>NC_054475.1:6225223-6575223 GCF_017639515.1 Carcharodon carcharias | reverse complement strand
TTTGTTTTCAACTCCCCAACCTGGCTGCCTCCATTGTGGAGATAGACACGTCCTACTCCTCTGCAATTTTCATGGACTCGGGGCAGGTTTTGAATGAGTCGTAGTCCAAAGACCCTCAGATGAGCTGTAAACATTGGTCTGCATGAGGGACCTTTTAACAGCTAAGTTCAAAAGGTCCATCTCATGCCCCCTATGTCAAGTCACATCCCCATCCATCCCGTTTGGACGTTAATGCCCCCTATGTCCTTTTACCCACGCCTTATACACACTCATGCTCCTGACTTCAAGCTGTACACTTCCACCCACCTCCAAGACCCCTCATGACAAATTTTCCCCTTACACCCACACCCTTTGTGGGCTGTGAGGGGTGAGGGGTGAAGGGCCTTTGTGTTTTGAGTTTAGCTGTTACAAAGTCCAAGGGCATTAAGGAGGGGCCTTTTAAACAGCCCGTCTCCGCAGCCGGCAGCCCCTGTGGCTGCCTCTGCATTTCTTCCTGGTGTGCTGGCCAGACTGCAGCCCAGGCACAGCTCCCAGCAATGGGAATCCCACCTTTGTGGGCACTTTCTTCCAAGGCCGAGCGGGGAATTTTCCGAATTCCCCCTACCCGCTTTGAGGCTGAATATCCAGACCAATGTCTCAACAATTAATAAAGAGGCTTCTTTTACCATCAAAACAACTTTTCAATTTCCGTTTAGTTCACTTGTAAAGTTCAACTCTGACATGTTGGACAGGCCATGAATTGGGTTTGGGTAACATGAGTCGGATTTCCCGACCTCTGCCCTTTACCTTTAAGACTCTGCATTGCTGTGGAGCCTCAGGATATCGGAGCTGTCATGTTTCCTCCCAGATAAAACATTGATCAGACATTTCAGTCGAGAGTAATAAAGAAAATCAGTAAGAAATGTACCGTAAGATATTTGTAGCCACACAGCAAACATTGAATCGAGGAGGCCAGGATTTTCAATACCACAGCTGTACCATCCTGTATCTCTTGAGCGAAGATTCTTCATAGTAACATTAAATAAAACCTGTTGCCTTGTTATCTGTAATCGATATTCTTCCATTTCACCGATTTTTCGATACTAAAACATTACACTCGCGACTCCAGCCGTGACACCAATATTTTATATGTGACTTGTACCTCCGTGCATCATAGTGACATTCTATTATGATCGCTCTTCCCACAACTCCTGTTACTCTCTCGTTTGCCCACAATGCACCTGAAACTGAGGAGACAACATTTCAGAAATTGAACTGGAAATAACTGCTTAATTCAAACAGATGCATTTTAATGATTTAAATTCCATCAAGTTTGTGATGAGAGTAAACATTCATATGGACACTTATCAGAGCCTCACTGTGTTCCAAAGCATGTCACAGACAATGATATACTCATGAGATATTTGTGGCATTTTCTTGACTTATTGGCAGGGATTGGTAGAGTGTGGGGAACCTGGAAATTGGGGTTCTGCCGCATACTGTAGGGATTAACCCCAGACGGCATATGACATCATCAAGAGGTTCCAGAAAACAGCCTGATTGACAGGCCTGATTTGCAGTCGGTTGGGGAGCAGTGTGGAGGGGTCATAGGAGCCGACAGTTCCCTGCTCTAATCTGAGGTGGGCAGGGTGCGGGGGATGGTTGGGTCCTTGCAGGAGGGGGTGTTCAGATCTTGAATGAGTTAGGGACGTCCAAAGGTAGGATTTGAAGGCCTTGAAGGTTTAAGAGGTTGTGTGATAGGTGGGCTTGTAGGACGGTTTGATTCCTGAGGTAGGGATTTGGATGCCTTGACTTGAATATCCATGAGACCAATGGCCTTGCTGGGAGAGAAACCCATGCTGTGGGGAAAGAGTTTGCACTAAAATAACCAAAGAGAGATTGAAAATAATTAAATGGCTAGAGAGAAGTAAAGAAAAGGAAAAAGATACAGGAAAAGTTACAGTTGAAAAGAGAATGGGAAAGAGATCAGATCAGAAAGAGGAAGGATTGAAAAGAAGAAGATTGCCAAACAGACAGAAACATGATTCAGTTTCCTGTCCATATGTACATCAAGTATTCTGCATAAAATTGATAAGCTCGAGGCACAAAATATTTTGGGGAAGTTAAAGTTGTGGCTTCGAGCAGATGGGGCTGGGAGTTTAACATTGTGTGTTATAAAATAGATTCATTGAAAATGATGGAGAGGTGGCAATACTGAGTGATGAGCAAAATCTAGTTTCTTAAAGTTAAAGAATGAAAAAGAAAAGGCTATTTATGAGAAGAGTGATGTAGACCAACCATCTACCAGTGAGGAACAGTGTCACTGAGAGAGCCTCATAAAACAATATTTCATCAACTGTACTTTAAAAAACAGAAATATTTGCAAACTTGGGACATGTTTTATTTGTGGGTTTATTACCGTTGCAGTCTTCAGTCTATACTGGACATCAGATTATATTGAAAATTACCAATTAAAACAGGTTTTCATTTTCAAAATGTTGCCTGCATAGCTTTCTGAAAATTAAATTCTCCTTTACTTATCATTCATAATTAATAATGCAGTTCGGTTTATTTGTTAGCTATTCCCATGGTGTGATAGTAAATTCACAAGCTAATAATATACTTCACAATTATTATTCATTTGGTTTTGCTGACTATTTTGTGCCTTTAGACTTAGGAGACTTCCCACATCTAGAGACGGATGCGGCAGAAAAAGCACATGTTTACTTTTGCATTCCAAAGCTTGTCTTCCCTGGAACAGGTCACTAACCTCCGGAGACAACAGAATGAGCGGCACCACTCCACATCAAGCATGTCGGACTGGGATCTCTCACCCTCTTCCCACCAGCCTTAGGTCTGTTGGAAGATTTTCAGGTTGATAATCAACCTGTTGGGCTTGGTTAGAAGGCGCCTTCCATTCTCAACAAGAACAGAAGTGGGACTCAAAGACAGAGCTTCTGGCTCAGATACAGAGACACTATCCACTGTGCCCAAGACCTCTTTTGTGCCTTTGCATGTCTCCAAATGTTTAAACATCTGCTGTATAACCAGCGCACGAGATTTAAACCAACTCAGATTATTGGAATGTCCAGCTCTGGCTGTCACTCACCGGGCAGAGAACAAATGAGGAGAATCAAAATCCACATTGTTTTGTTCACAAAGATCAGGGCAGAACTTGTTTCCAGACACTCAGCTCTTGTTTCACACATTGAAATAAGTGTCTAATATAAATGATGCAAGGAATTTAAATGAGGAAGAAGATAGCAGGAAGCCAGGTCATGAAGCCATATTAAGGCAGCTGATGAAAACTGACCCTAAGAACGTGAACTTCTGCCAGTTATATTTAACAAAAGAACAAATCTAATTTTCATTGAGGATATAAAATCCTGAAAACAAGAATGTTAAAAAGTTAGAACATATGGAAAATGGTGAGCCGAGCTAGTATTGATACTGAATTGTGAGGTGAGTTAGAACAAGAACCGCCTCCCAATTTCCACAAACCCCACAGGAACAGAAGTATTTTTTTCATTTCTGAAATTTAGTTGTCCAATTGAGTACAGAGATTTCTTAACGTATTGGTTTTATTTGCTAATCTTTGTAGATCACCCATAAGCATCTGATTGATTTAAAAAGAATGGAGAGACCCCACAAAATGATGTTCCAATTGTAGCTATTGTTGAACCTGTGGTTCCTGTTAAAATTGTATAGCCAAGGATATTCATGTCCGATGTCTCTGTCGGAGTGGACGACACTGATCTGCCTGTGCCTAATGAGATACCTGATCTTATTGCAGAGACTGTGGTTCCTGTCAAAGAAACAGAGGTCGTAAAGCTATGACATTCCACATGGATCAGGAAACCACTTGAAAGACTGAACTTATAATTTCCTGACCTGTGTAAATATTTTAATGTCATGAGATAAACATCCATGTGAATATAAATTGTACAGAAATGTAAAAGGGTGAGGAATGTAATAATTATAGTTTTGATCAATGTAGGACTGTAACATTAAGAATAATCCTTCGTTGTAAGAGAACATGATCTGTGTTAACCAACCAGTTTGCAGCATGGGAAACCTCCAAGGGGAGTTCTCCTTTAGTTATAGAGTTAGATACACACATGTAGCTGCTGCTGCTGTCTTGTAAATAAAGTTCAATGTTTCCACCAAGAAAAGCTGCCTGGAAAATCAACTCTATAACAATGGGCTAGAACTTCCTGAAAATATAATGGGGTATGAACAACAAACACCTCTTTTAATGTGAAAATCGATCAGCAACTTTTGGCGATGAAGAGAAAAGCCAATGAATCGTGAAATGCCATAAGTTACTGCTGCTTTGTGCCGCTCCTCCTCTGCCTTAAAAATAGTCGAAGACTCCCCTTCACCACCTTTTCGGGAAAAGATTTCCAAAGATTCACGATCCTCTGAGTTCAAAAAAATCACCTAATCTCTGTTCTAATTGGGTGACCCCTCATTTTCCCACAAGAGGAAACATCGTCTCCGCTCCCATACTGTCAAGTCCCCTCAGGAACTTATATGTTTCAATCAATTCACCTCTTACGCTTCCAAACTCCAGCAGATAGAAGCCTAGTCTGTCCAACCTTTCCTCATTAGACAATCCACCCATTCCTGGTATTAGCCTGGTAAACCTTCTCTGAACTGCTTCCAATGCATTTACATCCATTTTTAAATAATGTGACCAATACTGTACAGAGTCCTCCAAATGTGGTCTCACTAGTGCCCTATGCAGATGAAGAATAACTTCCCTACTTTTGTATTCAATCTCCCTCACAATAAATGAAATCATTCTATCAGCTTTCCTAATTACTTGCGGTATCTCCATACTAACCTTTTCTGATTCATGCACTAGGACAGCCAGATCCCTCTGCACCTCAGAGCTCTGCAATCTCTCACCATTAAGATAACATGCTTCTCTTTTATTCTTCCTGCCAAAATGGACAATTTTACATTTTCCCACATTATACTCCATTTTCCAGATCTTTGCCCATTGTCTAAACCTATCTATATCTTTTTGTAGACTCCTTATGTCCTCTTCACAACTTACTTTCTACCTATCTTTGTGTCATCAGCAAATTCAGAAACCATCCATTCAATCCCTTCATCCAAGTCATTGATATAAAGTGTAAACTGTTGAGGTCCTAGCACTGATCCCTGTGCCACAACACTTTTATATCTTGCCAAACTATAAAAGATCCTTTTATGCCTACTCTCTGCTTCTTGTTAGCCAGCCAATTTTCTATCCATGCCAATATGTTACCAACTACACCATGAGCTTTTATTTTCCACAATAACTTTTGAAGTGCCACTTTATGAAACACCTTCTAGAAACCTAAGTACAGTACATCCACCGGTTCCCCTTTATACACAGCACATGTTACTTCCTCAAAGGACTCCAAAAAACTGGTTAAACAGATTTCCCTTTCACAATTCCATGTTGATTCTGCCTGATGACCATGACCTTATCCAAGTGCCCTGCTATAGCTTCTTTAATAATAGCCTCTAACATTTTCAATATGACTGGTGCAAAATGCTTGTTCAATTCATCTGCCATCTCCTTGTTTTCCATTATCAATTCTCCAGGCTCACCTCCTATAGGACCAGCACACACTTTGTTCACTCTTTTCTTTCTTAAATGTTTATAAAAACTCTTCCTATCTGTTGTTATATTCCTGGCTACCTTTCTCTCATAAAATAAATTTTCCCTTCTTATTAGTCTTTTAGTCATTCTTTTCTGTTCCTTTTATTCTGTCCAATCTTCTGACCTGCCACCTGTCTTTGCAGAATTATAAGCTTTTCCTTTGAGTTTGATACTATGTTTAACCTTTCAAGTTAACCACGGATGGTGTGTCCGTCACTTGGACCATTTCTTACACATTGGAATGTGCATTCTGAAATATCCCCTTAAATATGAGTCACTGCATCTCGATTGACCAGTCCCTTAACCTATTTTGCCAATTCACTTTAGCCATCCCAGCTTTCATGTCCTTATAATTGCCCTTATTTAAGTTTAAAATCTTACAGCGGGATTTTCCACACCCGCTCGCCGGCCCTTCCGGTCCCATCGCAAGTCAGTGGGGCTTCTGGCTGGGGAGCTGCCTCCCCCACAGCGAGTCCCACCAGCAACAGGGCCCAAAAATCCCGGCCTTAGACTCAGACCCACTCCTCTCTCCCTCAAACTGAATGTAAAATGCATCCTATTATGGTCACTGTTTCCTAGGGGGATCTGCACGGTGAGATCGTTAATTCCTCCTATCTCATTGCACAATAGCAGGTCTAGTATAGCCTGCTGTCTGGTTGAATCCAGAACATCCCGATCTCAGAAACTACCTTGAAAACATTCAATGTACTCCTCAGCTAGGCTATCTTTACCCATCTGACTTTTCCATTCTATATGTAAATTAAAATCTCCCATGATTATCACCATGACTTTCTGACAAGGTCCAATTATTTCTTTCTCTCTTTTACTAATACCATCATTCACTAACAGAGCCACCGCTACACCTTTTCCTCGCTTCCTGTCCTTCCTAAGTACCCTGTACCCTTCAATATTCACATCCCAATCCATGTCCTCCTACAGCCATGTCTCCGTAATGGCTATCAAATTGTAATTATTGATTTCTATGTGCGCTCTCAGTTCATCTGTTTTGTTTTGAATACTACGTGCATTCAGATACAGAGCTTTTAGTTTTATCCTTTTATGCTTTTTATAACCTTTAGTTTCATCTGTTGATTTACTGTTAGATTTGTTCTCTCTATCCCCCCTTGTCAGTGTCTGTATTTCATTTTTCCTAATAACACCTTCATCTTTTGACTTGTCTCTGCTCATTGAATGACAACATTATCCCGAATATGATCTGTTGTCCAGTATTTAGTTTAAAACCCTCTCTACTTCCCTAGTTATGTGGCTTGCAAGAACACTGGTCCCAGCACGGTTCAGGTGTAGACCATCCCAATGGTGCAGATCCCACTTTCCCCAGTACTGGCTCTTGTGCCCCACAAACCAGAACCCACTTCTTCCACACCAGCCTTTGAGGCACATTCACCTCCTGAGTCTGATTTGTCCTGTGCCAATTTGCTCTTGGCTCAGGTAATAATCCATCGGTTATGACCTTTGAGCATGTGCTTCTTAATCTGGTGCCTCGTTCCTCATACTGATTGTGCAGAACCTCCTTCTCTGTGCTGCCTATGTTGTTGGTGCTTACATGGACCACGATGACTGGGTGCTCCCCCTGCCAATGCAAGTTCCTCCCCAGCCCTGAGCCGACGTCCCACACCCTGGCACCGGGCAGGCAACATGATCGTGTGGACTCACGCTGTTTGCTGCAGAGAACGGTGTCAATCCCTCTGACTATACTATGCCTCACTACCACTACATTCCTGTTTGCTCCCCCCACTTGGATGACTTCTTGTGACATGGTGTCATGGTCAGTTAGCTCATCCCCCCTGCTCACCCGCTGCTCTTGTCCAAACAAGCTGAGAAATCTTCAGAACTGTAGAACAATTGTAAAGGCTGAGGCTCCTGAGAGACATAGTTCTGGGCTGCCCTGTCACATTGAGAGGCTGGGACAGTCCTCTTACTGCAACTGGAAAGGAAAAAGCAGCTTTTTATTGTTATATCAGAGGCTGGGGAGACATTTGCACAACCCCAATAAATCTGATTCTGATCAGAGCGATGCTGCATTAGAAAGTGTTAAAAGGGATGTGACAGGTAACTTTCAATTGCAGCTATATAAACATATATATACCCTGGCTGAAGGCTACAAGAGTTTCTTCTTGGAGACAGTCATTAATCCTGGAGATATCCTCCACCTTTTCCTGGTCGGCTGCCTTCTCTACTTCCCACCTCCCGATCTTACCAAGCAGCTCATCCTGGCACTGGGCAGGTTCCATCACCTGTCCTCGGGAATGGGAGCTGGGTGGCACAGGACTGGTGTTGGACTCCACTGAAGCGCCCTAATCGGGCAGAAGCAGTGTGGTCCGGTGCGCTGACTCAGAGACACACACATGGCACATGGAAGATATCAACTCACAGTCGCCATTGCCCTGAGCTTCACAAACCACAAGGCAGGTTTTGTTGCTGCTCTTGGTCTCGTACCGTCTCCTCGCTGCCTCTGCCCCACCTCCACCTCCCTCTCCACAGCCTCCCTCACTGTGGCCTCAGCCTTTGCTGCTGCCGCCTTCGCTGCTTCTCCCTCTGTCACTGTCACAGCCGCTGCCTCCCCCTCCTCAGCTTCAGTCACTGTCTCTGCTGCTGTCGCTGCTGATGTCTCCTCCTCCACCCCCACATTCAATACCTCCATCGCCTCGGCAACCACCTCCACCTCAGCCTCCTCAGTCACTGCCTCCACCTCAACCTCCTCAGTCACTGCCTCCACCTCAACCTCCTCAGTCACCACCTCCACCTCAGCCTCCTCAGTCACCACCTCCACCTCAACCTCCTCAACCACCACATCCACCTCAAGCTCCTCAGTCACTGCCTCCACCTCAACCTCCTCAGTCACCACTTCCACCTCAACCTCCTCAACCACCACCTCCACCTCAACCTCCTCAGTCACTGCCTCCACCTCAACCTCCTCAGTCACTGCCTCCACCTCAACCTCCTCAGTCACCACCTCCACCTCACCCTCCTCAGTCAACACCTCCACCTCAACCTCCTCAGTCACTGCCTCCACCTCAACCTCCTCAGCAACCACCTCCACCTCAACCTCCTCAGTCACTGCCTCCGCCTCAACCTCCTCAGTCACTGCCTCCACCTCACCCTCCTCAGTCACTGCCTCCACCTCAACCTCCTCAGTCACTGCCTCCACCTCAGCCTACTCAGTCACTGCCTCCACCTCAACCTCCTCAGTCACTGCCTCCACCTCAACCTCCTCAACCACCACCTCCACCTCAACCTCCTCAGTCACTGCCTCCACCTCAACCTCCTCAGTCACTGCCTCCACCTCAACCTCCTCATTCACTGCCTCCACCTCAACCTCTTCAGTCACTGCCTCCACCTCATCCTTCTCCACTGTTGTTGCCGACTTCACTGCAACCTTCAGTTCCACTGCTATCGCCACCTCCTCCTCTGCCATGTACCGTATCTGCCACCTCCACCTCCGCCACTGCCGTCTCCTCCACAGTTGCCTCCTTCCCTGAGGCTGATGCTGATTCTGCCAGAGTGACCAACTCTGGGGACAACGTAAGGGATGCTTCATCGGAGGAGTGGGGTGGGAGTGCTGTCCAGACCAGCAAAGTGGTCTGTGGTTCACACCCCACCTCACTTCCAATTCTCCCCCAACACCCCCTTCCCCTGGTGGGAGTCAGGACCACCCAATCCTCATACCCACCTGGATCCATCTCCTCCCCCTTCGGCCTCCCAGAAATGTGCTTGGAAGGGTCTGTGTGTCTAACCCGACCCCCAGCCTCACGGGCTGCAAGGCCTGACCCGATTCCCGAGTTGGGCCTATCCATCCTGACTCTTTCTCACTCTCACTCTCTCTGTCTCTCCCTCATCACTTTCCCAAACTCTCTCTCCCCTTTCCCATTGTCTCTGTCTGTCTCCTCTGCCTTTCTGACTGTCTCTGTCTCCCTTTCTCCCACTTTCCCACCTTTCTATCGAAGCCTTCTCAGGCCCTCCTCAGACTGCACCACCCACTGAATGAGAGTTTATGCCCCAGTTCTTGCATTGTCCCTCTCTGACTCCTAGTCCAATTGGTAACAGGTGCTGTGGTTCCAGCTGAATTTAGCTGAAGCAACTGGAATCCCTAATGGATTTCTGATGAGTCCAGTGGAATCCAGTAGAGACCACTTGGCTGATCCTGTCTGCACCGGCTCTCCAAATGAGCAATATGACTTTGTGCCATTCTCCTGCTTTTTCCCTGTATCCTTGCACATTGTTTCTTTTCAAATAATAATCTAATGCCGCGTTGAATTACTCAATTAAACTTGCATCCACCACACTTCTAGGCAGCGCATTCCAAACTCGAGCTACTCGCTGTGTGGAAAAGTTCATTTCTCACGTCACAGTTGCTTCTGTTGCAAATCTCTTTAAATCTGTGCTCTCTTGTTCTCGACCCTTTTACGAGCGGGAACAGTTTCTCCCTCTCTACTCTATCCAGCCCCCGCATGATTCTGAACTCCTCGATTAAATCTCCTCTTAGCCTTCTCCTCCCCAAGGAGAACGGTCCCAATCTCTCCAATCTATCATCATAACTGAAGTTGCTTATTCTTGGAACCATTCCTCTAAACCTCTCCTGCACTTTCTGCTCCAACATGTTATTTCCTACTGGGAAGGGTGGAGCACAAGAACAATAACTTGCATTGATATAGAGCTTTTCTCATCGTAAAAGTCCAACAGTGTGTATGCGAGAGGGGTTACAATTAGTTCAATCTTACGCCACCTATCTCCTCTGCTCTCAGAGTCTGCCAGGGCCCCTCAGGCATCAATAGGGAGGAGGATCAGCAGGTACACACTCCGGGGCCATCCACTCAGGAGACTCGGAGAGTGACCAGCCAACCTGACTCCCCTCTTCCTGGGAACTCATCAGCTCCAGCCCCACAGGCCGATGAGGGGGCCACTACCACACAGCAGGACCCCGAAAGCAGGCCGGGGCCCACCAAGTCTCAGCCCTCCAGAGGACGCCCACCAATGTCATCACAGAAAGGGCGTCACATGCAGCAGGCTAGCTCCACCTCTGCTGTGGATGTCCAGGGAGCAGCAAGATGTAGTGGCAGGGTTAGGAAAGTTAGGGAAAAGTAGTTGCACAGCCTGGGTACGGGTGTTGGGCACATGTACATACTGTTCACTATTGTCAATAAACTCCTAAGAATGTCACCCTGCCTGTGGCTCCTAGTTCTGATGAGCAGTGTTCTTGTCACTCAGATGTGAAACCTTCCTGTGCAAGATAAAGGGCAGGTGTATGAGTCCAGGGCCTTTTCCCTGTGCTCTGTGCAACCTTCAGATAACAGCGATGGTCCAGCCTCACCCTCCCAGGACACATTACTGATGCCCGCACCTCGGCGGTGCTGGGCATTGCTGCCAGAATGGATTGGGCAGGCCCCACAGAGTTCTCTCATTCTCTCTGTGAGCTCTCAGCATCTTTAAGGTGGAGCTGACCCCCATCACACCAGCATCTGTGACCAGTGATGCTGCGCACCAGCTCCTGAAAGGGCTGAAGTGCTGAAGGCGGACACAGCACCAGATGTGTCTAAGGTTTCATGGCTGCATCTGAGATGGTCCTGAGCATGGAGCCACTGACAGCCATCACCTCTGAGGTGGCCAGTACGTGCCCCCTAGACACCTTGCCCTCAGCAGCTGCCTACGAGGCTGGCCAGCACTTACCCCCTGGACAACCCCCCTTTCAGCAGTCACATCCGGGGTCAGGCATCCCTGAAGCCTGAAAACAACAGGCAAGCTGTGGAGAATGCTGCTGCTCACTCACCCCATTTCCCCCAGAGTCAAGGCCACCAGGTACAAATTGCCTGTGTGCTGTTGTGAATCAGGTCGGCGTGCTTTCCCGCTAACGTGGACAGAGGATACGGCGAGGTTCCAAGAGCCTGGCAGGATGGCCTTTTAATTAAATGCTGAAGTATAACAATTAGCTCCCCGCTGACCGATAGCGGGAAGCACGACCTGCTGTAGGTGGGCTGAGCGGACGATCACAACCTGCCTTCATGCTGCCATTGTGAAGCAGCTCACACCATATTATCCACACATGCCACTTATTACACCTGCTGCCAGAGGGCTCGGAAAATCCTGCCCTCTGTGTGTGTGTGTCCTAATTGGATTAAAGCCAGCTTGTCTAGAGGCTTTGATGTATAGAAAAGGAGTAGGTTTGAAGTGTTAACGAGGTAAATATAAGGGCAATTTTCAATTTTTCTTTAAATAAACTCCCATACCTTGGATTCAGAGATGGTGTGAAATATTACACCTAACCAGGTGAAGCTCAGAAACTGTGTGTTTGTTTATTTTTCCCAACGATTACTAATAAAGTGGGTTGTATGAAAGTGTCTTATTATTAGAAGATTTAAAGTTCAAAACACATAGTGATAGAATGAAAATTCATTTAAAGAGGAATATATGTATAAAGGATTAGGAGAGCGATTCACTAAAGCCTCCAGTCTGTAAGCCTCAAGCCACTATCTGCAAAGACCCAGAGATGAAAGAAACTCAATTTGAATGTGACTGTCCAGAGTGTGCTTTGCCCGGGGTCTGTTTCAATCCATGTGTTTTACTGATGCCTTAACAGAGGTATAACTTGGAGTCAGATTAATTAGGGGATTTTCGTAGACATTATAGTAGTAATTTTGTCAGCATATGCATGTGCCCACAATCTTTCTTATGTTAATAAATGTTTAATTTAGTTTTATAAAAACCTGTTGAGACTCGGTGGTCTTATTACTACTGAATTTAAAGCCTGCATCTTCAATCATACAAATTGCAATAGTTAGTTATGACAGTTGGTTCAAGTTTCCGTCCCGGTTTTGAACCACTCAGCATTTACCATTGGATGCATCCTAAAAAGAAGTATTGGTTTCCAATGAATGAATCTTTCTGGTTGCTTTTTGTTACAGAATTTCTTAGTCTTTACACAAGAAATCCAGTTGTGTAGACACTAAGGCAGCAAACAGAGAAATTATTGTCAAGATGTAGATGTACAATTTGAAGTTCGCAGCCATCATTTTGCTTTTTGATTGCTCCACTAATTTAATGGTTAAAATTATTTGATGAGAAAATCAATTTTTATTCTGTAGAATTATTAAATGAAATTCAAAGCTCAACAAATAATGAATATTTTGTCAGGATGAAAAATTCCATCAATGTAGATGTAACCCCGGAATCTTCATTTTCCCTCTTAGGTCAAGCTCTGAGGATCTGATTCCTTGAGTGTCTGGAACAGAAAATCACCAGATTAATTGAGACTGAGAATGAAGCATTATTTTACATGTGAACAGAATTCTGGCTATGCCAGCAAATCGAGGCAAAGCTTGTGATGAACTGGAGCTGTGGCAACATCACACTCCTCACCCATTGCATGTGTGCTGGGAAAAGTTATCAGTTGTGCCCCTCTTGAAGAGATGTAACACGATTTTCTCATGGGTAACTAATGCTCCCCTGCAGCTGGTGTTATGGGCAGAAATAGATTGCTGTGGCTACTTCATTAAATATATTTTATACAGTGCAGTTGCTGCTTCCAGTAAAAATTCTCTTTATCTCGGTCTCCTGTTGCAGTCTGCATAATTTTAAGTCTCCTTGTGTTCTTGTTGAAAAACAATCATCCCTGGTGCTCTGTTAGTTTCTGCCTTCTCCATTTCCCCTTTCCTTTACATTTATTGACTGTTTTGTAAGATTAGATTAAAATATGGAATTGTTCTATTATGGATGGGTTACATAGGAACATGTTAACAGGGACAATTGAAGGGAAGTTTAAAACATCTAAAGGAAATGAGAGAGCAGAGGTTCTGGGCAGTGAAGAGGCGAATGGTAATCAAAGTATGATGAGAAGGGGCAGAACAAGGAGCAGAAGAGTGCAGCAGAAATGAGAACCAGAATAACCAATAATGGTAAAAAATCCAAGCTTAAGGCTTGTTATCTGAATGCACACAGATGAGTTGACCGCACAAATAGAAATATATGGATATGACTTGATAGCCATGACAGAGACATAGTTGCAGGTTGACCAAGACTGGGAATTCAATATTCAAGGGTATTCGACAATCTGAAAAAATGGCAAAAAGGAGAAGGAGGTGGGGTAGCTTTGTTAATAAAGGAAGGTATTAGTGCAGTGGTGATATAGCTGGCATAGATCGTGATGTGGAATCAATTTGGGTAGAAATAAGAAATAGTAAGGGGAATAAACCATGGGTGGGACTCATCTATAGGCCTCCAAAAAGTTGGCTCACTCTAGGACAAAGCATACATTGGGAAATAATATAGGCATGTAAGAAGGGTGCTACAATTGTCATGGGTTATTTTAATCTGCATATTGACTGGAGTAATCAGAAAGGCAGGGGTAATTTGGAAGATGAATTTGTAGAGTGCACCAAGGAGAGTTTCTTTGAGCAATATGTTGCATAACCTACTCGGGAACAGGCTATTTTGCATCTAGCAATGCGTAATGAGGTAGGATTCATAAGAGATCATGTAGTTAAGGATCCTCTAGGGGGTAGCGATCACAACATGATAGAATTTGAAATTCAGTTTGTGGGTAAACAACTCGGCTCTCAAACCAGTGTCCTCAACTTAAATAAGGGCAATTACAGAGTTATGAAGGAAGAGTTGTCAAAAACAGGCTGGGAAAATAGACCAAGAGGGTGTCAGTGGCAAACATTTAAGCAAATATTTCATAACGCTCAGAAAAAATTTAACCCGGTCAAAAGGAAGGACTTGATGAGAAGGGTGAACCACCCATGGTTAACGAAGGCAGTCAAAGAGTGTATCCAATCAACAACTAAGGCATACAAAGTGGCAAAAACTAATGGTAGGCTTGAGGATTGGAACTTTTTTAGGAACCAGCAGCGGATGACTAAAAAACTAACAAAGAGGAAGAAAGTTGATTATGAGAGGAAATTGGCAAGAGATATACAAACAAATAGCAAGAGCTTCCACAAGTATATAAAAGGAAAGGGATTAGCTAAAGTGAGCGTGGGATCCTTGGAGGATGCAACTGGAGAACTGACAATGGGGAACAGGTTAAAGGTAGATAATTTAAATCAATATTTTGCATCGGTCTTCACAGTGGAGGACGCTATAAATATTCCAAAGGTATCAGATAAGCAAGGAACCAATGGGAGGAAAGATCTTGTTACAGTCTCTATCAGGAGGGGCAAAGCATTTGAGAAACTGATGGAACTAAAGGCAAACAAGTCACCAGGACCTGATGGCCTGCATCCAAGGGTTTAAAAGGAAGTGGCTGCAGAGATAGTGGAGGCATTGGCTGAAATATTCCGGAGCTCAGTTGATTTCTGGAAGGTCCCAGTGAATTGGAAAACCGCCAATGTGATGCCCCTGTTCAAGATGGGAGGGAGACAAAAGGCAGGAAACTATCTATCTATCTACTGGGTGACAAGGGCTATCCCCTCAGAAGGTGGCTCATGACGCCTCTCCACCATCCAAGAACAGAAGCTGAGTAGCGCTACAATAGGTGCCACGGCACCACAAGGGCTGTGATGGAGAGAGCCATCGATCTTCTCAAGATGTGATTCCGATGCCTGGACCGCTCTGGGGGTGCACTCCAGGACCCCCCAGTTTGTATATCGCTGATAGTGGTTGCATGCTGTGCTCTCCACAACCTTGCTCTGGAAAGGGGGGATGTAGCAGATGATGAAGACATTGACACAGTGTCTGCAGCTACACATGATAAATCCAAATGTGATTCCAAGGATGAGCATGCACAGGGAAATGGTGAGGGGGTAGACGCTGATCTGGGACTACTCCAGGGAGGGAGGGACACCCGGAATTCTTTAATCCAATGAACCTTCAGTTAACACAACACCAGATGGATAACTAAGCAAGCCTGGGCTGCCACTCCGATACTCGACACCTAAGTGTAAATTCTGCTCGGGCATCAGCGCTAATAAAGAGCCTTGTAAATAAAGCTGAATGTCCAAAAAATCACTCATTACACTTTTCTCAACCATACACATGCAGAAGAAACAAGGCACCCTCAGCCATGGTCACACATCTGCATTTAATGTGTGAAGCAAAAGAACTTATTACGAAGAGAAAACAATAGTGTTAACAATTGAAGAGACCTCATCTCAGGTCAATACAAAAGCATCAATGAAAAACCCCTGCTGTCCTCCAACTGCTGTCTCCATGGGCACTCTCTGTCTCTGCCAGCTCCTCCAGCGACTGTGAAGTGCCCTCACCGTTGTGCCCCAGGACACTGGCCGTTGCTCTAATCCCCGTCGAGGTGCTAGTATCTGTGCTGGTGCCTGCCTCGTAGAAATGGTGTTACGCTGGTGAGACTTCAGGCCCCTCAGGTGAGAGGGGGGCCTCTGCTGCTCCTCCTCCCGGCCCTGCTCTGATGATGCTGAAAGGAAGAACAAAGACAGTGGATCACTTAGCGGGGAGACAATGACAAAGTTCATCCCCGTCCCCAAGATTATTATGCGCCCATCCTTCCATAACCAACGGTCCAGCAATGTTGCTAAATTAACTAATTTAACATTCAGCAGTGCTCTGGCTGTTGGGAGGACAATGCTGACCTCACTGTTGGGCATAAATACCTGGCCGTGCCACCCCAGCCTCACCGACACCAGCGGACCTGGGTGCATGGCGCCTCTCCAGATCCAGGGCCTCCTGCTCGAGGCAGCTTAGTATGGTGAGCTGGGCCTGGCCACCTCCAGTCCTCACACACTCGGCCGCGTTATGAACATTCTTCTCCTGAAAATGAGAGAAGACCATTGATTTGTGCAAATTGCACATGGACTCTGTCCACGCTAGGCCCACCCCAACCAGAGTGGGACATCTCATTGCTCCAGTGCCCCCTCACCCCGCTGCTGCCGAACACTCACACAAAGATGCAAGGCCTGTTCCCCACCCCCACACCACCTCCCCTTGGCCACATGCTGCCTACATCACATTAGGCACCACACGGTATATCCTTCCAAAGCAAGGATGAGCAAGCACGTGGAGCGCAGAGGGCAGCAGATGGTTCGTTGCCACGTCACCTTGAATCTCCCCTCCCACCATCTCATCACCCTGACTAGGACATGACCTGGAGGTCTAACACAGCGCCTAGGTACAGCTCCTCCAGGTTGCCCCAAACCAGTCATGTGGGACTCAGTGTAACACATGCTGCGGGGGCAAGACCCATCTCCTCATCACCCTCTCAGGCTGACCTCAGCATGGACAATATCTGCTGGCCCACCCAGCTAAGGACACATGCCGTCAATGATTCAATGCTGTCACGACATTCGGACTTGAGGGGGTGTGGGTGGAGGGGGGAGCAGCAAGGTGTTGGGGGGAGTAAGCCGACCTGCTGGGTTAAGTGCCCAATGCCAACTTGTCCACACCCTGCCAGAGCGCAACAAATTTTTGAAGCATTTGTGACACTGGATGCAGGTGCACCGCACCACACCGTGGGAGATCACCACCTCCGCCACCTCCTCCCAGGCACGTTTGGTCATGTGGGGAAGCCTCCTCCTCCCATCCTGGGGGACAAACACCTCCAGACGTGCTGCCACCTCCTCGTGGAGGGCAGCAAGGCAGGCATCAGAAACACGAGGGGCACACTGGCCCCCCACAGCCTCCAGCCTGGCCTGTCCCGCTGGACTACCCTCCAGCCTGGTCTGACTCACTGCCCTACCCTCCAGCCTGGCCTGTCCCGCTGGAACCTCTCTGCTGTGGCCTTGCACTGGCCATTGTGAGCAGCTGGAACAGGCTGCCAGGCCTTCATTTAAACAGGCCGCTGGGTCACCATTGGACCCGGTTGTCTGTGGACAGCGATGGGGTCAGCACCAGCCCATGCTCGTTCCCGCTCTACGCCACCCCTACCCCCGCCAAGCGGAAAATTCAGACCATAGACTTTCAATACTTTTTAAATCATTGACAATAATCTGGATAAAAGTAAGTGCACTGCATGTGATAGAAATATGAATGGAAAACAGAAGATTCTGGAAACATTCAGCAGATCAGTTGGGATCTGTGGGGTGAGTGGACCTGCTTCGCTTCGTGTGTGGACTAGAATTCTGAAGAATTGTCTGCACCCAAACCATGAACGTGTTTATTTTCACCACAGCTGCGGACATACCTGCTGTCCATTTCCAACTGTCCCTCTTTCTGTTTGACATTTAGTTGTCGTTTTCTCTTTATCACCATTGGAACTTCAAAGACCCGATTCCTGAGTGTTTACATCGGACTACAATTTCTGCTACTTGTTGTCGACAGCTCAGGCTAATCATATGGAAATGGGACCAGAGCTGCAAGATGTCTCTCATTAGTGAAACCAAGGGATGTGCAGATATATCACGCTAATTCTTCCTTTTCATCAGCCCAAATACAACTACTCTGTCAGTGTAGACAGCAGCAAGGTAAGTTTGACAAGTACAACTCCTCACAAACTGTGAGATTACCTTAGCGGTAAAGTAATCAAGGTGAATAAGGCAAAAAACACCATCTGAGCGGCAACACAATGGAAAAGCTCACTCATTGCTTGTATTTTCCAACAGAAAAATGCACCCTCATTAAGAAGCTAATACAACAGCATGATATAAACCCAGCCACCATTTCCATTCTGATAAGCTACTTTCCAAATTAATGAACAACTTTCAATCCTTTGGCCAATCGTATCTCTCACATATGGAAGCAGTGCCAATCCATGAGAACATTGTACCTTTCAGGATTTTCGGGATCTGAAGGTGTGGTTCGAACTGTAGTGGAAATTATATCTGTACTTGTCAAATGTGTAGTTGGTGATGCTATTGTTGAAAATTCAGAACAATACTCAGGTCCTGTTGAAACAAGGAATTAACATTCAGATTCAGCTCATTTTCACTTGTAGTCAACTGAGAGAGCATCACTGTCAAATGGAACCTCATTAATTGAGGAAAAGCCTGGCTGGTAGAATTGAATTCTGTGTAATTTACTCCTCTCTGGTCACAAGTGGAGAGGTTGCTGATACCTGGTGGTGATCTATCTTTACTGGTAATTCCACGTTCTCTCCTATATCTGAGAGTTGGTGGGCCAGTTAAGGGCTCAGGTTGGTGGACTACAATCCAGCGATACACTTTCTTGACATGAATTTCATGTGAACACATTAAACAGTCACATCCTAATACTGGCAATGGTCACTTTCTGCACTTTGGGTCAGTTTTCTGAGCTTGCAGTCAAGATGGGAATCTTCACCCACTGACCATGAATGTCTCAAATCTGAAAGTGATTTTCTGAACATTTAATTATAATGACCCACCTTGCTGCTGGGACTGGCTCCTCCCTCCCCCTTTCCCCCTCCAGTTTGCTCTCAGATAACTGGTTCAGATGTATTTTAATAAATTGTTTGTTTCAAAAGTTAAGAAACAGGTTGTGTTGATTCATCACCTTTCACAACCTTGGGATATCCCAAAGTGCTTCAGAGCCAAATAAGTAACTTATTAAAGTAAAGCCACAGTTTTCATATCAGGAAACGTGGAAGTTAAATCGTACACAGCAAAGCCCCACAAACATCAATAAAACATTCACTCGATGATCTGTTTTGTAGTGACAGTAGCAGGATCAAAAGACCAACTGGCCTGCTCCTGCTCCCTATTTTTGTGTATTGGTTGAGGAATAAAGGCTTCAAGGACACCAGGAGAACTTCCCTATTCTGTGAATAATACCCTAGAATTGTTTACATCTACCTAAGGGGGATGTGGATCCTCAGTTCCATACCTCATCTACACAGCAGCACCACCACCAGTATAGCACTACCTCAGTGCTGGACAGTGGTATCAGCCTGAATTTTAACTCTTAAGGGGAACTTGAACCTACAAAAGACTGGCATCAAAGGTCAGAGTGCGACTGAGTCCCTGCTGACAACTCCAGTACAAATACAGTTTACAGGTGTAATTTCTACCTGCTGCTCACAGTCTTTGGTCTGAGGCTTGTGACAGTGGGATTTTATGGTCCTGCTGGAGTGCATGGAGTTTAGAATGCCTCGCTGCATTTTACAGCCCAGTCCCTGCCGTAGTGGGGGTGTAAAATTCCACCTTTCTTCCCTGAAAACTGAGGCAAGAGACCACATGACCAGAGTCAATATATTTACATATGTAAATTCCTGTCTCCTGCTGCTCAGGTGAAAATGCGATTCTCTTTGTTTTCTGCCCATGTTGGTGTTTCTCGGTGAACATGCTGCACCCACTCTGCAGAAAATTGAACCGCTACATTCAAATAGGCTAAAGTCCTCCTTATTTCAGAACCAGGGTAATTGTTTTATGGGGAGCGAATAAATTTTTTATATAGGATAATTTGAGATTTTGACTGGAATGATGGAATTTTACAACACAGGGGAGGGAATTCAGCCCATCGCTCGAATGCTGGCTCTCTGAATGACCTCCTCATTTAATTCCATTTCACACACCCTCATACATTTGTTTCCCTTGTAAAATCTAGTTTAAATTTGGTTGTAAACTTATTTCAGTTGGGTATTCCATGTCCTAAAAACAGTTTGCATCAATAAAATTCTCCAAATTTCTCCCTTTGTCCTTTTAGTGATAATTTTAAAATTAATGCTCTCTTGTTGCTGACTCACTGACTGGTAGAAATAGTTAGAGTTACCTGATCAAAATTTCTAACAATTTCCAAGGCCTCCAGCTGGTCATTCACCTCAGTTGTGATGATACTTTTCTCATGACTAAAACCTCTCATCCAAGGTTTCATTTTAATTCAATTCTTCTCTATTCTATCAGTGACATCCTGCCCAAACTAGGACACAACAGTTGGAGGTTGCATTTCACAATTCCATCTGCTGGAAATAGACAAATTGCTTTATGAAAGCTCTGTCAATCAAATGCTATTTTGATTTGGTGGGTTTGTTGGAGATTCTGCAATATTTTTGCATGTTTTGGGGATATTTTATGATCCTGTCCATTTTTCATGAAAAATGCAACTTAGTGACCTTGTTCAGAATGTTTGAGGAACCAGAGAGAGTGAATTTGGCCAGTTGCAATTTCTCAGATTGACTGAAGGAACTGAACCAGTGACCAGTTTGGATAGACATGAATTTTAAAAATTCATTTGCCACATTGTTTGTCTAAAGTAACACTCACCAATGTTTCCAATTTGTATCACATAACTGCAGTTTTTCCTTGTTATATTGATCTTTGATACGTTAACCATTTCACTGGATTTTTCTCCCTGATTATTTGAGGCTGTGCAGTAATATTGATGATGTTGCTGTTTGAATGATTGACAATGTAGATCCAATTTATTGGTGTCAGAGATCTTTGAATCTTCAGACAGGGTCTTTTCATACCATGTGTACTGAATGGGAAGGGATCCCTGGACAGACTCACAGGAGACGGACACTGAACCCCCAGAACATGAGATATTTGCTGATGATGAAAAGTAAAGCACAGGAACAGACATGGGTTCTGTTGGAAAGAAAGAAACATTCAGATACTGAACATTTAATAATCAAATACTCTTCAAACTTTGCACTTCATCTCAGCCAGGCTCTGCCATGTTGGAATCTCACCAACACATCTACCACTCTATGGGGTGGATGTTAAATTTGGGTTTGGGAACTGGACATGGGAGAAATTGGTGGGAATTTGTCCTCGGAGCACAGCAACGAGGAGGGAGTCAGGGTAACTTTGCTGCTTGGGGCAGGATTGTCCAATCATGGGGAGGAAGAAATTGCATAAAACATTTGCCTGGGCGTGGGGGTGAAGGTTTCGTGTGTCTCCTGGATCACAAGCTGTGCTGTAGAAGGTTCTGGATCCAGCAAATCCCATCATGCTTCAGCTAGATGCAGGATGGGGGAGGGGAATTAAATTTCCCTCTTTTGTCAAGGGATCAGCCAGAGAAAAGTGACACTTTCACCAACATTTTTAATGAGGTTTGGCAGGTCTTCACTGCTTTCACTGTCACAAACTGTACTCTGAAACAACACAGGTCACAGTTTGCCTGCTGATTGAAAAGTGTCTCTTTGAAATGCTAACTGTTTATGAGCTTGTTTCTCAGCACATTGTTACTCACAGGGCCCAGATCACTGAAAAATTAACTGGGGGTCCAGAACATGGAAAAGGGATTCGGACATGCAGCCCCTTCAGCCTGTTCCACAATTCAATTAAATCACAACTGACCAGTATCTTATGTCCATTTACCTACCTGGGTCCCACAACCCGAATATTGCTACCAGATAAAATCTGTCAATCAGTTTTGAAATTTTCAATTAGGTTCAAGAGCTTTTTTGAGGAGAGTGTTCCTGATTTCCACTATACTTTCCGTGAAGAGGTGCTTCCTGACATCCCTGACGAGCATATCTCCAGATTTAAGGTTATGGTTCCATGACTTGGACTGCCTCATCAGTGGATAGGGTCAAAAGTCAACAGTAAGAAGTGGTTTTGATATGTTAATGAACAAAAAAGAACTTCAACAGATTTGTTCATGAAGCAATAACAGGAATAGTTTGAATTGAGTTTTTTAGTTCAAAGGGAGCTTTATGCAGGTTGTAAAAAGGTGTAAGAAACTGACATAAAGATAGGGTAAGTTTGTTTTTACAGGTCTAAGAGGTAAAGTAAAGATTGATTTAATCAATCCTGGGAAAAAACTATTTCAGTACATACTGGTTGCAACAAAGAGAGATGAAAGAGAAGAAACACATTTAAAGGAATACTGAAGCCTATGTGAGGGGGTAGCTGCTTTGTTCTCCCAGAACACAGCAGGATGGTTGGCCAGATCTCCCTGAAGACAGCAGGGTAGCTGGTCAGAACTCCCAGGAGACAGTGTGTACAAGTCCCAGACCTGAAGACATCTGTTTAATGCTTCCACTGCATACAATTAAACACAGTTAATAAAGGATTTGAAGGTGACCTTCTCTCTTTTTAAATAAAATTTTCAGTTAATATGGAGGAATCCATCCACCTTCACTCTCAGGTGATAGCGCCAGCATGTCAATGCACCAAGGTCAACACTGGTAGGATGGCAGCTGCCATGGAGACGTTGGTCCAGAGCACCGTTCCTACACTGCTGTGGGGCTGAACTCCATTGCTGATGTATAGTTGGCTCCTGACAGTGTGTATGTGAGAGGGGTGCGGGCAGCTCGATCTCACTCCAGCTACCCCTGCTCCTCAAGAATTCAGCCAAGAACCCTTGGGTACCCGTAGCGAGAAGGATCAACATGTGTACCCTCCGGGGCCATTCATCCTGGTGACTCCCCTCTTACTGTGACCTTGACAGCTCCAAGTCCACAGGCCAAGGAGGGTGCTAATGCCACACAGCAGGACCTCAAAAGGAAGCCAGGGCCCTCCAGGCCTCAGGCCTCCAGAGGACGCCCGCCAAAGTTATCACAGACAGAGCATAGCAGTCAGCAGACTGTCTTTACCTCCACTGTGGATGTCTGCGCAGCAGCAAGATGTAGCGGTTAGGAAAGTTGAGAAGATGTCGCTCTTTTAAAGTCAACCAAATAAACGAAATTAACAAAATGAGGGATAAAATAAAACGCAGCCCCTAAGTGAGGGTCACTGCAAAACCAAAGACAGGATTTAAAGGAAACTTACAACATCAAACCAAAATGTGATTAAGAGGCTGGATAAAGCACCCCAACCCCCGTGGTCACCCAACGAGCACAGAAGGTCTCGACGGTGCCGGCAGACAACGCGTGGTTGAGGAGATGTAGTTTCACGTCCTGGGCACGGGCATTAATCACTTGTACATACTGTTCATTATTGTCAATAAACTCCAAAGAATGTCTCCCTGCCTATCGCTCCTTGTTTTGATGAGCAATGTTCATGTCACTCACATGTGAACACTTTCTGTACAAGATAAAGGCAGGTGTCTCAGTCCAGGGCCTCTACCCTGTGCTTTGTGCAGCCTTCAGACCAAAGTGACGGCCTGGATTTCACCAACTTGGGTTGATTCAGGAGCCCTTTAAAAATGGCGGGTGTGTCCTAATTCTGGGATTCCCAACTACTTTCCAGGGTTGTGTGATTTTGGGAGCAGCTTTAAAGGATACAGGCTGGCTCATTCAAAAGCCACACCCAGAACACCCCAACCTGGAAAAACTCAGCAGGTCTGGCAGCATTGGCGGAGAAAAGCACACTTGACGTTTCGAGTCCTTATGACCCTTCAAGTGAACGAAGTAAAAATAGGAGAGGGGTGAAATATAAGCTGGTCTAATGGGTCGGGGGGCGGAGGGGTGGTGGAGAGAGATGTTGAGGGTGGTTGCTGGGACAAGCAAGCAGTGATAGGAGGCGTTAACCAAAAAATGTCACAGGCAAAAGAACAAAGAGGTGTTGAATGTGCTGATATTATCTATAAGAATATGCTAATTAAAAATGGATAGCAGGACAATCAAGGTACAGATAGCTCTAGTGGAGGATGGGGTGAAATAAGACTAAAAGGGCTTAAAGGTTATAGATAAATGATCGGTGGAATACATTAAAAATAATGGAAATAGGTGGGGAAAGAAAAATCTATATAAAGTATTGGAAAAAAGAAAAAGGATGGGGAAGAAACGGAAAGGGGGTGGGGATGGAGGAGGGAGTTTATGATCTAAAATTGTTGAACTTAATATTCAGTCCCAAAGGCTCTAAAGTGCCTAGTCGCAAAATGAGGTGCTGTTTCTCCAGTTTGCGTTTAGCTTCACTGGAACAATGCAGCAAGCTTCCCAGAAACAAGATAGGGTCCCCCTTGTCCTCACTTATCACCCCACCAGCCTCCGCATTAAAGGATCATTCTCCGCCATTTCTGCCAACTCCAGCATGAGGCCACCATGTACATTGCTTGTCCTGCTATCCATCCTTAATTAGCACATTCTTTTGGATAATATCGCCACCTTCAACACCTCTTTCTTCATTTGTCTGTGACATCTTTTGGTTATCTCCTGCTATCACTGCTTGCTTGTCCAACAACCACCCCCCTTCTCTCTCCACCCTCCCCCACCCCCCACCACCTCATAGACCAGCTTATATTTCACCCCTCTCCTATTTTTACTTAGTTCTATTGATGGGTCTTGAGGACTCAAAACATCAAACTGTGCTCTTTCCGCTGATGCTGCCAGACCTGCTGAGTTTTTCCAGGTATTTCTGTTTCTATTTTTGTTTTGAATTTCCAGCATTCGCAGTTTTTTGCTTTTATCCGTGTTTAATTGACTGCCACTTCTCTTCAAGACATGCCTACCTTGAAGAAGTTTTGTACTACTCTCCGTCAGGATTTTCATATCTCTCTTTTGCCTTATTCACCTTCATTGCTTTCCATTTCTCTCCTGGTGTTTGACAAGGTGTTTACTAAAACCCGCTTTCACAGCCATATCTCCTTTCTCAGTGACTGTCTCCGTCTCCGACTTACCCACGTGGATTTCAACTGAAATTCCATCGAATTCGAACCCACCCAGGATTACAGGTATCTCCGGGACGTACAACATTCCTCGGATTACTGTTCCCGTTGCATTCTGAGATCCACACTCAGTGCCATGTGCCACCATATGAATACATTCTACCTCTCCCTCCAGCAGCATCGCCATACTCTATTCCAAAGCTGCGCGTGCTCCCAGTTTCATTCTATTCTTCGTCTCATCCGACGCCTCAACAAGAAACTTTTTCTCTTTCTCTCAAGTGCTAAGGAACGCAAGCTCCAACAACTCAGCGACACCAACACCCATCTAGGACCCTCCACCCCTGCCTGTCCCTCCGTCCCCACCCCATCTTCCAATCCCAGCCCCGGCCGGGTATTCACTATACACCCTGACCTTCCCCTCTCCGATGCTGAACGTTCAGTGCTCAGCAAAGGACTCAGTTTCATACCCCTACGCCCTCATCTCAATGAATTTCGGGCTCGGCACAATGCTGAACTCTTCTTCCGCCGTCTTCCTCTCCGAGCTCACATCTTTGGGCAGGAGTCCTCTCCCCATTCAACGGATCCTTTTACCCGTCTCCAATATTCTCCCTCCACCTGGACCCCTCCCTCTGGATTCTTACCTGCTCTTGATCTTTTCATTTAGAACTGTCGGCGTGACATTAGTCGTCTCAATTTCTCTGCTCCTCTCACCCATTTTAACCTGTCTCTCTCTGAACATAATGCACTCCATTCTCTCAGGTCTAACCCCAACATTGTCATCAAACCCGCTGACAAGGGTGGTGCAGTTGTTGTCTGGCGCACTGACCTCTACCTTGTGGAGGCTGAGCATCAACTCGCAGACACTTCCTCCTACCTCCCCCTGGACCATGACCCCACCATTGAACATCAAGCCTTTGTTTCCAGGACTGTCACTGACCTCATCTCCTCTGGAGATCTTCCTCCCACAGCTTACAACCTCATAGTCGCGCAACCTTGGACGGCCCGCTTCTACCTCCTACCCAAAATCCACAAACAGGACTGTCCCGGCAGACTGATCGTGTCAGCCTGTTCCTGCCCCACAGAACTCATTTCTCGTTATCTTGACTCCCTTCTCTCTCCCCTTGTCCAGTCCCTTCCCACCTACATCCGTGATTCCTCTGACACCTTACGTCACATCAACAATTTCCAGTTCCCTGGCCCCAACTGCCATCTCTATCCCCTTTCCGTTTCTTCCCCCACCTTTTTGTTTTTTCCAATAATTTATATAGATTTTTCTTTTCACACCTATTTCCATTATTGTTAAATGTATTTCCATCCATTGTTTATCTCTACCTTTTAGCCTTTTTAGTATTCCTTCACCCCACTCCAACCCCACTAGGTCTATCTGTACCTTGTTTGTCCTGCTTTCTACCCTTAATTAGCACATTCCTTTAGATAATATCACCACCTTCAACACCTCTTTGTCCTTTTGTCTGTGACATCTTTTTGTTACCTCCTCCTATTACTGGCTTCTTGTCCCAACAACGCACCCACCCTCCTCTTAAACCAGCTTATATTTCACCCCTTTCCTATTGTTACTTAGTTCTGTTGAAGGGTCATGAGGACTCGAAATATCAACTGTGCTCTTCTCCGCCGATGCTGCCAGACCTGCTGACTTTTTCCACGTATTTCTATTTCTGTCTTTGGTTTGGATTTCTAGCATCCGCAATTCTTTGCTTTTATCGCAATATTTATCTTTGTTTCGCATTTCAGCATACAATTGTTTTGTGATTTACTGCACTCCGTTCTCTCAGATCCAACCCCAACATTGTCATCAAACCCGCTGACAAGGGTAGTGATGTTGTTGTCTGGCGCACTGACATCTAACTCGCAGAGGCTGAGCATCAACTCGCGGACACTTCCTCCTACCCCTCCCTGGACCATGACCAAACCCCTGAACTTCAAGCCATTGTTTCCAGGACTGTCACTGACCTCATCCCCTCTGGAGATCTTCCTCCCACAGCTTCCAACCTGATAGTCGCCCAACCTCGGACGGCCCGCTTCTACTTCCTACCCAAAATCCACAAACAGGACTGACCCAGCAGACCGATCGTGTCAGCCTCTTCCTGCCCCACGGAACTCATTTCTCATTATCTTGACTCCTTTCTCTCTCCCCTTGTCCAGTCCCTTCCCACCTACGTCCGTGATTCCTCTGACACCTTACGTCACATCAACAATTTCCAGTTCCCTGCCTCCAACTGCTTCCTCTTCACCATGGACATCCAATCCCTCTAAACCTCCATCCCCCACCAGGATGGTCTGAGGGCCCTTAGCTTTTTCCTAGAACAGAGGCGTGAACAATCCCCAACCACCACTACTCTCCGTCTGGCTGAACTTGTTCTCACACTGAACAATTTCTCCTTTAACTCCTCTCACTTCCTCCAAATAAAAGGTGTGACTACGGGTACCCACATGAGCCCCTGTCTCTTTATGGGGTATATGGAACATTCCTTGTTCCAGTCCTACTCCAGCCCCCTCCCACAACTCTTTCTCCGGTACATTGATGATTACTTCGGTGCTGCTTCATGCTCTCGTTGGGACCTGGAAAAATTTATTAATTTTGCTTCCAATCTCCACCCCTCCATCATTTTCACATGGTCCATCTCTGATACTTCCCTTCCCTTCCTTGACCTCGCTGTCTCAATCTCTGGTGATAGACTGTCCACCAATATGCATTACAAGTCTACCAACTCCCACAGCTACCTCGAATACAGCTCCTCACACCCCGCTTCCTATAAGGACTCCATCCCATTCTCTCAGTTCCTTTGCCTCCGTCGCATCTGTTCCGATGATGCTACCTTCAAAAACAGTTCCTCTGACATGTCCTCCTTCTTCCTTAACCAAGGTTTTCCACCCACGGTCGTTTACAGGGCCCTCAACGGTGTCCGGCCCATCTCCAGCACATCCGCCCTCACGCCTTCTCCTCCCTCCCAGAACCATGATAGGCTCCCCCTTGTCCTCACTTATCACCCCACCAGCCTCCGCATTCAAAGGATCATCCTCCGCCATTTCCGCCAACTCCAGCGTGAAGCCACCACCAAACGCATCTTCCCTTCACCACTCCCCTGGTGGCATTCCATAGGGATTGTTCCCTCCAGGACATCCTGGTCCACTCCTCCATCACCCCCTACTCCTCAGCCCCCACCTATGGCACCTCCCCATGCCCACGCAAAAGATGCAACACCTGCCCCTTCACTTCCTCTCTCCTCACCGTCCAAGAGCCCAAACACTCCTTTCAAGTGAAGCAGCATTTCACTTGCATTTCCCCAACTTAGTCTACTGAATTCGTTGCTCCCAATGCAGCTTCCTTTACATTGGAAAGACCAAACGCAGACTGGCTGACCATTTTGTAGAACACCTTCGGTCTGTCTGCAAGCATCACCCAGACCTCCCTATCGCTTGCCTATTCAATAGTCCACCCTGCTCTCTTGCCCACATGTCTGTTCCTTGGTTTGCTGCAATGTTCCAGTGAAGCTCTACGCAAACTGGAAGAACAGCACCTCATCTTCCGACTAGGCACTTTACAGCCTTCAGGACTGAATATTGAGTTCAACGACTTTAGATCTTGAACTCCTTCCGCCATCCCCGCCCCCTTTCCATTTCTTCCCCATCCTTTTTCTTTTATCCAATAATTTATATAGATTTTTATTTTCCCACCTATTTCCATTATTTTTAATGTATTCCACTGATCATTTATCTATGCCTTTTATGCCCTTTTAGTCTTATTTCACCCCACCCCCACTAGACCTATCTGTCCCTTGCTGTCCTGCTATCCATTCTTAATTAGCACATTCTTTTAGATAATTTCACCACCTTCAACACCTCTTTGATCTATTGCCTGTGACATCTTTTGGTTATCTCCTCCTATCACTGCTTGCTTGTCCCAACAACCACCCTTCTCTCACCACCCGCACCCCCACCCCCTTGAACCAGCTTATATTTCACTCTTCTCCTCTTTTTACTTAGTTCTGTTGAAGGGTCATCAGGACTCGAAACATCAACTGTGCTCTTCTCCGCCCATGCTGCCAGACCTGCTGAGTTTTTCCAGGTATTTCTTATTTTTTGTTTTGGATTTCCATCATCCGCAGTTTTTGGTTTTTATTTTGGTTTTTAACTCTCCAACCTGGCTGCCTCCATTGTGGAGATAGACACGTCCTACTCCTCTGCAATTTTCATGGACTCGGGGCAGGTTTTGAATGAGTCATTGTCCAAAGACCCTCAGATGAGCTGTAAACACTGGTCTGCATGAGGGACCTTTTAACAGCTAAGTTCAAAAGGTCCATCTCATGCCCCCTATGTCAAGTCATACCCCCATCCATCCCGTTTGGACGTTTTGCTCCCTATGCCCCTTTACCCACGCCTTATACACACTCATGCTCCTGACTTCAAGCTGTACACTTCCACCCACCTCCAAGACCCCTCATGACAAATTTTCCCCTTACACCCACACCCTTTGTGGGCTGTGAGGGGTGAAGGGCCTTTGTGTTTTGTGTTTAGCTGTTACAAAGTCCAAGGGCATTAAGGAGGGGCCTTTTAAACAGCCTGTCTCCGCAGCCGGCAGCCACTGCGGCTGCCTCTGTATTTCTTCCTGGTGTGACTGGCCAGACTGCAGCCCGGGCACAGCTCCCAGAAATGGAAATCCCACCTTTGTGGGCACTTTCTTCCAAGGCCGAGCGGGGAATTTTCCGAATTCCCCCTACCCGCTTTGAGGCTGAATATCCAGACCAATGTCTCAACAATTAATAAAGAGGCTTCTTTTACCATCAAAACAACTTTTCAATTTCCGTTTAGTTCACTTGTAAAGTTCAACTCTGACATGTTGGACAGGCCATGAATTGGGTTTGGGTAACATGAGTCGGATTTCCCGACCTCAGCCCTTTACCTTTAAGACTCTGCATTGCTGTGGAGCCTAGGGATATCGGAGCTGTCATGTTTCCTCCCAGATAAAAAATTGAGCAGACATCTCAGTCGAGAATAACAAAGAAAATCAGTAAGAAATGTACCGTAAGATATTTGTAGCCACACAGCAAACATTTGATCGAGGAGGCCAGATTTTTCAATACCACAGCTGTACCATCCTGTATCTCTTGAGCGAAGATCCTCCATAGTAACAATAAATATTCCTTGTGACTTGTTATCTGTGACCGATATTCTTCCATTTCGCCAATTTGTCGATGCTACAACATTACACTGGCGACTCTTGCCAAGACACCAATATTTCATATGTGACTTGTACCACTGTGCATCATAGTGACATTCTATTGTGATCGCTCTTCCCACAACTCCTGTTACTCTGTCTTTTGCCCACAATGCACCTGAAACTGAGGAGACAACATTTCAGAAATTGAACAGGAAATAACTGTTTAATTCAAACAGATACATTTTAATGAGTTAAATTCCATCAAGTTTGTGATGAGAGTAAACTTTCAGATAGACACTTATCAGAGACTCACTCTGTTCCAAAGCACGTCACAGACAATGATATACTCCTGAGATATTTGGGGCATTTTCTTGACATATTGGCAGGGGCTGGTAGAGTGTGGGGAACCTGGAAATTGGGGTTCTGCCTCATACTGTGGGGTATAACCCCAGACTGCGTATGACATCATCAAAAGGTTCCACAGCCAGAAAACAGCCTGATTGACAGGCCTGATTTGCAGTCGGTTGGGGAGCAGTGTGGAGGGGGTCATAGGAGCCGACAGTTCCCTGCTCTAATCTGAGGTGGGTGGGGTGCGGGGGAGGGTTGGATCCTTGCAGGAGGGGGTGTTCAGATCTTGAATGAGTTAGGGACGTCCAAAGGTAGGATTTGAAGGCCTTGAAAGTTTGAGAGGTTGTGTGATAGGTGGCCTTGTAGGATGGATGGATTCCTGAGGTAGGGATTTGGATGCTTTGACTTGAATATTCATGAGACCAATGGCCTTGCTGGGAGAGAAACTCATGCTGTGGGGAAAGAGTTTGCACTAACATAAGAAAAGAGAGATTAAAAATAATTAAATGGCTAGAGAGAAGTGAAGGAAAGGAAAAAGATACAGGGAAAGTTACAGATGAAAAGGGAATGGAAAAGAGATCAGATCAGAAAGAGGAAGGATTGAAAAGAAGAAGATTGCCAAACAGACAGAAACATGATTCAGTTTCCTGTCCATAAGTACATCAAGTATTCTGCATAAAATTGATAAGCTAGAGGCACAAAATATTTTGCAGAAGTTAAAGTTGTGGCTTAGAGCAGATGGGGCTGGGAGTTTAACATTGTGTGTTATAAAATAGATTCATTGAAAATGATGGAGAGGTGGCAATACTGAGTGATGAGCAAAATCTAGTTTCTTAAAGTTAAAGAATGAACAAGAAAAGGCTACTTATGAGAAGAGTGATGTAGACCAACCATCTACCAGTGAGGAACAGTGTCACTGAGAGAGCCTCATAAAACAATATTTCATCAACTGTAATTTAAAAAACAGAAATATTTGCAAACTTGGGTCATGTTTGATTTGTGGGATTATTACGGTTGCAGTCTTCAGTGTCTTCTGGACATCAGATTATATTGAAAATTACCAATTAAAACGGGTTTTCATTTTCAAAATGTTGCTTGCACAGATTTCTGAAAATTAAAATCTCCTTTACTTATCATTCATAATTAAGAATGCAGTTCAGTTTATTTGTTAACTATTCACATGGTGTTATAGTAAATTCACAAGGTAATAAAATACGTCACAATTATTATTCATTTGGTTTTGCTGACTATGTTGTGCCTTTAGACTTAGGAGACTTCCCACATCTAGCGACGGATGCGGCAGACAAAGCACATGTTTACTTTTGCTTTCCAAAGCTTGTCTTCCCTGGAACAGGTCACTAACCTCTGGAGACAACAGAATGAGCGGCACCACTCCACATCAAGCATGTCGGACTGGGATTTCTCACCCTCTTCCCAGCAGCATTAGGTCTGTTGGAATATTTTCAGGTTGATAATCTACCTGCTGGGCTTGGTTAGAACATGCCTTCCATTCTCAACAAGAACAGAAGTGGGACTCAAAGACAGAGCTTCTGGCTCAGATACAGAGACACTATCCACTGTGCCCAAGAGCTCTTTTGTGCCTTTGCATGTCTCCAAATATCTAAACATCTGCTGTGTAACCAGTGCACAAGAGTTAAACCAACTCAGATTATCGGAATATCCAGCTCTGGCTGTCACTCACCGGGCAGAGAACAAATGAGGAGAATCAAAATCCACATCGTTGTATTCACAAAGATCAGGGCAGAACTTGTTTCCAGACAATCAGCTCTTGTTTCTCACATCGAAATAAGTGTCTAATATAAATGCTACAAGGAATTTAAATGAGGAAGAAGATAGCAGGAAGCCAGGTCATGAAGCCATATCAAGGCAGCTGATGAAATCTGACCCCTAAGAACTTGAACTTCTGTCAGTAATATTTAACAAAAGAACAAAACTAATTTTTATTGAAAAGATATAAAATCCTGAAAACAAGAATGTTAAAAAGTTAGAACATATGGATAATGGTGAGCTGAGCTGGTATTGATACTGAATTGTGAGGTGAGTTAGAACAGGAACCCCCTCCCAATTTCCACAAACCCCACAGGAACAGAAGTATTTTTTTCATTTCTGAAATTTAGTTGTCCAATTGAATACAGAGATTTCTTAATATTTTGGTTTTATTTGCTAATCTTTGTAGATCACCCATAAGCACCTGATTGATTTAAAAAGAATGGGGATATCCCACAAAATGATGTTCCACCTGTAGCCATTGTTGAACCTGTGGTTCCTGTTAAAATTGTACAGCCAAGGATAGTCATGCCCAATGTCTCTGTCAGAGTGGACGACACTGATCTGCCTGTGCCTACTGAGGTACCTGATGTTATTCCAGAGATTGTGGTTCCTGCCAAAGAATCAGAGGTGGTGAAGCTATGACATTCCACATGGATCAGGAAACCACTTGAAAGACTGAACTTACAATTAAATGACCTGTGTAAATATTTTAATGTCATGAGATAAACATCCTCGTAAATGCAAAATGTACAGAAAAGTTAAAGGGTGAGGAATGTAATAATTATAGTTTTGATAAACGTAGGACTGTAACATTGAGAATAATCCTTTGTTGTAAGAGAACATGATCTGTGTAAACCAACCAGTTTGCAGCATGGGGAAACTCCACGGGGAGTTGTCCTTTAGTTATAGAGTTAGATACACACATGCAGCAGCTGCTGCTGTCTTGTAATTAAAGTTCAATGTTTCCCCCCAGAAAAGTTGCCTGGAAAATCAACTCTATAACAATGGGCTAGAACTTACTGAAAATATAATGGGGTATGAACTACAAACACCTCATTTAATGTGAAAATCAATCAGCAACTTTTGGCGATGAAAAGAAAAGCCAATGAATCGTGAAATGCCACAAGTTACTGTTGATTTGTACCACTCCACCTCTGCCTTAAAAATATTCGAAGACTCTCCTTCACCACCTTTTCAGGAAGAGATTTCCAAAGACTCACGACCCTCTGAGTTAAAAAAAATCACCTAATCTCTGTTCTAAATGGGTGACCCCTCATTTTCCCACATGAGGAAACATCCTATCTACACTCACCCTGTCAAGTCCCCTCAGAAACTTATATATTTCAATCAATTCGCCTCTTACTCTTCTAAACTCCAGCAGATAGAAGCCTAGTCTGTCCAACCTTTCTTCATCAGACAATCCACCCATTCCTGGTATTAGCCTGGTAAACCTTCTCTGAACTGCTTCCAATGCATTTACATCCATCTTTAAATAATGTGACCAATACTGTACAGAGTCCTCCAAATGTGGTCTCACTAGTGCCCTATGCAGATGAAGAATAACTTCCCTACTTTTGTATTCAATCTCCCTCACAATAAATGAAATCATTCTATCAGCTTTCCCAATTACTTGCGGTATCTCCATACTAACCCTTTCTGATTCATGCACTAGGACAGCCAGATCCCTCTGCACCTCAGAGCTCTGCAATCTCTCAGCATTAAGATAACATGCTTCTCTTTTATTCTTCCTGCCAAAATGGACAATTTTACATTTTCCCACATTATACTCCATTTTCCAGATCTTTGTCCACTGTCTAAACCTATCTATATCTTTTTGTAGACTCCTTATGTCCTCTTCACAACTTACTTTCTACCTATCTTTGTGTCATCAGCAAATTCAGAAACCATCCCTTCAATCCCTTCACCCAAGTCATTTATATAAAGTGTAAACTGTTGAGGTCCTAGCACTGATCCTTTTGCCACAACACTTTTATATCTTGCCAAACTATAAAAGATCCTTTTATGCCTACTCTCTGCTTCTTGTTAGCCAGCCAATTTTCTATCCATGATAATATGTTACCCACTACACCATGAGCTTTTATTTTCCACAATAACTTTTGAAGTGCCACTTTATGAAACGCCTTCTAGAAACCTAAGTACAGTACATCCACCGGTTCCCCTTTATCCACAGCACATGTTACTTCCTCAAAGGACTCCAAACAACTGGTTAAACAGATTTCCCTTTCACAAAACCACGTTGATTCTACCTGATGACCATGACCTTATCCAAGTGCCCTGCTATAACTTCTTTAATAATAGCCTCTAACATTTTCAATATGACTGGTGCAAAATGCTTGTTCAATTCATCTGCCATCTCCTTGTTTTCCATTATCAATTCTCCAGGCTCACCTCCTATAGGACCAGCACACACTTTGTTCACTCTTTTCTTTCTTAAATATTTATAAAAACTCTTCCTATCTGTTGCTATAACCACGGATGGTGTGTCCGTCACTTGGACTATTTCTTACACATTGGAATGTCCATTCTGAAATATCCCCTTAAATATGAGTCACTGCATCTCGATTGACCTGTCCCTTAACCTATTTTGCCAATTCACTTTAGCCATCCCAGCTTTCATGTCCTTATAATTGCCCTTATTTAAGTTTAAAAACTTACAGCGGCATTTTCCACACCCGCTTGCCGGCCCTTCCGGTCCCATTGCAAGTCAGTGGGGCTTCTGGCTGGGGAGCTGCCTCCCCCACAGCGAGTCCCACCAGCAACAGGGCCCAAAAATCCCGGCCTTAGACTCAGACCCACTCCTCTCTCCTTCAAACTGAATGTAAAATGCATCCTACTATGGTCACTGTTTCCTAGGGGGATCTGCACGGTGAGATCGTTAATTCCTCCCATCTCATTGCACAATAGCAGGTCTAGTATAGCCTGCTGTCTGGTTGAATCCAGAAACTATCTTGAAAACATTCAATGTACTCCTCAGCTAGGCTATCTTTGCCCATCCGACTTTTCCAGTCTATATGTAAATTAATGACATCAATGATTATCACCACGACTTTCTGACAAGGTCCAGTTATTTCTTCCTCTCTTGTACTAATACCATCATTCACTAACAGAGCCACCGCTACACCTTTTCCTCGCTTCCTGTCCTTCCTAAGTACCCTGTACCCTTCAATATTCACAACCCAATCCATGTCCTCCTACAGCCATGTCTCCGTAATGGCTATCAAATTGTAATTATTGATTTCTATGTGCGCTCTCAGTTCATCTGTTTTGTTTTGAATGCTACGTGCATTCAGATACAGAGCTTTTAGTTTTATCCTTTTATGCTTTTTATAACTTTTAGTTTCATCTGTTGATTTACTGTTTCCCCCCTTGTCAGTGTCTGTATTGCATTTTTCCTAATAATACCTTCATCTTTTGACTTGTCTCTGCTCATTGAATGACAACATTATCCCGAATATGATCTGTTGTCCACTATTTAGTTTAAAACCATCTCTACTTCACTAGTTATGTGGCTTGCAAGAACACTGGTCCCAGCACGGTTCAGGTGTAGACCATCCCAATGGTACAGATCCCACTTTCCCCAGTACTGGCTCTTGTGCCCCACAAACCAGAACCCACTTCTTCCACACCAGCCTTTGAGGCACATTCACCTCCTGAGTCTGATTTGTCCTGTGACAATTTGCACATGGCTCAGGTAATAATCCATTGGTTATGACATTTGAGCTTGTGCTTCATAATCTGGTGCCTCGTTCCTCACACTGATTGTACAGAACATCCTTCTCTGTGCTGCCTATGTCGTTGGTGCTTACATGGACCACGATGACTGGGTGCTCCTCCTCCCAATGCCAGTTCCTCCCCAGCCCCCAGTCGACGTCCCACTCCCTGGCACCGGGCAGGCAACATGGTCGTGTGGACTCACGCTGTTTGCTGCAGAGAACGGTGTCAATCCCTCTGACTATACTATCCCTCACTACCACTACATTCCTGTTTGCTCCCCCCACTTGGATGACTTCCTGTGCCATGGTGTCATGGTCAGTTAGCTCATCCCCCCTGCTCACCCGCTGCTCTTGTCCAAACAAGCTGAGAAAACTTCAGACCTGTAGAACAATTGTAAAGGCTGAGGCTCCTGAGAGACATAGTCCTGGGCTGCCCTGTCACATTGAGAGGCCAGGGACAGTCCTCTTACTGCAACTGGAAAGGAAAAAGCATCTTTTTATTGTTATATCAGAGGCTGGGGAGACATTTGCACAACCCCAATAAATCTGATTCTGATCAGAGCGATGCTGCATTAGAAAGTGTTAAAAGGGATGTGACAGGTAACTTTAAATTGCAGCTATATAAACATATATATACCCTGGCTGAAGGCTACAAGAGTTTCTTCCTGGAGACAGTCATTAATCCTGGAGATATCCTCCACCTTTTCCTGGTCGGCTGCCTTCTCTACTTCCCACCTCCCGATCTTACCAAGCAGCTCATCCTGGCACTGGGCAGGTTCCATCACCTGTCCTCGGGAATGGGAGCTGGGTGGCAATGGACTGGTGTCGGACTCCACTGAAGCGCCCTAATCGGGCAGAAGCAGTGTGGTCCGGTGCGTTGACTCGGAGACACACACATGGCACATGGAAGATATCAACTCACAGTCGCCATTGCCCTGAGCCTCACAAACCACAAGGCAGGTTTTGTTGCTGCTCCTGGTCTCGTACCGTCTCCTCGCTGCCTCTGCCCCACCTCCACCTCCCTCTCCACAGCCTCCCTCACTGTGGCCTCAGCCTTTGCTGCTGCCGCCTTCGCTGCTTCTCCCTCTGTCACTGTCACAGCCGCTGCCTCCCCCTCCTCAGCTTCAGTCACTGCTGCTGTCGCTGCTGATGTCTCCACCTCCACCCCCACATTCAATACCTCCATCGCCTCGGCAACGACCTCCACCTCAGCCTCCTCAGTCACTGCCTCCACCTCAACCTCCTCAGTCACTGCCTCCACCTCAACATCCTCAGTCACTGCCTCCACCTCAACCTCCTCAGTCACTGCCTCCACCTCAACCTCCTCAGTCACTGCCTCCAGCTCAACCTCCTCAGTCACTGCCTCCACCTCAGCCTCCTCAGTCACTGCCTCCACCTCAACCTCCTCAGTCACTGCCTCCACCTCAACCTCCTCAACCACCACCTCCACCTCAACCTCCTCAGTCACTGCCTCCACCTCAACCTCCTCAGTCGCTGCCTCCACCTCAACCTCCTCAGTCACTGCCTCCACCTCAGCCTCCTCAGTCACCACCTCCACCTCAACCTCCTCAGTCACCACCTCCACCTCAACCTCCTCAGGCACCACCTCCACCTCAGCCTCCTCAGTCACTGCCTCCACCTCAACCTCCTCAGTCACTGCCTCCACCTCAACCTCCTCAGTCACCACATCCACCTCAACCTCCTCAGTCACCACCTCCACCTCAACCTCCTCAGTCACTGCCTCCATTTCAACCTCCTCAGTCACTGCCTCCACCTCAACCTCCTCAGTCACTGCCTCCACCTCAACCTCCTCAGTCACTGCCTCCAGCTCAACCTCCTCAGTCACTGCCTCCACCTCAGCCTCCTCAGTCACTGCCTCCACCTCAACCTCCTCAGTCACTGCCTCCACCTCAACCTCCTCAGTCACTGCCTCCACCTCATCCTTCTCCACTGTTGTTGCCGACTTCACTGCAACTTTCAGTTCCGCTGCTATCGCCACCTCCTCCTCTGCCATGTACCGTATCTGCCACCTCCACCTCCGCCACTGCCGTCTCCTCCACAGTTGCCTCCTTCCCTGAGGCTGATGCTGATTCTGCCAGAGTGACCAACTCTGGGGACAATGTAAGGGATGCTTCATCGGAGGAGTGGGGTGGGAGTGCTGTCCAGACCAGCAAAGTGGTCTGTGGTTCACACCCCACCTCACTTCCAATTCTCCCCCAACACCCCCTTCCCCTTGTGGGAGTCGGGATCACCCAATCCTCATACCACCTGGATTCATCTCCTCCCCCTTCGGCCTCCCAGAAATGTGCTTGCAAGGGTCTGTGTGTCTAACCCGACCCCCAGCCTCACGGGCTGCAAGGCCTGACACGATTCCCGAGTCGGGCCTATCCATCCTGACTCTTTCTCACTCTCACTCTCTCTGTCTCTCCCTCATCACTTTCCCAAACTCTCTCCCCCCTTTCCCATTGTCTCTGTCTGTCTCCTCTGCCTTTCTGACTGTCTCTGTCTCCCTTTCTCCCACTTTCCCACCTTTCTATCGAAGCCTTCTCAGGCCCTCCTCAGACTGCACCATCCACTGAATGAGAGTTTATGCCCCAGTTCTTGCATTGTCCCTCTCTGACTCCTAGTCCAATTAGTAACAGGTGCTGTGGTTCCAGCTGAATTTAGCTGAAGCAACTGGAATCCCTACTGGATTTCTGATGAGTCCAGTGGAATCCAGTAGAGACCACCTGGCTGATCCTGTCTGCACCGGCTCTCCAAATGAGCAACATGACCTTGTGCCATTCTCCTGCTTTTTCCCTGTATCCTTGCACATTGTTTCTATTCAAATAATAATCTAATGCTGCTTGAATGCCTCAATTAAACTTGCAACCACCACACTTCTAGGCAGCACATTCCAAACACGAGCTACTCGTTGTGTGGAAAAGTTCATTTCTCACGTCACAGTTGCTTCTGTTGCAAATCTCTTTAAATCTGTGCTCTCTTGTTCTCGACCCTTTTACGAGTGGGAACAGTTTCTCCCTCTCTACTCTATCCAGCCCCCTCATAATTCTGAACACCTCGATTAAATCTCCTCTTAGCCTTCTCCTCCCCAAGGAGAACAGTCCCAATCTCTCCAATCTATCTTCGTAACTGAAGTTGCTTATTCTTGGAACCATTCCTCTAAACCTCTCCTGCTCTTTCTGGTCCAACATGTTATTTCCTACTGGGAAGGGTTGAGCACAAGAACAATAACTTGCATTGATATAGAGCCTTTCTCATCGTAAAACTGGCAGCAAAGTTTTTGATGAGCTTAAGTTGGTTCGGGGTGGAAGATGTAAGGTCAACTAGGATGGTATTGGAGCAGTCGAATTTGTAGGTAACAACAGCATTGGATGAAAACTCAATTGGACAGGGAGGTGGATAGAATCAGTGGCTATAAGGAAAAGTGTTTGTAGTGGGGACAAAGACAGTGGCTTCAGTCTTCACAATGTTCAGTTGTAATTTGGGACTGGATGTTGGACAAACAGCTGGACAAGCAGTCTGACAGCACAGAGACAATGGAGGGGGCAAGAGAGGAGGTGGTCAAACAGGGAATCAGGCTTCGTGCTTGAAACTGTGCTTGTGGTCATTAGGAAACAGGGAATTCCTCACAAGTGTAGATTGTATTTGCTAAAATATGGATAAAAATCATAAAATAATAACTTAAGATCATATCAGGTTTCTAAAAGGAAAACACATTCTTTATTATACCTGTGGGTCTCTCATTCTACAGTTATAAAGGTTCCATCCCATGTAAAACATATTATTGAAGTGTGAAGCATATATATTAATTTTTATAATGTTATTGGAAATTATTTTAAATGAGAGTTTAGTGGTGTCTGTATCTGTGGGCAGAATTTTCCCAGAATTGCACTAAGTGCGGTAGCGGGTGGGTAAAATGGAGTCCTACCTGCCGACGAAGATGACGGGTTTTCACACCATATCATCCCGATCCCGGCTCATTATTTATTCACCCCCATGAAACACACAGTTTCCATGGCAAGCGGGCTCTCATTCGCCCACCCACCATCACCCCGCTGTTACATCACGCTGGCTGCCATCTTTAAAAGGCAGCCGCCATCAAAGCGCTCATCACCACCAGCTCACCACCCCTGCCTGGGAGACATGGCGAGTCAAGGGAAAAAAGACTGCAGACCCCTGCTTCATTGATGGCTCCCTCAAGCGACTGCTGGATGCCATGGAGGGGCACTGGGATGTGGTCTACCCCCCGCTCTGACCGCAGGGTGGGCAGCAAAGTACCCAACCCGGCTTGGGAGGTGGAGGCAGCGGTGGTCAGTGTGAAAGTCCTGCAGAGGAGGACAGTCACCCAGTACCGCAAAAGGATGAATGATCTCCGTTCCGCCAGGGTAAGTCACTCTTTTCACAAACCCAACTCACACACTCACAAACCCATCACACATCTACAGGGCCCTCACTCACTGCCAGTGCAAGGGACATCACCATTCACCTGTTCACATACACCTTCATTGTTCTCACCCTGTCCACGGGACCACTCACCACCCACACAGGCCAGGCATATTTATCACCTGTCCCCTGCAGGCATCCTGACACACTGTCCCCATCCATATCCACACAGGACAAACTGGCACACAACAGGGGGGAAAGGTCAGAGACAGGTGGAGGGATGCCGGAGATCAAAGTTCTGACAGAATTCGAAAGCAGAGCCATCCAGCTGACCGACAATGATCGGGGCCGGTCCTGTGCTGATGGTAAGGTTGGCACTGCTCTTCCGACTGAGGGTCCAGCAGTGCAACACCCATCAGATAACCATGCTGTGAGTGATGTGTCCTGTTTCACAGGCCACTGCCATGCACTAATTATCTCCCCTTGCTTTCACAGACACATCTGGGAAGCAGCCGACAGAGTCCATGCCCCAGGGTCTCCTGAAGAAACCTCTGATGAGGAATCTGAAGGCACTCTCCCTGAAGTTCCATCACAGAGCTCACCCACAGCCTCTGCCAGCGCAGAGACACACACCTCAGTGGGACCTAGCTTTAGAGTAGCCTCAGGATCACAATCTGGTGAGCATATCGCACTGTTTGATCTACAGCAGGTGGAGGCAGGGACTTCCCAGGTCCCCTGCCACTCGGAGGACTGCTGGAGACCACAATGTTGCTGAGTCTGAGTCAGATGACAGCCTCTGGGCTCGATCATGTCACGGTTACTGGAATTGCAAAGGCAAGCTCGGGAACATCAGGAAGGGATGCCTGCTGCACTCCTCAGATTGCAAGGCGTGATGGAGGGGTCCGTCTATCTTCAGGTTGAGGTGATAACTCCGGCACTGCAATACACCGAGGTCAACACTGGCAGGATGACAACTGCCATGGAGACCTTGGCCCAGGACGTCACTCCTGTGCTGCTGTGCACGGTGAACTCCATCACTGATGCCATATTTGGCCTCCAACAGTGTGTATGCGAGAGGGGTTACAATTAGCTCAATCTCACTCCAGCTACCTCCTCCGCTCTCAGAGTCAGCCTGGGGCCCTCAGACACCGATAGGGAGGAGGATCAGCAGGTACACACTCCGGGGCCATCCACTCAGGAGGTTCTGGGAGTGACCAGCCAACCCGACTCCCCTCTTCCTGGGAACTCAGCAGCTCCAGCCCCACAGGCCGAGGAGGGGGCCACTACCACACAGCAGGACTCCGAAAGCAGGCCGGGGCCCACCAAGTCTCAGCCCTCCAGAGGACGCCCACCAATGTCATCACAGACAGGGCGTCACATGCAGCAGGCTAGCTCCACCTCTGCTGTGGATGTCCAGGGAGCAGCAAGATGTAGTGGCAGGGTTAGGAAAGTTAGGGAAAAGTAGTTGCACAGCCTGGGTACGGGTGTTGGGCACATATACATACTATTCACTATTATCAATAAACTCCTAGGAACGTCACCCTGCCTGTGGCTCCTGGTTCTGATGAGCAGTGTTCTTGTCACTCAGATGTGAAACCTTCCTGTGCAAGATAAAGGGCAGGTGTATGAGTCCAGGGCCTTTTCCCTGTGCTCTGTGCAACCTTCAGATAACAGCGATGGTCCAGCCTCACCCTCCCAGGACACATTAATGATGCCCCCACGTCGGCGGTGCTGGGCATTGCTGCCAGAATGGAGTGGGCAGGCCCCACAGAGTTCTCTCATTCTCTCTGTGAGCTCTCAGCATCTTTAAGGTGGGGCTGACCCCCATCAAACCAGCATCTGTGACCAGTGATACTGTGCAGCTTCTCCTGAAAGGGCTGAGGTGCTGAAGGAGGACACAGCACCAGATGTGTCTAAGGTTTCATGGCTGCATCTGAGATGGTCCTGAGCATGGAGCCACCGACAGCCGTCACCTCCGAGGTGGCCAGTACTTGCCCCCTAGACACTTTGCCATCAGCATTCACCTACGAGGCTGACACACCCCTCTCAGCAGTCACATCCGGGGTCACGCATCCCTGAAGCCTGTAAACAACAGGCAAGCTGTGGAGAACGCTGCTGCTCACTCACCCCATTTCCCCCAGAGTCAAGGCCACTAGGTACAAATTGCCTGTGTGCTGTTGTGAATCACGTCGGCGTGCTTTCCCGCTAACGTGGACATAGGATACAGCGAGGTTCCAAGAGCCTGGCAGGATGGCCTTTTAATTAAAAGCTGATGTATAACAATTAGCTCCCCGCTGACCGATAGCGGGAAGCACGACCCGCTGTAGGTGGGCTGAGTGGACGACCACAACCTGCCTTCATGCTGCCATTGTGAAGCAGCTCACACCATATTATCCACACATGCCACTTATTACACCTGCTGCCAGCGGGCTCGGAAAATCCTGCGCTTTGTTTGTGTGTGTCCTAATTGGATTAAAGCCAGCTTATCAAGAGGCTTTGATGTATAGAAAAGGAGTAGGTTTGAAGTGTTAACGAGGTAAATATGGGGGCAATTTGCATTTTTTCTTTAAATAAACTCCCGTACCTTGGATTCAGAGATGGTGTGAAATATTACACCTAACCAGGTGAAGCTCAGAAACTGTGTGTTTGTTCATTTTTCCCAAGGATTACTAATAAAGTGGGTCGTATGAAAGAGTCTTATTATTAGAAGATTTAAAGTTCAAAACACATAGTGATAGATGAAAATTCATTTAAAGAGGAATATATGTATAAAGGATTAGGAGAGTGAATCACTAAAGCCTCCAGTCTGTAAGCCTCAAGCCACTTTCTGCAAAGACCCAGAGATGAAAGAAACTCAATTTGAATGTGACTGTCCAGAGTGTGCTTTGCCCGGGGTCTACTTAAATCCATGTGTTTTACTGATGCCTTAACAGAGGTATAACTTGGAGTCAGATTAATTAGGGGATTTTCGTAGACATTATAGTAGTAATTTTGTCAACATATGCATGTGCTCACAATCTTTCTTGTGTTAATAAATGTTTAATTTAGTTTTATAACAACCTCTTGAGACTCGATGGTCTTATTACTACTGAATTTAAAGCCTGCATCGTCAATCATACAAATTGCAACAGTTAGTTATGACAGTTGGTTCAAGTTTCCCTCCTGGATTTGAACCACTCAGCATTTACCTTTGGCTGCGTCCTAATAAGAAGTATTGGTTTCCAATGAATGAATCTTTCAGGTTGCTTTTTGTTACAGAATTTGTTAGTCTTAACACAAGAAATCCAGTTGTGTAGACACTAAGGCAGCAAACAGAGAAATTATTGTCAAGATTTAAATATACTATTTGAAGTTCACAGCCATCATTTTGCTTTTTGATTGCTCCACTAATTTAATGGTTAAAAACTATTTGATGAGAAAATCAATTTTTATTCTGTAGAATTAGTAAAAGAAATTCAAAGCTCGACGAAAAATGAATATTTTGTCAGGATGAAAAATTCCATCAATGTAGATGTAACCCCGGAATCTTCATTTTCCCTCTTAGGTCAAGCTCTGAGGATCTGATTCATTGAGTGTCTGGAACAGAAAATCACCAGATTAATTGAGACTGAGAACGAAGCATTATTTTACATGTGAACAGAATTCTGGCTATGCCAGCAAATCGAGGCAAAGCTTGTGATGAACTGGAGCTGTGGCAACATCACACTCCTCACCCATTACATGTGTGCTGGGAAAAGTTATCAGTTGTGCCCCTCTTGAAGAGTTGTAACACCGTTTTCCCATGGGTAACTAATGCTCCCCTGCAGCTGGTGTTATGGCCAGAAATAGCTTGCTGTGGCTACTTTATTAAGTATATTTTATACAGTGCAGTTGCTGCTTCCAGTAAAAATTCTCTTTATCTCAATCTCCTGTTGCAGTCTGCATAATTTTAAGTCTCCTTGTGATCTTGTTAGAAAACAATCATCCCTGTTGCTATGTTAGTTTCTGCCTTCTCCATTTCCCCTTTCCTTTTCTTTTATTGACTGTTTGTAAGATTAGATTAAAATATGGAATGGTTCTATTATGGATGGGTTACATGGGAACATAGTAACAGGGACAATTGAAGGGAAGTTTAAAACATCTAAAGGAAATGAGAGAGCAGAGGTTCTGGGCAGTGAAGAGGCGAATGGTAATCAAAGTATGATGAGAAGGGGCAGAACAAGGAGCAGAAGACTGCAGCAGAAATGAGAACCAGAATAACCAATAATGGTAAAAAATCCAAGCTTAAGGCTTGTTATCTGAATGCACACAGATGAGTTGACCGCACAAATAGAAATATATGGATATGACTTGATAGCCATGACAGAGACATAGTTGCAGGTTGACCAAGACTGGGAATTCAATATTCAAGGGTATTGGACAATCTGAAAAAATGGTAAAAAGGAGAAGGAGGTGGGGTAGCTTTGTTAATAAAGGACGGTATCAGTGCAGTGGTGATATAGCTGGCATAGATCGTGATGTGGAATCAATTTGGGTAGAAATAAGAAGTAGTAAGGGGAATAAACCATGGGTGGGACTCATCTATAGGCCTCCAAAAAGTTGGCTCACTCTAGGACAAAGCATACATTGGGAAATAATATAGGCATGTAAGAAGGGTGCTACAATTGTCATGGGTTATTTTAATCTGCATATTGACTGGAGAAATCAGATAGGCAAGGGTAATTTGGAAGATGAATTTGTAGAGTGCACCAAGGAGAGTTTCTTTGAGCAATATGTTGCATAACCTACTCGGGAACAGGCTATTTTGCATCTAGCAATGCGTAATGAGGTAGGATTCATAAGAGATCATGTAGTTAAGGATCCTCTAGGGGGTACCGATCACAACATGATAGAATTTGAAATTAAGTTTGAGGGTGAACAACTCGGCTCTCAAACCAGTGTCCTCAACTTAAATAAGGGCAATTACAGAGTTATGAAGGAAGAGTTGTCAAAAACAGGCTGGGAAAATAGACCAAGAGGGTGTCAGTGGCAAACATTTAAGCAAATATTTCATAACGCTCAGAAAAAATTTAACCCGGTCAAAAGGAAGGACTTGATGAGAAGGGTGAACCACCCATGGTTAACGAAGGCAGTCAAAGAGTGTATCCAATCAACAACTAAGGCATACAAAGTGGCAAAAACTAATGGTAGGCTTGAGGATTGGAACTTTTTTAGGAACCAGCAGTGGATGACTAAAAAACTAACAAAGAGGAAGAAAGTTGATTATGAGAGAAAATTGGCAAGAGATATAAAAACAAACAGCAAGAGCTTCCACAAGTATATAAAAGGAAAGGGATTAGCTAAAGTGAGCGTGGGATCCTTGGAGGATGCAACTGGAGAACTGACAATGGGGAACAGGGTAAAGGTAGATAATTTAAATCAATATTTTGCATCGGTCTTCACAGTGGAGGACACTATAAATATTCCAAAGGTATCAGATAAGCAAGGAACCAATGGGAGGAAAGATCTTGTTACAGTCTCTATCATGAGGGGCAAAGCATTTGAGAAACTGATGGAACTAAAGGCAAACAAGTCACCAGGACCTGATGGCCTGCATCCAAGAGTTTAAAAGGAAGTGGCTGCAGAGATAGTGTAGGCATTGGCTGAAATATTCCGGAGCTCAGTTGATTTCTGGAAGGTCCCAGTGAATTGGAAAACTGCCAATGTGATGCCCCTGTTCAAGATGGGAGGGAGACAAAATGCAGGAAACTATCTACCGATCAGCCTAACATCTACCATTGGGAAAATGCTAGATTCCATTATAAAGGAAGATATAGCAGGACATTTAGGAAAGCTTCATGCAATCAAACAGAGTCAACATGGTTTTGTGAAAGGGTGATCATGTTTGAAAATTTTGCCAGAGTAATTTGAGGATATAACAAATAGAGTTGATGAAGGGGAATCAGTAGATGTTATGTATTTGGATTTCCAGAAGGCATTCAACAAGGTGCCACATAAAAGGTTATTGCACAAGATAGGATCTCACGGTATTAGGGGTAATGTATTGGCATGGATTGAGGATTGGTTAACACACAGAACGCAGAGAGTCTGGATTAATGGGAATGATGTAACTAGTGGATTATCACATGAAACTGTCCTAGGGCCTCAATTATTTACTATCGATATGAATGACTTGGAGGAGGGGGCAGAGTGTAATGTATCCAAATTTGCTGAAGATACGAAAATAGGAGGGAGGGCATGTTGTGATGAGGGCATCAGGAATCTGCAAGGGGATATAGACAGGTTGAGTGAGTGGGCTAAAACTTAGGCAGTTGGAGTTTGATGTAGGAACGTGTGAGGTCATGCAATTTGGGAGGAAAAATTTAACAGGAGAGAGACTCCAAAATAATGCAGCACAGAGGGATCTGTTCTTATGCATGAAACACCAAAAGTTAGCATGCTGCTGCAGCAAGTAATTAAGAAGGCAAACGGAATTTTGGCCTGTTTTGCTAGGGTGTTGGAGTTTAAAAATAGGGAAGTCTTGTTACAACTGTGCAGGCTGTTATTGAGGCCGTACAGCGTGACTACTGTGTACGCTTTTTGTCCCCATACTTAAGAAAGGATATACTGGCGCTGGAGGCAATTCAGAAGAGATTCACTAGGCTGATTCCTGGGATGAAAGGGTTGACTTATCAAGAACAGCTAAAACAGGTTAGGCATTTATTCTTTGGAGTTTAGACGAACAGGGGATGATCTTACTGAAACATGCAATGTTCTGAGGGGCCTTCACAGGGTGGATGTTGAGAAGGTGTTTCCAGTTGTGAGGGAAATCTCGAATTAGGGAACATAGTTACAGAATAAGAAAGCATTCATTTAAAACTGAGATGCAGGTGGGATTTCGGGCAGCCAAACAGCGCACTAAACTCTCGCCATTCAAGTGGCGGCCAGCACTCCCTGGTGTGGCCTTGAGATGGAGCCAGAGTAGCACACGTAACCTTGAGAGGTCCCTAGGAGACCAATGCTAATTCACACGTCTCTCTCTTTCATGCTGCAGGAGGAGTACATCAGGAACTTGGAGCCTGGTGACCTAGCTGTATGCCTCATGGTGTACAGGGAGTGGAGGTGAAAGAGAAGAGAGCAATGGAGGTGTCTGGCTGGGCAGAGGGAGGAGCAGCAGCCTCAAGAAAAAGGGGAGGCTGGGGCTCCTGTGCATACTGCTGAAGATCCACAAGCTAGACTCAGGCACTACAGACACCCTTAGCAATCCTGCAGAACCAGTGTCGCCGAAGGCTGCACATGATCTGGAAACTAGACGATCACATATGAAAGTGACCGTGGCACTCAATTTTTATGCCAGTGGCTCCTTCCAGGGCTCCAGAGGTGACCTCTGTGGGGTCATACAAGCCTCCATAAGTAAGTGCATCCAGGAGGTCACGGACACCATACTCACAAAGGGACACAACTTTGTGCATTTCGCCCAGGATCAGGCAATCCCAGGGAGCAAGGGCCCTGGGATTTGTGTAGATCTCTGGTTTTCCCCAAGTACAGGGTGCCATCGATTGCACTCACGTGGTGCTTATATCTCCATGGCAACAAGCTGTGCAGTATGTGGACCACAAAGGCTTCCACTTGCTGAACATTCAGTTGGTTTGTGTCCACAGCAAACACATCCTGCCGGTCTCAGCACGATTCCAAGGGAGTGTCCGTGACTCCTATATTCTCAGTAAGTGTCTGACCCCTGACCTCATCCAGCTTGTTGTGCAGGAATACAGATGGAGAGAGCGTAAGCAGGGTGTCTGCCAGGCCACATGAGAAGGGCAAACGGCACGTGTGGGTGGTAAGTGGTGCCATGGATGAGGACAGGATCGGCAGGGCAGAGGAAGGTGTGTGTGAGAGGGTGAATGGTGATGTCCCTTGAACTGGTATTGAGTAAGATCCCTGTGAATGTGTGATGGGTTTTTGAGTTGTGAGTGATGAGAAAAGTGACTTAACCTAGCAGAAAGAAGGTGACCATTCATCCTCTTTCAGCGCTGGGTGGCTGTCCTCTTTAGCAGGACATTGGCACTGACCACTGCTGCCACCACCTCCCATGCTGGATTTGTTGCCCTGCTTGTTGGACTTCAGCCAGAGTTGGGGTAAAGGACTTCACAGCAGCTCTCACAGTGCCCAGTAGGTCGAGGGAGAATGTGCTCAATTTTGGATGCAACATGTTTCCTCCCTTTGGCAGCTATGAATTCCTGAATGACTTGGACTACCTCTTGATCCTGCGTCCTTTGGGCCTTAATGAAGCCTCCAAACTTTATGCATAAGCCTGCTGTCTACTGAAACTGAAGCTGGTGAAAGCCATTTGGAATTCCACCGTCCATATCATTGTGTTAATTTGCTGGATCTGCTTGAAACCTAAAATCTATTTTTTGGACAGTTACCTTAAAGAAGGTGTAACTGGGAGTCAGGTTGATTAGGAATTTCAGAATTATTATGGTAGAATTTTGTATAGTTATATATTTAATTGAAATCTATATTTTGCTAATAAATATATTTAACTATATATTTTTTAAATTTCCAAAAGTCTTGGTAGACTTATGGTGTCTGAATTCAGTGCATGCATCTCATAATAGATATAAATTGCAAAACCTTTGTGACACCTTGACCAAGTTTCACGTGGATTTGGCTGACTGACACTCATCATCTGCCACATCATAACATTGCAAATTGCCCATAATGATTCTTGTGCAGTCCATAACCCTCACCTTAGATTTTCTCGTACACCATGTGCCCGAAACAGCACAAATCACCAGGAGAGTAAAGAGCACCCAGCGTATCACATCCCAGATAATGTAACAGAAAGTGATTTTCTGACCATTTAATTATAATAACCCACCTTGCTGCTGGGACTGGCTCCTCCGCCCCCCTTTCCCCCTCCAGTTTGCTCTCAGATAACTGGTTCAGATGTATTTTAATAAATCGTTTGTTTCAAATGTTAAGAAACACGTTGTGTTGATTCATCACCTTTCACAACCTTGGGATATCCCAAAGTGCTTCAGAGCCAATTAAGTAACTTTTTAAAGTAAAGCCACAGTTTTCATATCGGGAAACGTGGAAGTTAATTCGTACACAGCAAATCCCCACAAACATCAGTAAAACATTCACTAGATGATCTGTTTTGTAGTGACATTAGCAGGCTCAAAAGACCAACTGGCCTGCTCCTGCTCGCTAGTTGTGTGTATTGGTTGAGGAATAAAGGCTTCAAGGACACCAGGAGAACTTCCCTATTCTGTGAATAATACCCTGGAAATGTTTACATCTACCTAAGGGGGATGTGGATCCTCAGTTTAATACCTCATCTACACAGCAGCACCACCACCAGTATAGCACTACCTCAGTGCTGGACAGTGGTATCAGCCTGAATTTTAACTCTTAAGGGGAACTTGAACCTACAAAAGACTGGCATCAAACGTCAGAGTGCGAATGAGTCCCTGCTGACAACTCCAGTACAAATAGAGTTTACAGGTGTCATTTCTACCTGCTGCTGACAGTCTTTGGTCTGAGGCTTGTGACAGTGGTATTTTATGGTCCTGCTGGAGTGCATGGAGTTTAGAATGGCTCGCTGCATTTTACAGCCCAGTCCCTGCCACAATGGGGGTGTAAAATTCCACCCTTCTTCCCTGACAACTGAGGCAAGAGACCACATGACCAGAGTCAATATAGTTGCATATGTAAATTCCTGTCTCCTGCTGCTCAGGTGAAAATGCAATTCTCTTTGTTTTCTGCCCATGTTGGTGTTTCTCGGTGAACATGCTGCACCCACTCTGCAGAAAATTGAACCGCTACATTCAAATAGGCTAAAGTCCTCCTTATTTCAGAACTAGGGTCATTGTTTAATGGGGAGCGAGTAAATTTTTTATACAGGATAATTTGAGATTTTGACGGGAATGATGGAATTTTACAACACAGGGGAGGCAATTCAGCCCATTGCTCGAATGCTGGTTCTCTGAATGATCTCCTCATTTGATTCCATTTCATTGTCCTTTTCCCACACCCTCATACAATTGTTTCCCTTTTAAAATCTATTACTAAATTTGTTTGTAAACTTATTTCAGTTGGGTATTCCATATCCTAAAAACAGTTTGCCTCAATAAAATTCTCCAAATTTGTCCTTTTAGTGATAATTTTAAAGTTAATGTTCTCTTGTTGCTGACTCACTGACTGGTAGAAATAGTTAGAATTACCTTATCAAAATTTCTAACAATTTCCAAGGCCTCCAGCTGGTCATTCACCTCAGTTGTGATGACGCTTTTCTCATTACTAAAACCTCTCATCCAAGGTTTCATTTTAATTCAATTCTTCTCTATTCAATTGACATCCTTCCCAAACTAGGACACAACAGTTGGAGGTTGCATTTCACAATTCCATCTGCTGGAAATAGACAAATTGCTTTATGAAAGCTCTGTCAATCAAATGCTATTTTGATTTGATGGGTTTGTTGGAGATTCTGCAATATTTTTGCATGTTTTGGGGATATTTTATGATCCTGTCCATTTTTCATGAAAAATGCAACTTAGTGACCTTGTTCAGAATGTTTGAGGAACCAGAGAGAGTGAATTTGGCCAGTTGCAGGTTCTCAGATTGACTGAAGGAACTGAACCAGTGACCAGTTTGGATAGACATGAATTTAAATAATTCATTTGCCACATTGTTTGTACAAAGTAACACTTACCAATGTTTCCAATTTGTATCACATAACTGCAGTTTTTCCTTGTTACATTGATCTTTGATACGTTAACCATTTCACTGGATTTTTCTCCCTGATTATTTGAGGCTGTGCAGTAATATTGATGATGTTGCTGTTTGAAGGATTGACAATGCAGATCCAATTTATTGGTGTCAGAGATCTTTGAATCTTCAGACAGGGTCTTCTCGTACCATGTGTACTGAATGAGAAGGGATCCCTGGACAGACTCACAGGAGATGGACACTGAACCCCCAGAACATGAGACATTTGCTGGTGATGAAAATCTAAGCAAAGGAACAGACATGGGTTCTGTTGGAAAGAAAGAAACGTTCAGATACTGAACATTTAATAATCAAATACTCTTCAAACTTTGCACTTCATCTCAGCCAGGCTCTGCCATGTTGGAATCTCACCAGCACATCTACCACTCTATGGCGTGGATGTTTAATTTGGGTTTGGGAACTGGACATGGGAGATAGTTCCAGGTCCTGACACCATTTGCCATTCTTTAGGCATGCCCAATGCAATATCCAATGGTCCAGTCAATCGGAAGCCTGGAATTGGCCTCACCGTCCAATCAGGAAAAGTGGGTGGGCTCCTGATGCTAGAGAGCCTCACCAGGTGAGGTGGGAGTGCCTGACCTAAGCATGGAGACAGCAAGGGGAAAGTCCAGGTAGGTTTATTTTATGATTCAAAACACGGCAGCTGCTGGGCCATGATCCTGAAGAGGTAATGTGGTCTGCTTGCATTGCTGAATGAAATCCCAGTGGGTGCTGGAATGGGTCTTTAATTGGACCCTTTGGTAAATGTTATTTCCTAAGTTAGCTGCCCACCACTTGACTGCAAGCTGCCCGCTTTCTAAATGTTTGGGGCTTGGGATTGTAATGGTAAATTGGCATGGAGACCAGCGGTGCCAAATTTCACACCCAACCACCTCTAATCCTGACACCATACTTTTTAAAAATCCATCCCAATATCTCCCCATCCTCTTAGAGGCCTGAGTTACCCTTTCAGCCATGATATCAGAACAAATCAGGTCTCCAGATCAGAACAGCAGCTATGATACTGAGAGTATGTTAACATGAATATCATGGTGAACAATATCTCTTCATAGCTGGTAGTGAGCCTCCAATGCTGTTTCATTGTTTGTGAGTTGAATGTGAATTAGTTGGAGAGAATCTTAGAAAAGCAAAGGGGAAAATGAGGGCAAAATTTGTCAGATATCGGTTACATGTTTTTTAGCTTTGGATAAGAATGTAAATGTGATTATCTCTGGTTCTCTGCATGCTGCGATAGAACACTTCAACCCTGGTACGTGGAGACAAGTGGGGGGACTGTGTGTGGGGAGGTGAGAAATCTGGAAATACCAGGAATGTTGAGTTTGTGCTGAATTTAACTGCAAAATCTCACCAGAATTCTTGCACACTGATTGAAAGTTTGGCTGGTTTCCAAGTAGGAAAGTTACGGTAAAAGTTTGGAAATTGGTGGGAATGTGTCCTCGGAGCACAGCAGCGAGGAGGGAGTCAGGGTGACTTTGCTGCTTGGGGCAGAATTGGCCAATCATGAGGAGCGAGAAATTGTATAAAACATTTGCCTGGGTGTGGGGGGTGAAGCTTTCGTGTGTCTCCTGGATCACAAGCCGTGCTGGAGAAGGTTCTGGATCCAGAAAATCCCATCATGCTTCAACAAGATGCAGGATTGGGGAGGGGAATTAAAATTCCCTCTTTGGTCAAGGGATTAGCCAGAGAAAAGTGATACTTTCACCAACTTTTTTAATGAGGTTTGGCAGGCCTTCACTGCTTTCACTGTCACAAACTCTACTCTGAAACAACACAGGTCACAGTTTGCCTGCTGATTGAAAAGTGTCTCTTTGAAATGCTAACTGTTTATGAGCTTGTTTCTCAGCACATTGTTACTCATAAGGCCTAGACCACTGAAAAATTAACTGGTGGTCCAGAACATGGAAAAGGGATTCGGACATGCAGCCCCTTCAGCCTGTTCCACAATTCAATTAAATCACAACTGACCAGTATCTTATGTCCATTTACCTACCTGGGTCCCATAACGCGAATATTGCTTCCAGATAAAATCTGTCAATCAGTTTTGAAATTTTCAATTAAGTTCAAGAACTTTTTTGAGGAGAATCTTCCAGATTTCCACTATACTTTGCGTGAAGAAGTGATTCCTGACATCCCTGATAAGCCTATCTCCAGATTTAAGGTTATGGTTCCATGACTTGGACTGCCTCATCAGTGGATAGGGTCAAAAGTCAACAGTAAGAAGTGGTTTTGATATGTTAATGAACAAAATATGAACTTCAACAGATTTGTACATGAAGCAATAACAGGAATAGTTTGATTTGAGTTGTTTTAGTCCAAAGGGAGATATATGCAGGTTGTAAAAAGGTGTAAGGAACTGACGTAAAGATAGGGTAAGTTTGTTTTTACAGGTCTAAGAGGTAAAGTAAAGATTGATTTAGTCAATCCTGGGAAAAAATCATTTCTGAACAGACTGGTTGCAACAAAGAGAGATCAAAGGGAAGAAACACATTTAAGGGAATACTGAAGCCTATGTGAGGGGTAGCTGCTTAGATCTCCCAGAACACAGCAGGATGGTTGGCCAGATCTCCCTGAAGACAGCAGGGTAGCTGGTCAGAACTCCCAGGAGACAGTGTGAACAAGGCCCAGACCTGAGGACACAGCTGTTGTCAGCCTCAGAGGACACCCCAACGTAAAAGCACTGTGTGGTAAAATTACTGGTCTTCTATAGCTTTTTAAATCTATAATGATAGTTGCTGAACAGAAAAGAGAAAAATTAGCTCTGAGGTTAGCTAGATTAAGATTTGTGGAACTGTTTTAAAACGCTGTTTACTGTGTGAATCTATTCTTGTGTTTAAATGTAATTGTGTCTTTTTTCCTTTATTCTTTTAATAAATGTTTACTTTACAATAAAGTCATCACACGTATTCAGGGAAATCATTTTCTGATTTCAGAACCACTCCTGATATTATACAAATTGGAAAAACCATTTTGGCAGCTGTTTCAAGTTTCACAACAGGTGAAATGTAGGACCAGTTTGAATGGAGTTCAACTTCAATGTCCTCTGTCACTGACAGAGGTTAGTCATATTTCACTCTGCTGGAGGGCAGCTTGGGACAGATCAGTGATGTTCTACTCCAGAAATCCAGCACATGAAGAATAGAATTGGTGTCAATATTTACACACTATTAAATATGTTTACACAGTCACATTTGACTAGCAGATTCCTCAAATCCACCACCTGCAGTTTCAGCCTGCATCTGTTTATAGGTGCACAAGTGAATCACCAATTAATTCCAACATTGCATACAATTAAACACAATTAGTAAATGACTAGATGACGACTTTCTCTCTTTTTAACTAAAATTTTCAGTTAATATGGCGACCAAAAAGTGTGAAACACATTGAATTAAAAATCTCAATTTTCTATACAAAGCATTATATTGCAACATAACCCTCTCCTCGGGTCCCTAAGAAATTTGTTGTATCTGCATTTCTTTCTGTAAAATAATCAGGCATCCTCTCATTTCATTTAGAAATTTCCATTATTTCCAGCATTTGTTTCAATTCAACAAGGTCACTTTCTAAGGGTTTCACATCCACACTTTTCATACTGTCTACATTATCTGACAGTGAGGGTTAACTTAATAACATTCAGTGTGTATACCACCGCTGCCCCCGCCTCCCAGGCCTGGTTGGTGACAGCGCTGTTCATACTGCAGCCAGAGTGGGAGTAGAGGACATCACAGCAGGCCCCCACAGTGTACACAATGTGTTGCAGTGACAGCTCACTAAACCTGGGAGCTACAGTCTTTTTGCCTCTTGGGATATCTTCCCTGCAGTGGTCCTGGGTTGGAAACACTGAGATGTGTGCGCAAGGCGGGACTTTACATATGGTGCTGGGCCTGATGAAGCAGTGAAGAGATGGTGTTTGGGATGATTGAGATCCCACCCACCATGGAAATGGTGTGTTTCCCAGGAATGTATAACTAATGCGTTGGGTTTGGGACGATGCGGCCTGAAAACCCCCCATTGTGGCCGGGGGAAAACATCGATTTCCCCGCCCACTAACACACAGTGCAAATCGGGGACAATCCCGCTCTTTGGTTGATAATAGAGGTGTAAGTGTGACTGACAAATTCAGAGACATGTATGAAAACATGAACATCATGGTCCTGAACACTACAAGGACTTTGAAAACAGAGCCATCCAGCTGGCTGCCAACGGCCTGGACCAATCCTGTGCTGACGGTGAGGTAGGCGGTGCTCAGCCAAGTGAGGGTCCAGCAGTGCAACATCCATCAGACAACCATGCTGTGAGTGATGTGTCCTGTTTCACAGGCCACTGCCATGTACAAAATATTTCCACTTGCTTCCACACACACATCTGGGTAACAGCCGATGGAGACCCAGGGACACCAAATAATCGCCAAAGAAATCTCTGAAGAGGAACCTGGAGGGACCCTCCTTGATATACCATCACAGCGCTCACCCACACCCTCCACCAGCTCAGAGGCACACCCCTCGGTGAGATCTAGCTTTAGAGTAGACTCAGGATCACAGCTGGTGAGCAAATCACACTGCCTGATCCACAGCTGGCAGCAGCAGGGGCTTCCCAGGTGTCCGGCACTCAGTGGGCTGCTGGGGAGAGAGGGCTGGATTACTGACCCAGTGAAAATGAAGGAACAGCATTATGGTTTCTGGTGGATACTGAGTAACTTGGAGAGGAACTTGCACATGGTGGTGTTCCCACACATCTGTTATCTTTATTCTACTAGATGGTAGAATTCAAGTGTTTGGAAGGTGCTGTCGAAGGAGCCTTGGTGAGTTGTTAATACCTCAGACTATTTTTAAAGCATTTAAATTAGGCTATAACAGCAGGTCAAAGACAGGGAATCCTGCAGCGAGTAACTCACCTGACTCCCCCAAAGCCTGTCCACCATCTACAAGGCACAAGTCAAGGAGGTTGAGGTGTAGGCAGTGACTGAGGAGGTTGAGGTGGAGGCAGTGACTGAGGAGGTTGAGGTGGAGGCAGTGACTGAGGAGGCTGAGGTGGAGGTGGTGACTGAGGAGGCTGAGGTGGAGGCAGTGACTGAGGAGGTTGAGGTGGAGGTGGTGACTGAGGAGGGTGAGTTGGATGTGGTGACTGAGGAGGCTGAGGTGAAGGCAGTGACTGAGGAGGCTGAGGTGGAGGCAGTGACTGAGGAGGTTGAGGTGGAGGTGGTGACTGAGGAGGGTGAGGTGGAGGTGGTGACTGAGGAGGTTGAGGTGGAGGCAGTGACTGAGGAGGCTGAGGTGGAGGCAGTGACTGAGGAGGGTGAGGTGGAGGTGGTGACTGAGGAGTGTGAGGTGGAGATGGTGACTGAGGAGGTTGAGGTGGAGGCAGTGACTGAGGAGGCTGAGGTGGAGGCAGTGACTGAGGAGGCTGAGGTGGAGGTGGTGACTGAGGAGGGTGAGGTGGAGGTGGTGACTGAGGAGGCTGAGGTGGAGGCAGTGACTGAGGAGGTTAAGGTGGAGGCAGTGACTGAGGAGGCTGAGGTGGAGGTGGTTGCCGAGGCGATGGAGGTAGTGAATGTGGAGGTGGAGGAGGAGACATCAGCAGCGACAGCAGCAGAGACAGTGACTGAAGCTGAGGAGGGGGAGGCAGCGGCTGTGACAGTGACAGAGGGAGAATCAGCGAAGGCGGCAGCAGCAAAGGCTGAGGCCACAGTGAGGGTGGCTGTGGAGAGGGAGGTGGAGGTGGGGCAGAGGCAGCGAGGAGACGGTACGAGACCAGGAGCAGCAACAAAACCTGCCTTGTGGTTTGTAAGGCTCAGGGCAATGGCGACTGTGAGTTAATATCTTCCATGTACCATGTGTGTGTCTCTGAGTCAGCGCACCGGACCACACTGCTTCTGCCCGATTAGGCCGCTTCAGTGGAGTCCGACACCAGTCCAGTGCCACCCAGCTCCCATTCCCGAGGACAGGTGATGGAACCTGCCCAGTGCCAGGATGAGCTGCTTGGTAAGATCGGGAGGTGGGAAGTAGAGAAGGCAGCCGACCAGGAAAAGGTGGAGGATATCTCCAGGATTAATGACTGTCTCCAAGAAGAAACTCTTGTAGCCTTCAGCCAGGGTATATATATGTTTATATAGCTGCAATTGAAAGTTACCTGCCACATCCCTTTTAACACTTTCTAATGCAGCATCGCTCTGATCAGAATCAGATTTATTGGGGTTGTGCAAATGTCTCCCCAGCCTCTGATATAACAATAAAAAGCTGCTTTTTCCTTTCCAGTTGCAGTAAGAGGACTGTCCCAGCCTCTCAATGTGACAGGGCAGCCCAGGACTATGTCTCTCAGTGCAACACACAGGAACACGCACAGTGCAGCCCCCACATTGATTGTTCCAGTTGGTGGGAAGGCAAAAAGCGTGCATGTGGAGTGAGTGTACAATTGGGAAGATATTGATTCTCACAACATTTCCACGGCTTTAACTCAAACGATTATTCTGAGTGTTTTGTCTGGAGTCAATTACAAGCAGCGTAGACAATCTCTGTGTTTTAATTGTGTCTGGCTGTCCTCATTTTTCACAAGAAAATATGCGCAGATTTTACTCAACTTTTATTCTGAGTGTTTTTTCTGAGTTTATGGAGATGTAAGCTCATATCAATTTAATTCAGAGCCCCTTCATACACACACACACACACACACACACACACACAAACATGGGAATGCGTGATTTCAGTTCATTGTTGACATTCTTGATCCTCATTTGGCCCTGCAATATATAAGTGCACCAGCAATAAACACCAACAGATAAACGGCAAAAGTAACCAGTTGGGACCAGTACTACTTACATCACCAGTATTTCTGGCTGTTCCTACTGGGCGACCGGTAATACAGGCGATATTGACAGTTCTACTGGTCCTACCTAGTTCAGAACTGGTCTTCATTTACCAGTTTGGAATTAGGATCTACTGGTGCCGGTATTACAGGGACTTCCTTCTGGGAATGACAATAAATGAATGTGTTTCTCAACTCACTGCATTGTCAACCTGAGGTTCAATGCTTTAGACATGTAAGAGTGAAGACTTTACCCATGTGGAACAGATTGCCTTTAGAGGCCTGAGTTTCATTCTGGTTTCAATGGTGGAAAACTTTTTGTTGTGTACAGAATGGTGAGGGTGGATGTTTAATCCTAAATGAACATAGTTCAGTTTCAGCGCAATTCATTATCTCCACAAATAATTTAACGGTTGATGACCAATGTAAATAAAGAGTTAAACTCTGAAAAAACTGTTTTCAAAGCTGTTGCACCTTATCATGTAGATGGTGGCTTGAAAACACAAGAAAAATGTGTTGCTATTCTCAGGGTTGAGGTGTGACAGAAACCTGTGAATGTACAATAGGTGTTAGTCACAAAATGAAGGGTTGTGTTTGCAAATGGGAGAAGAAGAAGAACTGCATTGTTACAGGGCAAACACGTTGGCAGCAAGTGTTTGAAGGCTAAGCAGCTTCAGCTCAGAACAGACACTGCGACACATCAGGGAGAAGGAAGGTTACCTGGATTCTTTGTGCCAGGAGGCAATCACAGCTCTTAGGACAGGGTGAGTGTGACTGCGAGTGAGGCAGGTAAAGGGACCCAGAGGGCAGGAGTGCAGGAGCCTAGGCCTTTACAATTGTTCTCCAGGTCTGAAGTTTTCTCAGCTTGTTTGGACAAGAGCAGCGGGTGAGCAGGGGGGATGAGCTAACTCACCATGACACCATGGCACAGGAAGTCATTCAAGTGGGGGGGGAAAACAGGAATGTAGTGGTAGTGAGGGATAGTATAGTCAGAGGGATTGACACCGTTCTCTGCAGCAGACAGCGTGAGTCCACACGATCATGTTGCCTGCCCGGTGCCAGGGTGTGGTATGTCGGCTCGGGGCTGGGGAGGAACTTGCATTGGGAGGGGGAGCACCCAGTCATCGTGGTCCATGTAAGCACCAACGACATAGGCAGGACAAAGAAGGAGGTTCTGCACAATCAGTGTGAGGAATGAGGCATCAGATTAAGAAGCAGAACCGCAAACGTCATAACCGATGGATTATTATCTGAGCCATGTGCAAATTGCCACAGGACAAATCAGACTCAGGAGGTGAATGTGCCTCAAAGGCTGGTGTGGAAGAAGTGGGTTCTGGTTTGTGGGGCACAAGAGCCAGTACTGGGGAAAGTGGGATCTGTACCATTGGGATGGTCTACACCTGAACCGTGCTGGGACCAGTGTTCTTGCAACCAACATAATTAGGGAAGTAGAGAGGGTTTTAAACTAAATAGTGGACAACAGATCATATTCGGGATAATGTTGTAATTCAATGAGCAGAGACAAGTCAAAAGATAAAGGTATTATTAGGAAAAATGAAAAACAGACACTGACAACGGGGGATAGAGAGAACAAATCTAACAGTAAATCAACAGATGAAACTAAAAGTTATAAAAAGCATAAAAGGATAAAACTAAAAGCTCTGTATCTGAATGCACGTAGCATTCAAAACAAAACAGATGAACTGAGAGCGCACATAGAAATCAATAATTACAATTTGATAGCCATTACGGAGACATGGCTGTAGGAGGACATGGATTGGGATGTGAATATTGAAGGGTACAGGGTACTTAGGAAGGACAGGAAGCGAGGAAAAGGTGTAGCGGTGGCTCTGTTAGTGAATGATGGTATTAGTACAAGAGAGGAAGAAATAACTGGACCTTGTCAGAAAGTCGTGGTGATAATCATTGATGTCATTAATTTACATATAGACTGGAAAAGTCGGATGGGCAAAGATAGCCTAGCTGAGGAGTACATTGAATGTTTTCAAGATAGTTTCTGGATTCAACCAGACAGCAGGCTATACTAGACCTGCTATTGTGCAATGAGATGGGAGGAATTAACGATCTCACCGTGCAGATACCCCTAGGAAACAGTAACCATTATAGGATGCATTTTACATTCAGTTTGAAGGAGAGAGGAGTGGGTCTGAGTCTAAGGCTGGGATTTTTGGGCCGTGTTGCTGGTGGGACTAGCTGTGGGGGAGGCAGCTCCCCAGCCAGAAGCCCCACTGACTTGCGATGGGACCAGAAGGGCCGGCGAGCGGGTGTGGAAAATCCAGCTGTAAGTTTTTAAACTTAAATAAGGGCAATTATAAGGACATGAAAGCTGGGATGGCTAAAGTGAATTGGCAAAATAGGTGAAGGGTCAGGTCAATCGAGATGCAGTGGCTCATATTTAAGGGGATATTTCAGAATGCACATTCCAACGAGTAAGAATAAGTCCAAATGATTTGCTGATGACACAAAGATAGGTAGAAAGTAAGTTGTGAAGAAGACATAAGGAGTCTACAAAAAGATATAGATAGGTTTAGACAGTGGGCAAAGATCTGGAAAATGGAGTATAATGTGGGAAAATGTAAAATTGTCCATTTTGGCAGGAAGAATAAAAGAGAAGCATGTTATATTAATGCTGAGAGATTGCAGAGCTCTGAGGTGCAGAGGGATCTGGCTGTCCTAGTGCATGAATCAGAAAAGGTTAGTATGGAGATACCGCAAGTAATTAGGAAAGCTGATAGAATGATTTCATTTATCGTGAGGGAGATTGAATACAAAAGTAGGGAAGTTATTCTTCATCTGCATAGGGCACTAGTGAGACCACATTTGGAGGACTCTGTACAGTATTGGTCACATTATTTAAGGAAGGATGTAAATGCATTGGAAGCAGTTCAGAGAAGGTTTACCAGGCTAATACCAGGAATGGGTGGATTGTCTGATGAGGAAAGGTTGGACAGACTAGGCTTCTATCTGCTGGAGTTTAGAAGAGTAAGAGTTGAATTGATTGAAAGATATAAGTTCCTGAGGGGACTTGACAGGGTGATTGCAGAGAGGATGTTTCCTCATGTGGGAAAATGAGGGGTCACCCATTTAGAACAGAGATTAGGTGATTTTTTTTAACTCAGAGGCTCGTGAGTCTTTGGAAATCTCTTCCTGAAAAGGTAGTGAAGGGGAGTCTTCAAATATTTTTAAGGCAGAGGTGGAGTGGCACAAATCAGCAGTAACTTGTGGCATTTCACGATTCATTGGCTTTTCTCTTCATCGCCAAAAGTTGCTGACTGATTTTCACATTAAAAGAGATGTTTGTTGTTCATACCCCATTGTATTTTCAGTAAGTTCTAGCCCATTGTTATAGAGTTGATTTTCCAGGCAACTTTTCCAGGTTTAAACATTGAACTTTATTTACAAGACAGCAGCAGCAGCTACATGTGTGTATCTAACTCTAAAACTATAGGACAACTCCCCATGGAGGTTCCCCATGCTGCAAACTGGTTGGTTTACACACATCATGTTCTCTTACAACAAAGGATTATTCTTAATGTTACAGTCCTACGTTTATCAAAACTATAATTATTACATTCCTCACCCTTTAACTTTTCTGTACATTTTGCATTTACATGGATGTTTATCTCATGACATTAAAATATTTACACAGGTCATGAAATTATTAGTTCAGTCCTTCAAGTGGTTTCCTGATCCATGTGGAATGTTATAGTTTCACCAACTCGGATTCTTTGGCAGGAACAACAGTCTCTGGAATAACATCAGGTACCTCATTAGGCACAGGCAGATCAGTGTCGTCCACTCCGACAGAGACATCAGGCATGACTATCCTTGGCTGTACAATTTTAACAGGAACCATAGGTTCAACAATGGCTACAGGTGGAACATCAGTTTGTGGGGTATCTCCATTCTTTTTAAATCAATCAGTGGCTTACAGGTGATCCACAAAGATTAGCAAATAAAACCAAAATATTAAGAAATCTCTCTATTCAATTGGACAACTAAATTTCAGAAATAAAAAAAATACTTCTGTTCCTGTGGGGTTTGTGGAAATTGGGAGGGGGTTCCTGTTCTAACTCACCTCACAATTCAGTATAAATACAAGCTCGGCTCACCGTTATCCATATGTTCGAACTTTTTAACATTCTTGTTTTCAGGATTTTATATCCTTTCAATGAAAATTAGTTTTGTTCTTTTGTTAAATATAACTGACAGAAGTTCAAGTTCTTAGGGGTCAGATTTCATCAGCTGCTTTAATGTGGTTTCATGACCTGGCTTCCTGCTATCTTCTTCCTCATTTAAATTCCTTGTATCATTTATATTAGACACTTATTTCGATGTGAGAAACAAAAGCTGAGTGTCTGGAAACAAGTTCTGCCCTGATCTTTGTGGACAAAACAATGTGGATTTTGATTCTCCTCATTTGTTCTCTGCCCGGTGAGTGACAGCCTGAGTGGATATTCCGATAATCTGAGTTGGTTTAACTCTCGTGCAATGGTTATACAGCAGATGTTTAAATATTTGGAGACATGCAAGGGCACAAAAGACGTCTTGGGCACAGTGGGTAGTGTCTCTGTATTTGAGCCAGAAGCTCTGTGTTTGAGTCCCACTTCTGTTTTTGTTGGGAATAGAAGGCGCGTTCTAACCAGGCCCAGCAGGTTGATTATCAAACTGAAAATCTTCCAACAGACCTAAGGCTGGTGGGAAGAGGGTGAGAGATCCCAGTCCGACATGCTTGACGTGGAGTGGTGTCGCTCATTTTGTTGTCTCCGGAGGTTAGTGACCTGTTCCAGGGAAAACAAGCTTTGGAAAGCAAAAGTAAACATGTGCTTTGTCTGCCACATCCGTCTCTAGATGTGGGAAGTCTCCTAAGTATAAAGGCACAAAATAGTCAGCAAAACCAAATGAATAATAATTGTGACGTATTTTATTACCTTGTGAATTTACTATCACACCATGGGAATAGTTAACAAATAAACTGAACTGCATTATTAATTATGAATGATAAGTAAATGAGAATTTAATTTTCAAAAAGCTTTGACAGCAACATTTTGAAAATGAAAACCTGTTTTAATTGGTAGTTTTCAATATAATCTGATGTCCAGTATACACTGAAGACTGCAGCGGTAATAATCCCACAAATAAAATATGTCCCAAGTTTGCAAATATTTGTTTTTTAAAGTACAGTTGACGAAATATTGTTTTATGAGGCTCTCTCAGTGACACTGTTCCTCACTGGTAGATGGTTGGTCTACATCACTCTTCTCATAAGGAGCCTTTTCTTTTTCATTCTTTAACTTTAAGAAACTTATTTTGCTCATCACTCAGTATTGCCACCTCTCCATCATTTCCGATGAATCTATTTTATAACACACAATGTTAAACTCCCAGACCCATCTGCTCTAAGCCACAACTTTAACTTCTGCAAAATATTTTGTGCCTCTAGCTTATCAATTTTATGCAGAATACTTGATGCACTTATGGACAGGAAACTGAATCATGTTTCTGTCTGTTTGGCAATCTTCTTCTTTTCAATCCTTCCTCTTTCTGATCTGATCTCTTTCCCATTCCCTTTTCATCTGTAACTTTCCCTGTATCTTTTTCCTTTTCTTCACTTCTCTCTAGCCATTTAATTATTTTCAATCTCTCTTTGGTTATTTTAGTGCAAACTCTTTCCCCACAGCATGGGTTTCTCTCCCAGCAAGGCCATTGGTCTCATGAATGTTCAAGTCAAGGTATCCAAATCCCTACCTCAGGAATCCATCCATCCTACAAGGCCACCTATCACACAACCTCCCAAACCTTCAAGGCTTTCAAATCCTACATTTGGACATCCCTAACTCATTCAAGATCTGAACACCCCCTCCTGCAAGGAGCCAACCCTCTCTCACATCCCACCCACCTCAGATCAGATCAGGGAACTGTCGGCTCCTGTGACCCCCTCCACACTGCTCCCCAACCGACTGCAAATCAGGCCTGTCAATCAGGCTGGTTTCTGGCTGTGGAACCTCTTGATGATGTCATACGCAGTCTGGGGTTAAACCCCACAGTATGAGACAGGACCCCAATTTCCAGGTTCCCCTCACTCTTCCAGCCCCGGCCAATAAGTCAAGAAAATGCCCCAAATGTCTCACATGTAAATCATTATCTGTGACGTGCTTTGGAACACAGTGAGGCTCTGATAAGTGTCTATATGAATGATTACTCTCATCACAAACTTGATGGAATTTAACTCATTAAAATGTATCTGTTTGAATTAAGCAGTTATTTCCTGTTCAATTATCTGAAATGTTGTCTCCTCAGTTTCAGCTGCATTGTGGGCAAAAGACAGAGTAACAGGAGTTGTGGGAAGAGCGATCACAATAGAATGTCACTATGATGCATGGTGGTACAAGTCACATATAAAATATTGGTGTCGCGGCTGGACTCGCCAGTGTAATGTTGTAGCATCGACAAATTGGCGAAATGGAAGAATATCGGTCACAGATAACAATTCACAAGGATTATTTATTGTTACTATGGAGGATCTTCGCTCAGGAGATACAGGATGGTACAGCTGTGGTATTGAAAAAACTGGCCACGATTCAATGTTTAATGTGAAACTACAAATATCTTACGGTACATTTCTTACTGATTTTCTTTATTATTCTTGACTGAGATGTCTGATCAATGTTTTATCTGGAAGGAAACATGACAGCTCCGATATCCCGAGGCTCCTCAGCAATGCAGAGTCTTAAAGGTAAAGGGCAGAGGTCGGGAAATCCGACTCATGTTACCCAAACCCAATTCATGGCCTGTCCAACATGTCAGAGTTGAACTTTACAAGTGAACTAAACAGAAATTGAAAAGTTGTTTTGCTGGTAAAAGAAGCCTCTTTATTAATTGTTGAGACATTGGGCTGGATATTCAGCCTCAAAGCGGGTAGGGGGAATTCGGAAAATTCCCCACTCGGCCTTGGAAGAAAGTGCCCACAAAGGTGGGATTCCCATTGCTGGGAGCTGTGCCCGGGCTGCAGTCTGGCCAGCCACACCAGGAAGAAATGCAGAGGCAGCCACAGGGGCTGCCGGCTGCGGAGACGGGCTGTTTAAAAGGCCCCTCCTTAATGCCCTTGGACTTTGTAACAGCTAAAATCAAAACACAAAGGCCCTTCACCCCTCACCCCTCACAGCCCACAAAGGGGGTGGGTGTAAGGGGAAAATTTGTCATGAGGGGGCTTGGAGGTGGGTGGAAGTGTACAGCTTGAAGTCAGGAGCATGAGGGGGTATAAGGGGTGTGTAAAGGGACATAGGGGGCATGAAGGGCCAAGCGGGATGGATGGGGGTGTGACTTGACATAGGGGGCATGAGATGGACCTTTTGAACTTAACTGTAAAAAGGTCCCCTCATGCAGACCAGTGTTTACAGCTCCTCTGAGGGGCTTTGGACTATGACTCATTCAAACCTGGCCCGAGTCCATGAAAATTGCAGAGGAGTAGGACGTGTCTATCTCCACAATGGAGGCAGCCAGGTTGGGGAGTTAAAAACAAAAATAAAAACAAAAAACTGCAGATGCTGGAATTCCAAAACAAAAAATAAAAAATGCCTGGAAAAACTCAGCAGGTCTGGCAGCATCAGTGGAGAAGATCACAGTTGATGTTTCGAGTCCTCTTGACCCTTCAACAGAACTAACTAAAAATAGGAGAGGGATGAAATATAAGCTGGTCTAAGGGGGGGGTGGGGTGGGGTTGGGGGAGAGAGAAGGAGGGGTGGTGGATGTTGGGATAAGCAAGCAGCGATAGGAGGTGATAACCAAAAGATGTCACAGACAATAGAACAAAGAGGTGTTGAAGGTGGTGATATTATCTAAAAGAATGTGCTAATTGAGAATGGATAGCAGGACAAGCAAGGTACAGATAGCTCTAGTGTGGGTGAGGTGAAATAAGATGAAAAGGGCAGAAAAGGTATAGATAAATGATCGGTGGAATACATTAAAAATAATGGAAATAGATGGGAAAAGAACAATCTTTATAAATTATTGGAAAAAACAAGAAGGAGGGGGAAGAAACAGAAAGCGGGTGGGGATGGAGGAGGGAGTTTAAGATCTAAAATTGTTGAACTCAATATTCAGTCCGGAAGGCTGTAAAGTGCCTAGTCAGAAGATGAGGTGCTGTTCCTCCAGTTTGCGTTGGGCTTCACTGGAACAATGCAGCAAGCCTCTCAGAAACATGATAGGGTCCCCCCTGTCCTTAGTTATCACCCCACCAGCCTCCGCATTCAAAGAATCATCCTCCACCATTTCCGCCAACTCCAGCATGATGCCACCATCAAACACATCTTCCCTTCACCTCCCCCCCATCCAACCCGACACCAGCGGCATTCCGCAGGGATCGTTCCCTCCGGGACACCCTGGTCCACTCCTCCATCACCCCCTACTCCTCAACCCCCACCTATGGCACTTCCCCATGCAAACGCAAGATATGCAACACCTGCCCCTTCACTTCCTCTCTCCTCACCGTTCAAGGGCCCAAACACTCCTTTCAAGTGAAGCAGCATTTCACTTGCTTTTCCTTCAACTTAGTCTACTGCATTCGTTGCTCCCAATGCAGGTTTCCCCTACATTGGAGTGACCAAACGCAGACTGGGTGATTGCTTTGCAGAACACCTTCGGTCTGTCCACAAGCATTACCCAGACCTCCCTGTTGCTTGCCATTTCAACACTCCACCCTGCTCTCTTGCCCACATGTCAGTCCTTGGCTTGCTGCATTGTTCCCGTGAAGCTCAACGCAAACTGGAGGAGCAGCACCTCATCTTCCAATTAGGCACTTTACAGCCTTCCAGACTGAATATTGAGTTTAACAATTTTAGATTTTAAACTTCCTCCTCCATCCCCAGCCCATTTCCGTTTCTTCCCCCTCCTTTTACTTTTTTTCCAATAATTTATATGCATTGTTCTTTTCCCAACTATTTCCATTATTTTTAATGTTTTTCGCCGATCATTTATCTATACCTTTTCTGCCCTTTTAGTCTTATTTCACGCCACCCCCAATTGAGCTATCTGTACCTTGCTTGTCCTGCGCTCTTCTCTGAATTAGCACATTCTTTTAGATAATATCACCACCTTAAACACCTCTTTGTTCTTTTGTCTGTGACATCTTTTGGTTATCTCCTCCTATCACGGATTGCTTGTCCCAACAACCACCAGCACCCCCCTTCTCTCTGCCCCATCCCTACCCCTTAGACCAGCTTATATTTCACCCCTCTCCCATTATTACTTATTTCTGTTGAAGGGTCATGAGGTCTTGAAACGTCAACTGTGTTCTTCTCCGCCGATGCCGCCAAACCTGCTGAGTTTTGCCAGGTTGGGGAGTTCTGGGTGTGGGTTTTGAAGGAGCCAACCTGTATCCTTTAAAGCTGCTCCCAAAATCACACAACCCTGGAACGCCGATGGGAGTCCCAGAATTAGGACACATCCGCCATTTTTAAAGGGCTCCTGAATCAAACCAAGTTGGTGAAATCCAGGTTGTCACTTTGGTCTAAAGGCTGCACAAAGCACAGGGTAGAGGCCCTGGACTGAGACACCTGCCTTTATCTTGTACAGAAAGTGTTCACATGTGAGTGACATGAACATTGCTCATCAAAACAAGCAGCGATAGGCAGGGAGACATTCTTTGGAGTTTATTGACAATAATGAACAGTATGTACAAGTGATTAACACCCGTGCCCAGGACGTGCAACTACCTCTCCTCAACGCTTTGCCTAAACAGCCAAGTGGTTATGGTACTGGGTTTGTAACGCCAAGATAAAGAGTGCAAATCTCACAATGGCAAACTATGAAACAATGTTACTTCATCTGAAACAGATGGAAACGGGTTTGTACTCGAAAGAGTTACATCTCTTCAACCATGTGGTGTCTGCCGGCACCGTCGAGACCTTCCATGCTCGGTGGGTGACCACGGGGGTTGGGGTGCTTTATCCAACCTCTTAATCACATTTTGGTTTGATGTTGTAAGTTTCCTTTAAATCCTGTCTTTGGTTATGCAGTGACCCTAACTCAGGGGCTGCGTTTTATTTTATCCCTCATTTTGTTAATTTAGTTTATTTGGTTGGCTTTAAAAGAGCTACATCTTCTCAACTTTCCTAATCCACCCGCTACATCTTGGTGCTCCGCAGACATCCACAGTGGAGGTAAAGACAGTCTGCTGACTGCTATGCTCTGTCTGTGATAACTTTGGCGGGCGTCCTCTGGAGGCCTGAGGCCTGGAGGGCCTCGGCTTCCTTTCGAGGTCCTACTGTGTGGCATTAGCGCCCTCCTTGGCCTGTGGACTTGGAGCTGTCACGGTCACAGTAAGAGGGGATTCGGTTGGGCCAGACACTCCCGGAGTCACCAGGATGAATGGCCCCGGAGAGTATACATGTTGATCCTTCTCACTATGGGTACCCAAGGACCCTTGGCTGAATTAGTGAGGAGCAGCGGTAGCTGGAGTGAGATCAAGCTGCCCGCACCCCTCTCACATACACACTGTCAGGAGCCAACTATACATCAGCAATGGAGTTCAGCCCCACAGCAGTGTAGGAACGGTGCCCTGGACCAACATCTCCATGGCAGCTGCCATCCTACCAGTGTTGACTTCAGTGCATTGACATGCCGGCGCTATCACCTCAGAGTGCAGGTGGACGGAATCCTCCATTGTGCCTTGCAATCTGAGGAGTGCAGCAGTTATCCCTTCCTGATGTTCCCACGTTGGCCTTTCCAGCTCCAGCAACTGTGACGTGACCAAATCCAAAAACGCCTCACCTGACTCGACCTCAGCCAATTTATGGCCTCCAGCAGCCCACTGAGTGCCGGACACCTGGGAAGCCCCTGCCGCTGCCAGCTGTGGATCAGGCAGTGCGATTTGCTCACCAGCTGTGACCCTGAGTCTACTCTAAAGCTAGATCTCACCGAGGGGTGTGCCTCTGCGCTGGTGGAGGGTGTGGGTGAGCGCTGTGATGGTACATCAAGGAGGGTCCCTCCAGGTTCCTCTTCAGAGATTTCTTTGGGGCTTATTTGGTGTCCCTGGGTCTCCATCAGCTGTTGCCCAGATGTGTGTGTGGAAGCAAGTGGAAATATTTTGTACATGGCAGTGGCCTGTGAAACAGGACACATCACTCACAGCATGGTTGTCTGATGGATGTTGCACTGCTGGACCCTCACTTGGCTGAGCACCACCTACCTCACCGTCAGCACAGGATTGGTCCAGGCCGTTGCCGGCCAGCTGGATGGCTCTGTTTTCAAAGTCCTTGTAGTGTTCAGGACCATGATGTTCATGTTTTCATACATGTCTCTGAATTTGTCAGTCACACTTACACCTCTATTATCAACCAAAGAGCGGGATTGTCCCCGATTTGCACTAAGTGCGTTAGTGGGCGGGGAAATCGATGTTTTACCCACCGGCCACAATGGGGGGTTTTCAGGCCGCATCGTCCCAAACCCAACGCATTAGTTATACATTCCTGGGAAACACACCATTTCCATGGTGGGTGGGATCTCATTCACCCCAAACACCATCACTTCACTGCTTCATCAGGCCCAGCACCATATGTAAAGTCCAGCCTTGCGCACACATCTCAGTGTTTCCAACCCAGGACCACTGCAGGGAAGATATCCCCAAGAGGCAAAAAGACTGTAGCTCCCAGGTTTAGTGAGCTGTCACTGCAACACATTGTGTACACTGTGGGGGCCTGCTGTGATGTCCTCTACTCCCACTCTGGCTGCAGTATGAACAGCGCTGTCACCAACCAGGCCTGGGAGGCGGGGGCAGCGGTGGTATACACACTGAATGTTATTAAGTTAACCCACACTGTCAGATAATGTAGACAGTATGAAAAGTGTGGATGAGAAACCCTTAGAAACTGACCTTGCTGGATTGAAACAAATGCTGGAAAGAATGGAAATTTCTAAATGAAATGAGTGGATGCCTGATTGTTTTAGAGACAGAAATGCAGGTACAACAAATTTCTTGCTTGGCCTAAATAGCCAAGTGGTTATGGTACTGGGCTTGTAAACCCAAGATCAAGAGTTCAAATCTCACAATGGCAAACTATGAAACAACGTAACTTCATCTGAATAGGAACAGATGGAAACGTGTTTGTACTCGAAAGAGTTACAACAAATTTCTTGAGGATCCAAGGAGAGGATTATCTTGCAATATAATGCTGTGTATAGCAAATTGAGATTTTTAATTCAATGTGTTTCACTCTTTTTGGTCTCCATATTAAAGGAAAATTTTAGTTAAAAAGAGAGAAAAAGTCATCATCTAATCGTTTATTAACTGTGTTTAATTGTATGCAGTGGTGGCATTAATTGGTGATTCACTTGTGCACCTATAAACAGATTCAGACTGAAACTGCGGGTGGTGGATTTGATTAGATTCACACAGTAAACAGCACTTTAAAACAGTTCCACAAGTCTTATTCTATCTAACCTCAGAGCTAATCTTTCTCTTTTCTGTTCAGCAACTATCATTATAGATTATAAAGCTATAGACGTCCAGTAATTTTACCACACAATGCTTTTACCTTGGGGTGTCCACTGAGGCTGACAGCAACTGGGTCTTCAGGTCTGGGCCTTGTTCACACTGTCTTCTAGGAGTTCTGTCCAGCTACCCTGCTGTTTTCAGGGAGATCTGGCCAACCCATCCTGTTGTGTTCTGGGAGATCTAAGCAGCTACCCCCTCACATAGGCTTCAGTATGCATTTCTTCTCTTTGATCTCTCTTTGTTGCAACCAGTCTGTTCAGAAATGCTTTTTTCCCAGGATTGATTAAATCAATCTTTACTTTACCTCTTAGACTTGTAAAAACAAACATACTCTATCTTTATGTCACTTCCTTACACCTTTTTACAACCTGTCTATAACCCCCTTTGAATTAAAACAACTCAATTCAAACTATTCCTGTTATTGCTTCATGTACAAATCTGTTGAAGTTCTTTTTTGTTCATTAACATATCAAAACCACTTCTTACTGTTGACTTTTGACCCTATCCACTGATGGGGCAGTCCAAATCATGGAACCATAACCTTAAATCTGGAGATAGGCTCTTCAAGGATGTCAGGAAGCACTTTTTCACGCAAAGTATAGTGGAAATCAGGAACACTCCTCAAAAAGCTCTGGAGCTCAATTGAAAATTTCAAAACTGATTGACAGATTTTATCTGGTAGCAATATTCGGGTTATGGGACCCAGGTAGCTAAATGGACATAAGATACTGGTCAGTTGTGATTTAATTGAATTGTGGAACAGGCTGAAGGGGCTGCATGTCTGAATCCCTTTTCCATGTTCTGGACCACCAGTTAATTTTTCAATGGTCTGGGCCTTGTGAGTAACAATGTGCTGAGAAACAAGCTCATAAACAGTTAGCATTTCAAAGAGACACTTTTCAATCAGCAGGCAAACTGTGACCTGTGTTGTTTCAGAGTATAGTTTGTGACAGTGAAAGCAGTGAAGTCCTGCCAAACCTCATTAAGAAAGTTGGTGAAAGTGTCACTTTTCTCTGGCTAATCCCTTGACCAAAGGGGGTTGAAGCATGATGGGATTTGCTGGATCCAGAACCTTCTCCAGCATTGCTTGTGATCCAGGAGAAACACAAAAGCTTCACCCCCCACCCCCAGGCAAATATTTTATACAATTCCTCCCTCCCCATGATTGGCCAATCCTGCCCCAAGCAGCAAAGTCACCCTGACTCCCTCCTCGCTGCTGTGCTCCGAGGACACATTCCCACCAATTTCCAAACTTTTACCATAACTTTCCTACTTGGAAACCAGCCAAACTTTCAATCAGTGTGCAAGAATTCTGGTGAGAGTTTGCTGTTAGATATGGCACAAACTCAACATTCCTGGTATTTCCAGCTTTCTCACCACCCCACACACAGACCCCCCACTCGTCTCCACGTACCAGGGTTGAAGTGTTCTATCGCAGCATGCAGAGAACCAGAGCCAATCACATTTACATTCTTATCCAAAGCTACAAAACATGTAAGCGATATTAGACAAAATTTTGCCCTCATTTTCCCCTTTGCTTTTCTAAGATTCTCTCCAAATAATTCACATTCAACTCACAAACAATGAAACAGCATTGGAGGCTCACTACCAACTACGAAGAGATATTGTTCACCATGATATTCATGTTAACATACTCTCAGTATCATAGCTGCTGTTCTGATCTGGAGACATGATTTATTCTGATATAATGGCTGAAAGCGTAACTCAGGCCTCTAAGAGGATGGAGAGATATGGGGATGGATTTTTAAAAAGTATGATGTCAGGATTAGAGGTGGGTGGGTGTGAAATTTGACACCGCTGGTCTCCATGCCAATTTACCGTTACAATCCCAAGCCCCAAACATTTAGAAAGCGGGCGGCTTGCAGTCAAGTGGTGGGCAGCTAACTTAGGAAATAACATTTACCAAAGGGGCCAATTAAAGACCCATTCCAACACCCACTGGGATTTCATTCAACAATGCAAGCAGACCACATTACCCCTTCAGGATCATGGCCCGGCAGCTGCCGGGTTTTGAAACATAAAATAAACTTACCTGGACTTTCCCCTTGCTGTCTCCATGCTCAGGTCAGCAACTCCCACCACACCTGGTGAGGCTCTCTAGCATCAGGAGCCCACCCACTGTCCCTGATTGGACGGTGAAGCCAATTCCAGGCTTCCGATTGACTGGACCATTGAATATTGCATTGGGCATGCCAAAAGAATGGTGAATGGTGTCAGGACCTGGAACTATCTCCCATGTCCAGTTCCCAAACCCAAATTAAACATCCACCCCGTAGAGTGGTAGATGTGTTGGTGAGATTCCAACATGGCAGAGCCTGACTGAGATGAAGTGCAAAGTTTGAAGAGTATTTGATTATTAAATGTTCAGTATCGGAATGTTTCTTTCTTTCCAACAGAACCCGTGTCTGTCCCTGTGCTTAGATTTTCATCACCAGCAAATGTCTCATGTTCTGGGGGTTCAGTGTCCATCTCCTGTGAGTCTGTCCAGGGATCCCTTCCCATTCAATACACATGGTTTGAAAAGACCCTGTCTGAAGATTCAAAGATCTCTGACACCAATAAACTGGATCTACATTGTCAATCCTTCAAACAGCAACATCATCAATATTACTGCACAGCCTCAAATAATCAGGGAGAAAAATCCAGTGAAATGGTTAACGTATCAAAGATCAATGAAACAGGGACAAACTGCAGTTATGTGATACAAATTGGAAACATTGGTAAGTGTTACTTTAGACAAACAATGTGGCAAATGAATTATTTAAATTCATGTCTATCCAAACTGGTCACTGGTTCAGTTCCTTCAGTCAATCTGAGAACCTGCAACTGGCCAAATTCACTCTCTCTGGTTCCTCAAACATTCTGAACAAGGTCACTAAGTTGCATTTTTCATGAAAAATGGACAGGATCATAAAATATCCCCAAAACGTGCAAAAATATTGCAGAATCTCCAACAAACCCATCAAATCAAAATAGCATTTGATTGACAGAGCTTTCATAAAGCAATTTGTCTATTTCCAGCAGATGGAATTGTGAAATGCAACCTCCAACTGTTGTGTCCTAGTTTGGGAAGGATGTCACTGATAGAATAGAGAAGAATTGAATTAAAATGAAACCTTGGATGAGAGGTTTTAGTAATGAGAAAAGCATCATCACAACTGAGGTGAATGATCAGCTGGAGGCCTTGGAAATTGTTAGAAATTTTAATAAGGTAACTCTAACTATTTCCACTAGTCAGTGAGTCAGCAACAAGAGAGCATTAACTTTAAAATTATCACTAAAAGGACAAAGGGAGAAATTTGGAGAATTTTATTGATGCAAATTGTTTTTAGGATATGGAATGCCCAACTGAAATAAGTTTACAAACAAATTCAATCATAGATTTTAAAAGGGAAACAAATGTATGAGGGTGTGGGAAAAGGACAATGAAATGGAATTAAATGAGGACATCATTCAGAGAACCAGCATTCGAGCGATGGGCTGAATTCCCTCCTCTGAGTTGTAAAATTCCATCATTCCACTCAAAATCTCAAATTATCCTGTATTAAAAATTAACAATTTGCTCCCCATAAAACAATAACCCTGGTTCTGAAATAAGGAGAACTTTAGCCTATTTGAATGTAGCGGTTCAATTTTCTGCAGAGTGGGTGCAGCATGTTCACCGAGAAACACCAACATGGGCAGAAAACAAAGAGAATTGCATTTGCACCTGAGCAGCAAGAGACAGGAATTCATATATGCAAATATATTGACTCTGGTCATGTGGTCTCTTGCCTCAGTTGTCAGGGAAGAAAGGTGGAATTTTACACCCCCATTGCGGCAGGGATTGGGCTGTAAAATGCAGCGAGCCATTCTAAACTCCATGCACTCCAGCAGGACCATAAAATCCCACTGTCACAAGCCTCAGACCAAAGACTGTAAGCAGCAGGCAGCAATTACACCTGTAAACTGTATTTGTACTGGAGTTGTCAGCAAGGACTCAGTTGCACTCTGACCTTTGATGCCAGTCTTTTGTAGGTTCAAGTTCCCCTTAAGAGTTAAAATTCAGGCTGATACCATGATCCAGCACTGAGGAAGTGCTATACTGGTGGTGGTGCTGCTGTGTAGATGACGTGTTAAACTGAGGATCCACGTCCCCCTTAGGTAGATGTAAACAATTCCAGGGTATTATTCACAGAATAGGGAAGTTCTCCTGGTGTCCTTGAAGCCTTTATTCCTCAAACAATACACACAAACTGGGAGCAGGAGCAGGCCACTTGGTCTTTTGAGCCTGTTAATGTCATTGCAAAACAGATCATCTAGTGAATGTTTTACTGATGTTTGTGGGGCTTTGCTGTGTACGAATTAACTTCCATGTTTCCCAATATTAAAACTTTGGCTTTACTTCAAAAAAGTACTTCATAGGCTCTGAAACACTTTGGGATATCCCAAGGTTGAGAAAGGTGATGAATCAACACAACATATTTCTTACCTCTTGAAACAAACGATTTATTAACATACATCTGTACCAATTATCTAGGTGCAAACTGGAGGGGGGAAGGGGGAGGGAGGAGCCAGTCCCAGCAGCAAGGTGGGTCATTATAATTAAATGGTCAGAAAATTAATGGCAGGTTTGAGACATTCACGGTCAGGTAGTGAAGATTCCCATCTTTACTGCAAGCTCAGAAAACTGCCCACAAAGGGCAGAAAGTGACCATTGCCAGTATTAGGATGTGACTGTTTAATGTGTTCACATGAAATTCGTGTCAAGAAAGTGTATCTCTGGATTGTAATCCACCAACCTGAGCCCTTAACTGGCCCACTAGTAACTCTGTCCCACCAACTCTCAGATATAGGAAAGAAAGTGGAATTACCAGTAAAGATAGATTACCACCAGGTATCAGCAACCTCTCCACTTGTGACCAGAGAGGGGTAAATTACACAGAAATCAATTCTACCAGCCAGGCTTTTCCTCAATTAATGAGGTTCCATTTGACAATGATGCTCTCTCAGTTGACTACAAGTGAAAATGAGGTGAATCTGAATGTTATTCTCTTGTTTCAACAGGACCTGAGTATTTTTGTAATGTTTCTACAACAGTATCACCAACTACACATTTGACAAGTACAGATATAATTTCCACTACCATTCGAGCCACACCTTCAGATCCTGAAAATCCTGAAAGGTACAATGTTCTCATGGATTGGCACTGCTTCCATATGTGAGAGATACAATTGGCCAAAGGAGTGAAAGTTGTTCATTAATTTGGAAAGTAGCTCATCAGAATGGAAATGGCGGCTGGGTTTATATCATGCTGTTGTGTTAGCTTCTTAATGAGGGTGTATTCTTCTGTTGGAAAATACAAGCAAGGAGTGAGCTTTTCCAGTGCGTTGCTGCTCAGATGGTGTTTTTTGCCTTATTCACCTTGATTACTTCACTGCTAACATAATCTCACAGTATGTGAGAAGTTGTACTTGTCAAACTTACCTTGCTGCTGTCTACACTGACAGAGTAGTTGTATTTGGGCTGATGAAAAGGAAGAATTAGCGTGATATATCTGCACATCCCTTGGTTTCACTAATGAGAGACATCTTGCAGCTCTGGTCCCATTTCCATATTATTAGCCTGAGCTGTCGACAATAAGTAGCAGAAATTGTAGTCCGATATAAACACTCAGGAATCGGGTCTTTGAATTTCCAATGGTTATAAAGAGAAAACGCCAACTAAATGTCAAACAGAAAGAGGGACAGTTGGAAATGGACAGCAGGTATGTCCGCAGCTGTGGAGAAAATAAACACGTTCATGGTTTGGGTGCAGACACTTCTTCAGAATTCTAGTCCACACACGAAGCGAAGCAGGTCCACTCACCCCACAGATCCCAACTGATCTGCTGAATGTTTCCAGAATCTTCTGTTTTCCATTCGTGTTTCTAGCACATGCAGTGCACTTACTTTTATCCAGATTATTGTCAATGATTTAAAAAGTATTGAAAGTTTCTGATTTTTATTTTAAGACAAATCTCCATTTTTTTCAGGGATCTTCAGATATTCTTGCATTTGGATTTTAATAATTAAAACTGACCCAGTATTAAACAGGGCTCAGTGGTAGCATACTCACCTTACGTGTCAAAGGCTGTGGGTTCACTTCCGCTCCAGAGACCTCAGCAGATTATCTTGGCTGACACTCCAGTGCACTACTGACGGAGTGCTGTGCTGTTAGAGGTGCCACCTCTCAGATGTGATAAACCCAAGGCCCATCTGCTCTCTCAGGTGGGTGTAACAGATCCCATAGTGACATTCATAGAAGAGCAGGGCAGTTCTCCCTCGAGACCTGGGCAACATCACTAAACAAAACAAATTATTTGTTCATCCATCTAATTGCTATTTGTGGGAGCATGCTGTGTGCAAATTGAATGCCACATTTGCCAAATTACAACAGTTACACTGCATTAAAAATATTCATTGCTTGTAAAATGCTTTGGGATGTCCTGAGGTCATGAAAGCCACTTTATAAATATCTACCTTTATATATTTCTTTAAACAAATGGCAAATAATTAATTGTGAACCAACACTGTCTCTTGCCTATTCTCTGTTTCACAGTCTGATTTACATTGTGCTTGGAGTGCTGGGGGGCATTCTTGTGGTGTTTGCTGTTTCTCTACTTCTGTACCTGAGGCAAATCAACAAGGGTGAGTCTCTATTTCCCTTTAATCATTTCATTATATGGCAATAATTTGCTGCAGAATAGAAAGAATATACAGTTTGTTGGATTAATCAACAATAACCCATGACCCTAGTATTCTCATTCTAGTTTACACATATTGAACATGGGGCTGAATGTTTCTCTATTCGAGCGGGTGCACACCAGACCCAAACGAGAGTAAAATAGTGCGCGATGAGGTCAGACGAATGTCTGGACATCATCGTACACTCTGGTGATATTTCTCTCTGCAGGCATGTGCGAGAGGTGGCAGCACGCCCGCTGACAATGAAGCAACCTATTAAGGCCCTTAATCAATTAATAGAATTGAATTTTTTGCTGCTGGTCCAACTTTTCAGTTGGTTTGTGGTCAAATCGGCCAAGCAGCCTTTGCACTTTTGGCAAAACCTCATCAATGGGCGGGATGGGGTTTTGACCAGTGATTAAAGCAAAAACTTTGAGAACTCATATTTAAATGCCCATGGTCATGTAACAGAGTCACATGAGGGGACAGGTTTTCATTAGTTTTCAATTCTTTATTTTGATTGTTCAAAATCTTCAGCTCCCTGAGACAGCTCTGAGACTCAGGGAGATTTCACTGTGAGCACGTGCACACATGCACAAACTTGCGCGCTTGCCCTCCTCCTGCCCTCACGCCAGCAGTGCTGAGCGTTGCAGCGCGTATTATGCACTGACTGGCCATTAATTGTCCAGCCCGTGTGAAATCGATGTTGGGGCCTGATCGGGGGCAGTGGTCGGCTTCACAACCACTCCTGAGCCCACCTGCCATGCCCACCCGACAAGGGCAAAATTCTGCCCATGGAATAATTAAATTGAGTATTGCTGATAAAAAATACATTTGAACAGATGAACAAGGAGCAGGAGTAGGCCATTCAGCCCCTCGAGCCTGCTCCGTTATTCAATAAGGTCATGACTGATCAGATAGTAAACTGAAATCTGCATCCCAGCTACCCCCCCAATAACCTATCACACCCTTGTTTACCAAGAATATATTCACGTCCGCCTTAAAAATATTCAAAGACTCTGCTTCCTCCACCTTTTCAGGAAGAGAGTTCCAAAAATTCACGACTCTAGGAGTGAAAACATTTTGCCTCATCTCCATTTTAAATGGGGGCGACCCGTTATTTTTAAATAATGACCCCTAGTTCTAGATTCTTCCACAAGAGGAAACATTCTCTCCACATCCAGCCCATCAAGACCCCTCAGGATTTTATGCTATTGAAGCAATCAGCACTCTCTTCTCATGCAGTATAAATTGTTGCTCCCGTTATTGTTGGTATTCTTGCAAACTGTCCTGATGAGAGCAAGGCAAAAAACTTTGACAGCGCGTCTCGTTGAGTGAGTAAAAATTGGGCCTCTGATTTCTCCCTGTGATAAATTGCTTGAACTTACATCAATGACACAACATAACAGGAACTCATTTTCAGTATAGAATTGATCAGTTTTTGAAATGCTCAATCCTAAACACACGGGAGTGAAATTTCTCTTTCACATCACGGGTGTTAATCTGTCAGAGTGCTACATAGAAATTAATGGAATGAAATTTGGGTGCGTTCTCTAATAGACAATCTGTTCTGTCAGACAGTAAACGTCATATGCTGGTAGTGTAGTTGCTGGTTTCTGGTGTGCTTGGCCTATCTTACCGAGAGAAACTAGTGTTACTCTGTTACTTGCTTTAAACTGCTTTATTAACACTGTATTAATAGAGGTTACAGAGTAGGTATGCCTCCCCTGAGTACAGAGTGTTCCATCCTCTCTCCCAGGGAAATAGCACATGACTGCCAATGACATTGATACATCATGGCGTACATCACTCATCAGCATAGCTACTCTATTATCCCATTACACTACAAACGCTTTTGTCATGCTATGAATAATAACCAGGCTAATTGTTCAATCCATGTTGGAAATCATTGGTGCAATGCAGATGAACACGTTTCCATGAATGTGGATCAATGTCAGGTTAAGCACACTTGCAACACATGTTTAATTTAGAGATTTTAAACATATTAACCATTCCTTGTTACAGCTCTTTCAACAGTTACATTGTAATTTTTCAGGTACAAACTGCATTCTAAGTCATCGGAGAGATAAGACTCTCCATGATAATCAGGTAAGGATATTAACATTACTTCTCTGAATACTGTTTGGAAATTTGCAAGCTGGTGGATATAGAATTTACTAAGAACTTACAGCCATTCGGCCCATCTGCAGGAGGCTGGTTTTTATGCTCCACACGAACCTCCTCTCACCCCTCTTCATCCCCCCCTATCAGCATATCCTTCTGTCCTTTACTCTCTCATGTGCTTATCTAGCTTTCTTTTAAATGCAGCAATCCTATTGGACTCAACTCCTCCCCAGGGAAGGATTTAGCAATTCAGAAGAAATTTCATTACCCAGAGAGTGTCAGAATCTGAAATTCGTTACTATAAGGCAAAGTTCAGGCAAATACCATAAATAAAGCCGGATAAAGCTGGAAAAGCAGTTGAGGGAGAAAATAATAGAAAGATATTTTGAAGAGGTTGGATGAAGAAGGGTGGGAGGAGGCTTGTGAAGAGAATGATACTGGTATAGACCCTTGGGCTGAATTGTTTGTTTCTATGTTATAAATAATTTTTAATAGCTTGTAATCCTTTATAAACTGATTTATATTAATGGATACATAGCTTTCTCCTCATAACAGCACAAGTCACCATTCAGGCTAATCAAAAATAAATGCAATTTTTTTTAAATATATTTTAGGAATTGGCAGCAGAGGAAGAGAGCACTCTGTATGCAAATGTAAACCACAATCAAAAGGGCTCGGCAGGAACACACAGAGAGGGAACTGCCGAGTTGAATAATGAGGAAATCACATATGCAGCGGTGCAGTTTCAAAAGAAATCGTCTACACAGAGAGGTGAAGGGACAAATCACTCAGTTAACAACCCGGACAGTGTCATCTACAGTGGAGTCATGATTCACAACCAGCCCACAAAGAAAAACCCTAAAACTCCATTACATGATACTCCATAGGAATCTGAAATGGCAATTTATGCTACCGTTACTCATTAGCGAAACCATTCGGGTGGCGCATATCCTGCCCCGTTTTCTTAACTTTGCATCTCAGTTGCATTGAATTTCTTCTGCCATGAGCTGTCCACATATTTACTTTAGTCCAGTTCTTCCTTTAACTTCGGAATTGTTTCCTCCATTCCCACCGCTCCTCCCAGTTTGGTGTCATCAGCAAATGTAATTAATTCACCTTGAGTTTCAGAGTCCAGGACATTAATGTAAATTAGAGTGGTCCCAATACCAGGCCTTATAGCACCACACTCACCAGCCAGACCCCCCACCCCCCCACACCCCCAGCATTGGTAGCTCTGTTGCTACTGATTCGCAAGTTCCAGGTTTGAGATCCATGCCAAGGCTTGAGAGGAAAATCCAAATGTTGACACTCTGTTGTAGTACTGAGGAAGTGCTGAACTGTTGGAGGTGCTGTTTTTTGGGTGAGATGTTAAACCGAGGTCCTATCTGCCTATTTGAGTGAATGTAATAGATCCCATGGCATTATTTTGAAGAAGAATAAGGGAGTTATCCCTGGTGTCCGGACCATTATTTATCCCTCAATCCACATCACAGAAACAAATAGCCTGATCATTATCACATTGCTGTTTGTGGGGGTTTGCTGTGCACAAATCAGCTGCTGCATTTTCTACATCACAACAGTGACTACACTTCAAAAGTGCTCCATTGGCTGTAAAGCTCTTTGAGACATCCAGTGATCATGAAAAACTTGATAAAAATCCACAGCTTTCTTTCTTTTCTTTAACACAACAGGCCTAATGGGCCAAATTTAGCTCAGCATCCAATTCTAGTCTCCAAGTCAGATCGTCATGGGTTAACTCTGGGACTTGATCATACAATCCAGGCAGATACTTCAGTGCAGTACTGAGAGAGTGCTGCACTGTTAGAACTGCCTTCTTTTAGGTGTGATAGTAAACTGAAGCCAAAACAGAAAGATGGGTGTGTTGAATGGCAAGCAACAGGAAGTTCTGGGTCATGCTTGCGTAGAGACCAAAGATGTCCTGCAAAGCGATCACCCCACCCTCACAAGGACCATCTGTCACTTGTTCATGTTGTTCTTTCCAGAGAGCTTACCCTTGTCCTGCCATTATCACATTCTGCTTTCTGATCTTAATGTCACCATTAGCACCTCCTTTAGCCAGTATCACTATCAAGAAGACCCCTTTGTCCTTTTGTCTATGATATCTCTGGCAATCTCTCCTTTGCCTCCACCTATCACTGATCTTCTATCCACCTTCACCTGCTCCACCCCACTTAAACAGCATAAATTTCATTACATTTTTACTACTCTCTAGCTCTGAAGAAGAGTCATTAGGACTCAAAACCTTAACTCTTTTTTTCTTCCACAGATGTTGTTAGACCTGCTGAGTTTTTCCAGCATTTTCTGTTTTTGTTTCAGATTTCCAGCATCTGCAGTATTTTATGTTATCTTAGTATTAAACTGAAGCCCCTGCTGTACCTTAGGTGGATGTAAAAGATCCCATGGGACTATTCAAACAGTTCTCCCAGTGTCCTGGTCAATACTTATTCTGCACCCAGTATCAAGTAAAGAGATTACCTGCTTATTCATCCAGTTTTGGGCCCTTGCTGTATGATGATTTGTTGCCACATCTCTCTGTTTCAAAAATACTTCATTGGCTGTGAAAGGCATTGTATGAATTGTAAGTTCAACTCTTCTTTCTTTTCTAATGAGCATTAGTTTCATTTTGTCGTTCAAACAATCTTTTTATCTCAGGGATTACCCTAAATACACAGAGTTTTGGGGATGCCAGGGTTGAGGCCTCTGACCCTCTACAAGGAACAGGCTGGAGGGAACAGTACCATTCCTGTGTAAAGGGCAAGGTTGGCATCCCCAACAAGCCAGTGAGGGTCTAATAAAATAAATGGTATTAAAACTGCAAGGCCACCTTTATGGAGGGGTACAACTTCAAATGCAATTTGGCAAATACATTTTGAAAATCAGAACACTTTCCAGACTAGCACTCATGCTACACAAGTGTCAGGCAATGACCATTTCCAACAAGAGAGAATCTAACCATTGCCCCTTGATGTTCAATGGCATTACCGTCACTGGATCCCCCACTATTAGTGTGAAGGCTTACCATTGACCAGAAACTGAACGGGACTAGCCATGGAAATACTGTGGCTACAAGGGCAGGTCAAAGTCGGGGAATCCTGTGGCAAGTAACTCACTTCCTGACTCCCCCAAAGCCTGTCCACCATTTACAAGGCACAAGTCAGGAGTGTGATGGAATACTCTCCACTTACCTGGATGAGTGCAGCTCCCATAACACTGAAGAAGCTGGACACCGTCCAGGAGAAAGCAGTCCTCTTGATTGGCACCACATCCACAAACATTCAATCCCTCCACCACCGACGCACAGCAGCAGCAGAGTGTACCATCTACAAGATGCACTGCAGGAATTCTCCAAGGCTCCTTAGACAGCACCTTCCAAACCCACAGCCACTACCGTCTAGAAGGACAAGGGCAGCAGATAGATGGCAACATCACCACCTGGAAGTTCCCCTCTAAGTAACTCGCCATCCTGACTTGGAAATATTTTGCCGTTCCTTCACTGTCACTGGGTCAAAATCCTGGAACTCCCTTCTTTACAGCCCTGTGGGTGTATCTACACCACATGAAATGCAGCAGGTCAAGAAGGCAGCTCAGCACCACCTTCTCAAGGGCAATTAGGGATGGGCAATAAATGTTGGCCCAGCCAGTGAAGCCCACATCCCATGAATGAAATTTTTTAAAAAATCCGGTGGGGAGATGTTATTCCTCAAATAGATCATGAAGGTTTTCAGCAATATTTTCCAATATCAAATCGATGTTAGTATTTATTTCTCAAGTTTACTCCTTTCAATAATTTCTATTACTTGTCATGAATGGAAGTGAAACTAAAGCTCGTGGGGCACTAATAAAGCAGCTTCTGAAAACATCCCAGGCCTTGTCTGCAGGAGTCACACAGGGGAACTGCTGTAAACCCAATACCAATAAAGAAATGACAGAAATATTGGATATCTCTTTGTCTCAGTTTTTACAAAGTTTTTCACTTGAGGGTGAAGTTAAAAATCATATGAAAGCGTTGGAATAGAAGGGGAGAAAATAATTGACAAAGTAGCAAAACGGAAGGCAGGATGACCCCAGTGCCAGACAGGATGCCCACTAGTTTGCCAACCCTCCAGAATTGGCCTGGAGTCTCTAGGAATTGAAGATTAATCTCCAGAACATTGCTGTGCGAAACCCTAGAGAAAATCATTGGGGCATGAGAAAAAATTGTTTTTTTTTGTCATTTTCTTTGCACATTTCTCTTTATCAGATATGAAAGTATTGAAAATGGAGGGAAACCATTGTTTGGCTAACAGTCAAGCATGATCCAATTGGGTAATGAGACATTTTGCTTTCCTTTTGCCATAGGAAGGCAGTGCATTGTAAAGATAGATGTGTTGGCCAACTAATGGCCTGACAATGAGGGTGCGATAAAACCTCCCAGAATGCATTTAATCACTGGTAACCCTAGCACCCACTGAGAGCCAAGCCCAGCAGGTGTCTGGAGATGACCTGGGGCATCCGTGTGACCTCCTGTTTTAACTCGCAACTGGAGGTGCAGTCATCAGTGGGCAACACCTGGGGTCACTAGCTTTTATAAAAGTGGATACCTCTCCAGAGGGCGCCTCAAAATGGGGGCACCCTTACATTCCCCTTTCTGCAGCAGCAGTGCCCACCTCTGCCAGTGGAATTGCACCCCTGCCAAGGCTGCAGGCCCTCCAGCCTGCCCACCTTCCTCAATCGGATGATAGGCCCGGGTGTGGGTTCTTAATTGGCTGCCTCCAGGAAGATCTCTCAGGCAGACACATGGGTCGAGACCCAAATATGCTCCCGCCTTTTGATTATTTTTAAAGGGCACAAGATTCTGCCCAGGTGTGCAGCCCTCTGAGGGCAATTACTTCTGATGTAAAATACTGCCACTTACATCTTGTAAAGGAAATTCTTCATTTATTCTCTTACCTATGAGCAGGAAACATGAATTTTAGTCAGGGTGTGTTGTCCTGAATTTTGCAGTTACTTTGGAATTCTGAGATTGGTACATCTAGAAAAACTTGAAGTAAACTCATTAGCTTCATGATAAGCTCACCGTATGGACTGGTTCTCTGACTGCTCAGGGACCTGATTTGGTGGTTCTTCAAGGGTTTACCAATGACTGACTAAAGTATATATTATTGATTCAGCTCTGCCCCCCACCCCCTTAAACCAGCTTATATTTCACCTCTTTGCTATTTTTACTTAGTTCTGTTGAAGAGTCATAAGGGCTCAAAAAGTTAACTGTGTTCCTCTCTGCAGATGCTGCCAGACCTGCTGAGTTTTTCCAGGTATTTTTATTTTTGTTTTGGATTTCCGGCATCCGCAGTTTTTTGATTTTGTATATTATTCCATCCCAAGTAAAAGAAGCTATTTAAAAAGAATTTCTGTTTGGTGCTCTTGCTTTGATATCAATGTGGTTTACATTTGTAGCAGGAAAGCAGAAATTACAAAATAACTTTGTAGAACAGAAAATTTAAATTTTCTGCCTAATTTCTTGCTTGTTGGAGGTTTTCTTTACATCTGTTGAAATACCTACAGTCATTTCTGCTAAACAGCTGTGAAAAGCACCTTAATGTGAACATTAGATTTAGATCTTTCATTCTCTATTTTTGTTTCAGTGAGAATTATCGAAAATCTTTGTTCCTCATTAATATTGGGAATATTTATTATTCAATTTTCTTATTCATTCATGGGATGTGGGCATCGCTGGCTGGGACAGCATTTATTGTCCATCCGTAATTGCCCTTGAGAAGCTGGTGGTGAGCTGTCTTCTTGAACCACTGCAGTAGCGTGGGTACACCCACAGGAGAGAGGTTCCAGGATTTTGACCCAGCGACAGTGAAGGAATAACGATATATTCCAAGTCAGGATGGTGAGTGGCTTGGAGGGAAGCTTCCAGGTGTTGGTGTTCCTATGTATCTGCTGCCCTCGTCATTCTATATGGTGATGGTCGAGGGTTTGGAAGGTGCTGTCTAAGGAACCTTGGGGAGTTCCTGCAGTGCATCTTGTAGATGGTACTCTGCATTGCTGATGGGAGGGAATGGATGTTTTTTGATGGGGTGCTAATCAAGCAGAGCTGCTTTCTCCTGGATGGTATTGAGCTTCCTGAGTGTTGTTGGAGCTGCCCTCATCCAGGTAAGTGGAGATTATTCCATCACACTCCTGACTTGTACCTTGTAGATGGTGGACAGGCTTTGGGGGAGTCAGGTGAGTTACTCGCTGCAGGATTCCCTGTCTTTGACCTGCTGTTATAGCCACAGTACTTATATGGCTAGTCCAGTTCAGTTTCTAGTAACCCCCCAGACTGATAGTGGGGGATTCAGTGATGGTAATGCTATCAAATGTCAAGGGGGAATGGTAAGGTTCTCTTTTGTTGGGGATGGCCATTGCCTGGCACTTGTGTGGTGCGAATTTACTTTTCACTTGTCAGCCCAAGCCTGGATATTGTCCAGGTCTTGCTACATTTGGACATGGACTGCTTCAGTACCTGAGAAGTCACGAATGGTGCAGAATGTGCAATCATCAGCGAACATCCACACATCTGACCTTATTGCAGAAGGTAGGTCATTGATGAAGCAGCTAAAGGTGGTTGGGCCTAGGACACTATCCTGAAAAACTCCAGCAGTGATGCTCTGGAACTGAGATAATTGACCTCCACCAACCACAACCATCTTCCTTTGTGCTAGGTATGACTCCAACCAGCGGAGAGTTTTCCCCCTGATCCCCAATGACTTCAGTTTTGCTGGGGCTTCATGATGCCATGATTGGTCAAATGCTGCCTTGATGGCAAGGGCAGTCACACTCGCTTTACCTCTGGAGTTCAGCTCTTTTGTCCATATTTGAGGTCAGAGCTGAATGATCCTGGCGGAACCCAAACTAAGCGTCAGTGACCTGGTTATTGCTAAGCAAGTGCCACTTGATAGTTGTAACTTCAAACAACTAAAGTGAGAACTTGCAGAGGGTCCAAATCATTAAAACTGAAAATAGGTTTTTGTTATAGGCCTGAGTATTAGCTGAATGTGAGTTTATTACATTGTAAAAGGAGCTAGCCTTTGCCAATTTAAATGCTTTAAAAATAGTCGGAGGTAATAGTAACTCACCAAGGTTCCTTCGACAGCACCTTCCAAACACTTGAATTCTACCATTTGTAGAATAAAGATAACAGATGTGTGGGAACACCAACATGTGCAAGTTTCTCTCCAAGTTACTCAGTATCCTGACCAGAAACCATAATGCTGTTCCTTCATTTTCACTGGGTCAGTAATCCAACCCTCTCTCCCTAACACCTAACACCCTAACAAGGACAGCAGCGGCTCAAGATGGCAACTTACCACCATCTTCTCAAGGACAGTTAGGGATGGACAACAGGGTCTTGCCAATGGCCCCCACAACCCAAGAGTGAATAAAATATTTTTTTGTCGGGTTGAATATTTACATGCTTTCTCTTTGATGCAACCTAAAAATTCCTAGGGGCAATATTTTGCTCCCGCCAGGTGGATGTGTGGGAGTGGGCACAGGTGGGCAGGTTACTGATCTGCGCCCGCGTTTGGGGCTCGCCGCCATTTTACGTGGACGGTCCAATTAAGGCCCACGCAGTGTGATGTCCGCCAGGAAGTGCTATGCGCTCCCTATGCGGGCGGGGGCGGGGGCAGGGGGGCGGGGGTGGGAGGAGGATTCCCTCAGCCAGGAGTGTGCGAAGGAGTGCACAGATCTCCCTGAGGAAAAGTGCTGCCTCAGGGAGATTGGCTCAGATGTTAAACTTTAAATAAAGCTGAGAAAACAATTTCACTGCCATGTCCCCCCATGTGACACCATCACATGAGTTGGGACATGTCCATAATTTTTATTTTGAAATATTCTTAAATTTTTAAATCCCTCATGAAACATCATCCCGCCCGAGGTTTCCTGGACGGGCAGGTTCATTAATAACCAAAATCAGTTTTTTAATGGCCTTAATAGGCCATTGACAGGTCATAGGAATGACATGTACAGGACAGTTATTAAGAAAGATGGCCTCAATATGTCAGTCCGTAAGATCATCAGACAAAGGAGCAGAAATTAGGCCATTTGGCCCATCGAGCCTACTCCGCCATTCAATCATGGCTGATAAGTTTCTCAACCCCATTCTCCTGCCTTCTCCCCGTAACCTTTGATCCCCTTATCATTCAAGAACCTATCTACCTCGGTCTTAAATACACTCAATGACCTGGCCTCCACAGCCTTCTGTGGCAATGAATTCCATAGATTCACCACTCTCTGGCTAAAGAAGTTTCTCCGCATCTCAGTCTTAGCTCAGTATGTAACACTCTCACCTCTGAGTCAAGACGTTTGTGAATTCAAGTCACAATCCAGTAAATTGAGTGCACAGTCCAGGCTGGCAGTATTGAGGGCATGCTGCAATTCCGTAGGTGCCATCTTTTGATGAGATGAAGCCCTGCTGCCTGCCTTCTAAGGTGGAGAAGAAAAGAAATCCCACCACACTTTTCAAAGGAGTTCTCCCGAAACCAGTATCTAAAAATGCAGATGATCTGGTCATTTATTTCATAGCTTTTGATGGGAGCTTGCTATGTGCAAACTGGCTGCTAAGTTTCCTCCATTACTTCACTGGCTGTAAAGCACTTTGAGACCTCCTGGGGTGGTGAAAGCTATTTGTTTTGTATAAAATGTAATACCAGCCCCATAAGTAGTTTTGAATTGTGTTGCTCAAAATAAAGAGATATTTGATGAACAATTGCCTTTAAAAAGATCTGTTATTAAATTACTGCACTGACTTTAATGCCTATAACAGGATTACAGGTGGCTTTGGGGAAAGGAACGTGAATAGTTCAGCATTACGGTGATGTAGTAAATTGGACCACGTGGTTGAACCACCAGCTTCCCATTCAGAAGTGCTAAGAGGTTTAAAAATAGAAGCTGAAAGGGTTGAGTCAAGAGAAAACCTGTTTCAAAATCGCAGTTGTAAGATTTTTTTCTGTTCCTCTGGTTGTATTGAATGACTAATGAGCACATGACGACACCACAATGTATGGCTGTCTGTTTATATTTAAACGTGTCTCAGAGGTGTGCCCTCTGCTATGCAATTTATACTGGAAAGGGAGAGTTAGGTCCTTGGAGTTTTGATACCGTTTCACTGGTGTATCTCTGTAGAAGTCAAAGCTCATGTACTGTTCTCTGCTCCTCGGTGCCAGGAAGTCCTTCAACCACTTCATTGATGCTTAAAAGCTTGCAGTGGCAGTGCAATAATCAGCATGCTTATGATCATGGGCTTAATAGGAGTGAGACAGATGTGAGGCTGAATATAACCCAGGATTTTTTTAAATGGCTATCTATTAACAAGGAGTGCAAACAGACATGCATATCCTGTTCAAGGGTCATGAGGACTCGAAACGTCAACTCTTTTCTTCTCCGCCGATGCTGCCAGATCTGCTGAGTTTTTCCAGCTAATTCTGTTTTTGTTTTGCATATTTTATCTCATATCAGTTATTTTCCAAATCTTGTATGAGAAATGCCAGTGGTATTGTTCCACCTGACCCACATCGCTACCTCACCACCAGCTCTCTCAATCCCTCCACTGTCTCTAAACTGTCAGGCTGCATGGCCAACACCCAGTACGACCTGAACAGAAATTTCCTCCAGCTGAATATCGAGACAACCAAAGCTATTGCTGTTAGTCCCCGCCACATATTCCATTCCTTAGACACTGACTCCATCTCACTCCCTAGCATCTGTCTCAGGCTAAACCAGGCAGTTCACAAACTTGGTGTCATACTTCAACCCAAAATGAGCTTCTGACTGTATATCCATGCTATCACTAAGATCACCTTTTTTCAACTCCGTAACTTCACCCCACTCTGCCCCTGTCTCAGCCCATCTGCTGCTAAAACCCTCATCTATGCCTTTTTTAATCTCTACACGACTATTCTAATGCCCTCCTGGTCGCCCTCCCATGTTCAATCTCCGTAAACTTGAGATCATCCAAAACGCGGCTGACCTTATCATAATGTGCACAAAGTCCCATTTACCCCTGTGCTCGCTGATTTATATTGGCTCCCATTTAAACAACACATCAATTTTAACATTCTCATCTTTGCCTTAAAATCCTACATGACTCCATCTCCCCCTATCTCTGCATTCTCCTCCAGCCCTCCAGCTCCTTTAAGTCTGTCCTCATGCACATCTCCAATTGTAATCACTCCAGAATTGGTTGATGAACTTTTAATTGCAGAGACCCTAAGCTCTTGAATTCCCTCCCTCAACCTCTCTGCCTGTCTACCTCTCTCTCCTCCTTTAAAATGCTCCTTAAAACCTACCTCATTGGCGAAGCCTTTGGTCATGTGTCCTGATATCTCCTTATGTGTCCCAGTGTCAAATGTTATTTCATAATGCTCCTGTGATGTGCCATGGACCCTTTTAACCACGTTAAAGATGCTACATAAAATCAAGTCGTTGCTGAAAACTTTTGACCGGGTGTGGCATCAAGGACCCCGAGTAAAACTGGAGTCAATGGGAATCAGGGGGAGAACACTCTGCTGGCTGGATTCATACCCAGCACAAAGGAAGATGATTGTGGTTGTTGGAGGCCAATCATCTCAGTTCCAGGATATCACTGCAGGAGATCCTCAGGGTAAAGCCCTAGGCTCAACCATCTTCAGCTGCTTCATCAATGACTTTCACTCCAGCATAAGGTCAGAAGTGACCTGACTATTGTACAATTTGTTCACTGACTATTGTACAATTTTCAGTACCATTCGCGACTCCACAGATGCTGAAGCAGTCTTTGCCTACATGCAGCAAGACCTGGACAATATTTAGGTTTGGCTGATAGTGGAAAATAACATTCCGACTACATAAGTACCAGGCAATGTCCATCCCCAACAAGAGAATCAAGCAATTTCCTCCTGATAATTAACATCAATTCCACCATTGAATCCCCAACCATCAATATCTGAATGTTAGCATTGACCAGAAGCTTGACTGGACCAGCCATATAAAAACTGTGGCTACATGAGCAGATCAAAGGCTGCGAATTCTATGGTGAGTAACTCACCTCCTTACTCCTCAAAATGTGTCCATCATTTGCAAGGCACAAGTCAGGAGTGTGTTGGAATACCCTCCGCTTGCCTGGATGAGTGCAGCTCACACTCAAGAAGCTCAACACCATCCAAGACAAAGCAATCCCCTTGACTGGCACCCCATCCACCTCCTTAAATATTCTCCCCCATCCCACCGCCCACCACCAACTCGCACGGTGGTAGCAGCATGTACCAACTACAAGATTAAATATGAATGAAAAAGAATTTGCATTTATATAGCACCTTTCATGACCTAAGGATGTCCAAAAGCACAAAACAATTGACCAGAAGCTTGACTGGACCAGCCATACTTTTGCAACACAGTGTCTATTGCAATGTACAAATGCAGCAGCCAATTTGCACACACACAATCTCAACAATTTGGTGATGAGCAGATTATTTGTTATTAGTGATAATGGTGGCAATATTGGCCAGGATACCAAGAGAATTCCCCTCCTCTTCTTCAAATAGTGTCATGGGATCCTCTACATCCACCTGAGAGGGCAGACAGGGCCTCGGTTCAACTTCCCATCTGAATGACTGTACCCTTGATCGTTTAGCACTCCCTCAGTACTTCACTGAAGAATGAGTGATTCACTAGATTGTATGTGGTTTGAATTTTAGACTCAGAAGTGTGAATACAATATATAAACCACAATTGACACTTTATCTGAGTTATCTTTCACACCTGCTCATTTAGACAACTGTTCTTTTTCTCTCAATTTTTTTGACTAATATTGTGAATTTTCCTTTTCACACATCGCCCTAACCGGCTTAAATCTTCCCCCATTGCCCTTTCACACTTTTCACAAGGATGTGGGCGTTTCTCTGGTTTCCATGAAAGCCATTACATTTCACAGCCATCCCTGGCTTCAAAAGTGGTTCTACTGTCCCATGAATTTGAAACCCTGCTTGCTACATCATCTTTCCAGACATACATTAACAATTCTAATCTTTCCATTCCTGACTGGTCCAGTTTGTGAAAATGGGAGAAATTCTGAATTCTGATTGTATTGGAATTTTTGCTCCTTAACCTAGAATCCAGCTTGTTGAAACCCCTTTGCAGAACCTCAGTGTTCAAACTGACTGTGTGTGTTAACTGTTAACCCTACTTAGTTTCTTTGTGATGCAAAATCTGCCCCAGCTAAGAGTCCAGCCCCTTCTTAATAGCATTCGGAAAGTCAGCATCCACCGCACCATAGACACAATACTCTCTAGGAAAAGAATTATCGTCCAACACCTAGCATGTCCCTACTGCAGAATAATTTAAACACATGTTTGATGCTCCAATCTATCAAACTGAAATAATTCTATCAATAAGCACAGAATCCAGCCTTTCATTATTCTATACAGCTCTATCACATTACCTCTTACTCTAAACCGCCCTGAACTAAATTGGCCCAACCCTTTGAACTGAATTTTCCAGCCTTGTTATGATAGTCTTGGAGGCAGAGGAGCCAGGAAAATAGGGAATGGCACATCAGGGCAACACGCGATGCATTCCTGCTGCCAGGAAGTTTCCCCAGGGACAGACTGAGACAAGGGTCAGCTGCCCACAGAGCAGAGGCAGGGAGGCAATTACATAGTTAAGGCCCCAATTACGGGTGATTTTGTGGCACTGCCAGCATTTTGTCGGTAACGGAGCGGACCCTCACCATGCACAGGTGACCCCAACTCGATGGAGGCAGCCTCCTGGCTGGCATGATGGGATTCATCCGAGCTGGGGGCCAAGGAAAGACTGCACCCCCGGCCCAGACACTTCCACCAGAAGGGTCTCCCCTCCTCTCCAAGGAGCTCACCAGCTTAGTCCCTCTGAAATCATCCTTTAAATTTTCACCTCCGAGGGTGCCTCCACATTGAGATACCCTCACGGGCCTGAAATGCCTCAGTAGCACCTCCCTCTCCCAGTAGAGTTACTGAGGCTCTAGAACTGGCAGCCCTTTGACTGAGCCTGGAGCACCAGGAGACGCCCACCACCCTTAATAGAACAGCAAACACAGAGGCAGCAAATCAGCAGGCTGCCTCTGGGAAGATTGCACCTCCATCTCACTCGGGATGAGTGCCAGCTTGGGAGCCCCATTTGATCCCGACATTGGGATGCTGAAGCCCACAGGAAAATCCTGCCCTTTTAGTTTATCTTAATAACTAAAGCTGCTTAAGCTGCAACATCAGGAAATATTCCACTCCAGTCAAAGTCATACTGGACATTATTTCTTTTTAATTCATTCATGGGATGTGGGTGTTGCTGTTTAGGCCATCATTTATTGCCCATCCCTAATAACAGCCCTTGAGAAGGTGGTGGTGAACTGCCTTCTTGAACCGCTGCAGTTCATGTGTGTTGTTGGTGCACCCACAGAGCCGTTACGAAGGGAGTTCCAGAATTTGGACACAGCAACAGTGAAGGAACAGCAATATATTTTGGTAAGTGCCTTGGAGGGGAATTTGGAGGTGGTGGTTTTCCCGTGCATCTGCTTTCCTTGTCCTTTTAGGTGGTAGAGGCTGTGGGTTTGGAAGGTACTGTCGAAGGAACCTTGGCAAATTGCTGCAGTGCATCTTGTAGAAGATACACACTGTTGCCACTTGTGTGTCGATGTTGGAAGGAGTGAATGGTTAAGTGGTGGATGGGGTGCCAATCAAGTGGGCTGCTTTGTCCTGGATGGTTTTGAGCTTCTTGAGTGTTGTTGGAGCTGCACCCAGGCAAGAGGAGAGTACTCCATCACACTCCTGACATTTGCTGTGTAGATCACAGAATAACAGGACCACAGAATCACACAGTGCAGAAGAGGCCCTTTGGCCCATCGAGTCTGCACTGACACGTGAGAAACACCTGACCTACCTACCTAACCCCATTTACCAGCACTTGGTCCATAGCCTTGAATGTTATGACGTGCCAAGTGCTCACCGGGTACTTTCTCAAGGATGTGAGGCAACCCCCCCTCCACCACCCTCCCAGACAGCGCATTCCAGACCGTCACCACCCTCTGCGTAAAAAAAAATTTCCTCACATCCCCCCTAAACCTCCTGCCCCTCATCTTGAACTTATGTCCCCTTGTGACTGACCCTTCAACTAAGGGGAACAGCTGCTCCCTATCCACCCTGTCCATGTCCCTCATAATCTTGTACACCTCGATCAGGTCGCCCCTCAGTCTTCGCTGCTCCAATGAAAACAACCCAAGTCTATCCAACCTCTCTTCATAACTTAAATGTTTCATCCCAGGCAACATCCTGGTGAATCTCCTCTGCACCCCCTCCAGTGCAATCACATCCTTCCTATAATGTGGCGACCAGAACTGCACACAGTACTCCAGCTGTGGCCTCACCAAAGTTCTATACAACTCCAACATGTTCTCCCTACTTTTGTAATCTATACCTCGATTGATAAAGGCAAGTGTCCCATATGCCTTTTTCACCACCCCACTAACATGCCCCTCCACCTTCAGAGATCTATGGACACACGTGCCAAAGTCCCTTTGTTCCTCAGAACTTCCTAGTGTCATGCCATTCGTTGAATACTTCCTTGTCAAAGTACTCCTTTCAAGTGTATCACCTCTCACTTTTCAGGGTTAAATTCCATCTGCCACTTATCTGCCTATTTGACCATCCCGTCTATATCTTCCTGTAGCCCAAGACACTCAACCTCACTGTTAACCACCCGGCCAATCTTTGTGTCATCCGCAAACTTACTAATCCTACCCCCCACATAGTCATCTATGTCGTTTATATAAATGACAAATAATAGAGACCCAGCACAGAAACCTGTGGTACGCCCCTGGACACTGGCTTCCAGTCACTAGATGGTGGACAGGCTTTGGGGAGTCAGGAGGTGAGCTACTCTCTGACCTGCTCTTGTAGTCACAGTATTTATATGGCTAGTACAGTTCAGTTTCTGGGTGATGATAACCCCCAGAATGTTGATAATGGGGGATTCAGCAAAGGCAATGCCATTGACTGTTATGGGAGGTGGTTAGATTCTTTCCTATTGGACATAGTCATTGCCTGGCATTTATGTGGCACAGATGTTACTTGCCACTTGTCAGCCCAAGCCTGAATATTGTCCAGGTCTTGCTGCATTTGGACATGGACTGCTTCAGTATCTGAGGAGTCGTGAACGGTGCTGAACATTGTGCATCCATCAACGAAAATCCCAATTCTGATCTCAGGATGGGGGGAAGGTCATTGATGAAACAGTTGAAGATAGTTGGGCCTCGGACACTACCCTGCAAAACTCCTGCAGTGATGCCCTCGAACTGAGATGATTGATCTCCAACAACCACAAACATCTTCTTTTGTTCTAGGTATGACAGCAGGGAGTTTTCCCCCTGATTCCCATTGACTTCAGTTTTGCTAGGAGTCCTTGATGTCAAACTTGGTCAAATGCTTCCTTGATGTTAAGGGCAGTCACTCTCACCTCAATGTTATTATCGTCATAGTTCAAGTGACAATTTCTTCAAGATTACATCCATGGGAGCATATTTTTGAAGTACTTACATATTTTTTAAACCAAGCAGTTTGCAATTGCTTTGACTTTAATGTGATAGAATATTCTAACAACAAAATACAAACTAAAAACCCCCAATTAGTTGTGTTTTAATGAGTGAAGCTACATGTTAAATGTGTGGGAAGAAATAAAACCACATGCACTGGTCTTCTGTTTTTCTGTTGTACATGAGTCTTTGGTGAGAAGATGTTCTGAATTTTCTTGTGGTATCCGACCATATGTCTAGTTTTTGTTTTTGACACGATATCAACTTTTAATGCAAACTCTTGTGGTCTGAGATATATATAGATGCCTTTGTGTTGCTAGGTTTCTGCAGTACGTGTTTGATTTAAAAGTGCTTTCTAAAGTTGACTCAACTTCCTCCTCTCTTCCCAATATAATTACTTTGAAACACAAGTAACATTTCCGTGGGCCCATGAAATCCATGGACTGTGATCCAGGCATTTTGTACAGGAATTGTTCCTTGCACTGGGAGCTCACCAGTAGCAACTAGGCATGTCAGGTCCTTCAGATGGTTAAAGGACAGGGCTGGGCCCTGTCTCTACCATTGCATTGGGAAATATGGTCACAGAGTGCCCATTTCTCTGATTGGCCGATCGAGATTGCTACATTTTGTTTCTGCCGCCTCAGGAAATGACAGATGGTTTGAGGTGGAGCTCAGAATTCCGGGCAATCTGCAGGAGCTGGTCTGAATGTTTCCTCTTTGAGCACTTTTGGGTTTTTTTTTTTGTGCGTGTTGATGAAATAATTTGGTCCCTTCTGAAACACAAAGGAAAACGAAACAGCTCAAGTCAGTGAGCTGCTATGGACAGGATTTGACCTTTATGAGGCAAATTGGGTAGAAAGCTAAAAAGATAGACCTGCATTTACACAGCTCCTTTCAAGAGCACCGCATGGTCCAAAGCACTTTACATCCAATGAAGTACTTTTTGAAAGTGACTGTTGTAATGTAGGGAATGCAACAGTCAGTTTTCACACTGAAAAGCTCTGTGATAATGACCAGGTTAGCTGCTTTTTTGATGTTGATTGAGGGGTAAATTATGGCCCGAATATTGGGGCTATCCGCCCTGCTTTTCTTCGAAATAGTACCATGGGGCCTTTTATGTCCACCTAAGAGGAGAGGTGGGGCTTCAGTTTAACATCTCATCTGAAAGATTACATGGGTGAGGCACTCCATCTGTACTGCACTGGAATGCCAAACTAGATTTTGTACTGAAGCTCTCTGGAGACAGAAATTAACAATGACGGCTGCACAGGTTGTGGGGGGACCCTACCCCACTGTCGCCATTTAATACTCCGAGGGTGTTAATTGGCTAGAGGCGGGCCTTCTGCCCTCATCTGGGGAGGAAACCCCGCAACCTGATTGGTCGGCAACTCTCTGGCCTGAATCTTGCACTCGTCAGGCACACGCAATCGGCGGGGGCCCAGAAGCAGACGGGAAATGCACTCCCGGTCGCGATCAAACACCCCCAAGCACAATTTCGGGCTGGCTGGCCGATTAACGGGCAGCCAGCGTGACACGCACACTGAGAAAGGCTCGGTGCTGCCGGGCTCGGCAGGAAGCGGGTGGGCACCAAGGAAAGTGAGGGCCCGTGCGGGCGCTTCAAGTGAGCCCCCTGGAGCTGCCTCAGAGAGCTGCATGCAAACATGTAACATACGAACAAGGAGCAGGCGTAGGCCATTCGGCCCCTCCAGCCTTCTCTGCCATTTAATAAGATCATGGCTGCTCTGATAGGAACATCAAATCTGCATCCCCCGATAATCTATCACCCCCTTGCTTACCGGGAATCTATCCCCTTCTGCCTTAAAAATATTCAAAGACTCTACTTCCAACCCCTTTTCAGGAAGAGAGTTCCAAGTGCTCACCACCCTCTGAGAGAAAGAATTTGGCCTCATCTCAGTTTTAAATGAGCGACCCCTTGTTTTTAAACAGTGACCCCTAGTTCTAGATTCTCACATAAGAGGAAACAGCCTCTCCACATCCAAAACAAAAACAGAATTACCTGGAAAAACTCAGCAGGTCTGGCAGCATCGGCGGAGAAGAAAAGAGTTGACGTTTCGAGTCCCCTCAGGACCTTGTAGGTTTCAAACAAATCGCCTCTTACTCTTCTAAACTCCAGCAGATACAAGCCTCCCCTGTCCAACCTTTCCTCATTAGAAAACCCGCCCATTCCAGGTATTAGTCTGGTAAACCACCTCCGAACTCCTTACAACACATTTACATCCTTCTTTAAATAAGGTGACCAATACTGTACACAGTGTTACAGATGTGGTCTCACTAGTGGTCTGTATAACTGAAGCATAACATTCTAACTTTTGTATTCAATTCCCCTCACAATAAATGATAACATTCTATTCGCTTTCCTAATCACTTGCTCTACCTGCATATTAGCCTCCTGTGATTCATGCACTAAGTCACCCAGATCCCTCTGCATCTCTGCAGTCTCTCACCATTTAAATAACATGCTTCTCTTTTATTCTTCCTGCCAAAATGGACAATTTTACATTTTGCCACATTATACGCCATTTTCCAGATCTTTGCCCACTGTCTAAACCTATCTATATCTTTTTGTAGACTCCTTATGTCCTCTTCACAACTTACTTTCTACCTATCTTTGTGTCGTCAGCAAATTCAGAAACCATCCCTTCAATCCCTTCATCCAAGTCATTGATATAAAGTGTAAACTGTTGAGGTCGCTGTGACATGCCACTCGATACATCTTGCCAACCTGAAAAAGACCCATTTATGCCTACTCTCTGCTTCCTGTTAGCCAGCCAATCTTCTATCCATGCCAATATGTTACCCCCTACACCATAGGGTTTTATTTTCTGTAATAACTTGTACAAATTAAATGAGAAGAAAATAATGCAGGAAACTGTGTCTGTGCAACACATTCAAGCACCTGATAACTGCACTCAAAAAACATCAGTCACCAAATATCTTTTTTTTAATTATATTTCACCCTGGACATTTCATCCCGCCATGGATTGAGGTTGTAGCAAAAATGTGAAGCCCGCCAGGCCGATTGGCCCGTCCACCAACCATAAAACTGGACAGGCAACATACAATCGCGGTCAATAGGCTTTGTAATGACTTTAATTGGCCCTTTAATTGTTAGAGGATGTGGCTCTGATTACCACATGCGACCATCGACCTCAATATTGCGCACGTGTGTCTAATGACATCAGGGCGCAGGCCCGATGTCCTTTCGCGCAATTTTACGTGCGTTCGGGGGGAGCGTGCGCCTGACCTTGGGACGGAAAATTCAGGCCTCTAATTGCAGGCCGCTAGGAGCAGAGGCCACCACTGAGACCAGTAAACCAAGAACCAGGAGCCCAATGAAAGGGGAGCCTTGGTGGGGCTGGGACATGAGGCCCCAGGAGTGTGGGGAGTGAGGTGCTGGGGAAGCAAGGTGGGAGACGGGGGGGGACAAAGGCCCGGAGGGGGTGCGGAGGGGACGTCTGAGGTGGGTGGGATGTGAGGCAGACCTTGGGGACCTCCCCACCGCCCCATCAGAAAACAGGGCCCGTGAAGGACGCAGTGACCAGCATGCCCACAAGGAGCCCAAACAGGCTAACCTACAGGGCTTCACCCCTCGCTCTCATCCCTCCCCTCCCTGCCCCATCACCAACCTCCTCCTGCTGGCTGACAAATTGCAGTTGGGCAGGAACAGGCCTTTAAGTGGATATTAATTGGCTAGTCCTGCTCCTCCACTCTTTCCCCACTTGTACTGTCTCAGGGTAAGTAGGGATGGATGAAACATCCCAGTGCCAATGATGCCCAGACATCAGAAAACCTCCACTTCAGCAGCAGACCTCATGGTCCAGATCTCCCGATCTGGGCCCGAATCCCTATTTCCAAGTTGCCTATTTATCTTCCTGTGATTTTTAGGGCCCATCTTCCATGGAAGATCCTTCCAAACACATGCAGTGCAGCAATTACAGAATCACAGAATCTTAGCGGCACAGAAGGAGGCCATTTGGCCCATCATGTCTTCACCAGCTCTCCAAATGAGCATTATGACCTAGTGCCATTGCCCTGCCTTTTCCCTGTACCCCTGCACATTGTTTCTATTCAAATAATCATCCAATGCCCTCTTGAATGCCTCGATTGAACCTGCCTCCACCACACTTCCAGGCCGTGCATTCCCGACCCAAACCACTCGTTGTGTGAAAAAGTTTTTTCTCACATCACACTTGCTTCTTTTGCAAATCACTTTAAACCTGTGCCCTCTTGCTCTTGATCCTTTTACGAGTGGGAACAGCTTCTCCCTATCTACTCTGTCCAACCCGCTCATGATTTTGAACATCTCTATCAAATCTCCTCTCAGCCACCTTCTCTCCAGAAGAACAGCCCTATAGCTGAAGTGTCTCATCCCTGGAACCATTCTTGTAAACCTCTCCTGCACTCTCTCCAATGTGTTCACATCCTTCCCATAATATGGTGCCCAGAACTGTACACCATACTCCAGCTGAGGTCTAACAAGTGGTTCATAAATTCAGCACAACCTCCTTGCTCTTGTACTCTATTCCTCTGTTAATAAAGCCCAGGATACTATATGCTTTATTAACTGCTCTGTCCACCTGTCCTGCCACCTTCAATGATCTTTGCACATATACAGCCAGGTCTTTCTGCTTCTGCACCCCCTTCAAAATTTCACCCCTTATTTTATATTGTCTGTCCATGTTCTTCCTCCCAAAATGCACCACCTCACACTTCCCCGCATTGTCCTTCTTCTGCCACCCATCTGCTCACTCCACCAACTTGCCTATGTCCCTTTGAAGTTCCACATCATCGTCCTTGCAGTTCACCGCGCTCCCAAGCTTCGTATCATCCACAAACTTTGAAATCGTCCCCTGCAAATCAAGATTAATATCATTAATATATATCAGAAACAGCAAGGGTCCCAATACCGACCCCTGGGGATCTCCACTACAAACCTTCTTCCAACCTGAAAAATGTCCATTGACCAATACTCTCTGTTTCTTATTACGCAGCCAATTTTGTATCCATGTTGCTACTGTCCCTTCTATTCCTTGAGCAATAACTTTCTTCAGAAGCCGATTATATGGCACTGTGTCAAATACCTTTTCGAAGTCCATGTACACCACATCAACAGCATTGCCCTCATCGACCCCTTCTGTCACCACTTCAAAAAAATCCAGCAAGTTAGTTAAACACGATTTCCCCTATAGAAATCCATGCTAACTCTTCCTTATCAGCCCATATTTTTCCATGTCACTACTAATTCTATCCTAAATAATTGTTTTTAGAATCTTGCCCAGCACTGAAGTTAAACTGACTGGCCTGTAATTGCTGGGCTTATCCTTACAATCATTTTTGAACAAGGGTATAATGTTTGCAATTCTCCAGTCCTGTGGCACCTCCCTGAGTCTAGGGAAGACTGAAAGATTATGGCCAGTGCCCCTGCAATTTCTACTCTCATTTCCTTCAATATCCTTGAATGCTTCTCACCCGGTCTCGGTGTCTTGTCAACTTTAAGTACCGACAGTCTATTCAACATTTCCTCCTTATCAATTTTGAACCCTTCTAGTGACAGAGTTTCCTCATCTGTCACCATGGCCTGGGTAACATCTACCTCCCTGGTAAAGACAGATGCACAGTGTTCATTTAATACCTCGTCCATGGCCCCTTCATCCATGTGTAAATTCCATTTTAGGCCCCTAATCGGCCTTGGTCTTCCTTTTACCACCCTTTCACTATTTATGTGCCTATAGATGACTTGGGGATTCCCCTTTATGTTGGCTGCCAGTTTTTTCTCATAATCCCTCTTTGCTCCTCCTACTTGCTTTATCACCTCCACCCTGAACCTTCTGTATTCCGTTTGGTTCTCAGTTGTTTTTTCTACCTGAAACCTGTTATAAGTGCACTTTTTCTTCTTTATCTTAATTTCAATCTCCTTTTTCATCCAGGGAGCTCTGGATTATTTTGCCCTATCTTTCCCTTTCGATGGAATATACCTTGCCTGTGCCTGAACCAATTCTTTTTGAAGGTAGCCCATTGTTCAGTTACAGTTTTTCCTGCCAATCTTTCATTCCAGTCTATCTGGCCCAGCTGTGTTCTTGCCCCATCGAAGTCGGCTCTTGTCCAGTTAATTATTCTTCCTCTGGATTGCCTATCATCCTTTTCTATCATCATCCTAAAACATACAATGCAATGATCAATGTCTCCTAATGCTCCCCACTGATACTTGATCTAGTAGGCCCACCTCATTTCCAAGAACCAAGTCCAACAGAGCTTCTTCCTTCGCAGAGAGCAGCAGAGAGAATCATCATATAAGCTAAGATCCCTTTTTACAGCATTAGCTGCTGTATATCTTTTACCCTTTCAAGGGATGTGGACGTTGCTGGCTAGGTCAGCACTTATTGCCCATCCCCAATTTTCCTTGAGAAGGTGGTTGTTAGCTGCCTTCTTGAACCACTGCAGTCCATGAGTGGGTGTAAGTGTACCCACAGCGCTGTTAGGGAGGGAGTTTCAGGATTTTGACCTAGCAACAGAGAAGGAACAACGATATATTTCCAAGTCAGGATGACATGTGGCTTGGAGGAGAACTTGCAGTTGGTGGTGTTCCCATGCATCTGCTGCCCTTGCCCTTCTAGATGGCCGAGTTTGCAGGTTCGAAGGTGCTGTTGAAGGAGCCTTGGTGAGTTGCTGCAGTGCAACTTGTAGTTGGTATACACTGCTGGTACTGTGCGTCTGTGATGGTGGTGGAGGGAGTGAAAAGTTAAGGTGGCGGTGGATGGGGTGACAGTCAAGCAGGTTATTTTGACCTGGATGGTGTCAAGCTTCTTGAGTGTTTTTGTAGTTACATTCATCCAGACAAGTTTCGCCACACACCATCTTGACTTGGAACTATATCACCATTCCTTCACCATCGCTGGGACAAAAACCTGGAACTCTCTTCCTAACAGTGCTGTGGATGTACCTACACCAAATGGACTGCAGTGGTTCAAGAAAGAGCTCACCACCACCTTCGCAAAGGCTATTAGGGACAATACATGCTGGCCAAGTCAATGATGCCCAATTCCCATGAACGAATGATTACAAAAAATAGCAAAACTGTTTCAGTGCAGCTGCCCCAGGTCCTGCCAGGTTGCAATTGGTCAGCGTCAGAGAGTTCCCAATGGCTGCCCACCTCATGAAACTCTCGGGATGTCAGGAGGCTAGCTCTCAATGAGCCCCCTAATGCCCTCAATCCACCCAATTGACAAGGTGCTTGGCTTTACTTTCCTGCCCTTTACTCTCTGCACACCGCCACCCCCACCACCCCTCTCCTCCCCACCCCATCCTCAGGAATCAGCAGGAGACAGGGATGGTTTGCAGGCTCCCAGCACCATTTCTTTTTGCCATCCCACCTCTGCTCCATCCCAATTCCGGATGGGAAGATCTGGCCCGTGGCGTCTGCACATGCAATTTAATGTTGAAGTCTACAAGTAACTGTCACCTCAAGGTGTGCTACTGGAGTCTCTGCAGATGGCAAAGCTTCCCCTTGTTACACCACAGTAACGCTATTCCAAAAAAATCCCAGGAAGTTACATCTTGTTAATGAGGCCTAACCAGGTTCTTAATGGCGTGTCAAATCTTAATTACTCCTGATATACCTCTCTGGCCTTGGAAAGTGAATTGCATATTTGTGTAATGTCAGTTTTTTTCTTTTATGAGAGTCACGCAGTTTATTTTAAATTTAATTTTTTTTTCAAGTTTGTTTATGATATTTCAGCTTCTAACATGCACGTCTCAATCTTTATGTCACTCTCTGTAAAACCTGCAAAAAAGTGAAGGAAAATCGTTTCCTTTTCCTTGGATTGAGAATTCTCCAAGTGATTGGCTGCTTACCCTGCGGGGTTGTATCATTGCGGCTGGACACCTGGGGACCCCCTTGATTCAAATGAACATCCAAAAAGGTTAAATTCATGCCAGAGAGATCATTGGACAGCTTTTCCCTCTGGCCAGCAACGAGTGCCATCACTTTGCACTGACTGCAAACTCTAGACAATGACCTTTGCAGACCGTATCTAAGATTGATTAAATCCTTAACAAGCACAGTATAATGAGGCATTCAGCATCAACTCACAGCTGGCTGTAGTGACACCCAGCAGCTAAAGTTATGAACTACACATAATAGTGTAACAAGAAGCACAGAAATAGAGCTGGCTAGAACTTCTCAGCAGGTCTGATCATTATGCTTCCAGAAATTAATGGGACATGTCCTACGTTATGTTGACAGTACCCTATGCCAGGGTGTTTACTTTTGTTTAAACTTCAACCTGCCCAATTCTTTAAAATTTAAATAAGTTCAGACTATCGATGCACATTCCCCATGCCCGACTCAATTTCTCAACCAATCCAGTGCCCCCTGCCCTCCTCCCATTATCCTTCTCACACCCTGCTGGAGTAGGGCAAGCACCTTTAAACTGACCTGGCATTCCCATGCAGTATTGAGGAACTGCTGCACTGTTGGACATGCAATCTTTCAGATAAGGTGTCAAACTGAAGCCTATAGTCTGCTGTCACAAGTGGACATAAAAGATCCCACGGCACTATTTCAAGGGAAGGCAGGGGAGTTCTTACTGCTGTCCTGGCCAATTTTCATCCCCCAACCAACATGAGGAAAAAGAAATGACCTGGTCATTATCAGACTGCTGCCTGTGTGACCTTGTTGCGCGCAAATAGGTTCCTGCATTCACCTAGATTGTATCAGTGACTAGACTTTGATTATATTTCATTGGCTGTAAAGTCCTTTGAGACATCCCCATGTCAGACCCTGTGTGCAATGAAACTATAAGCTTGGTGCATGTAGCACCGCACCAGGATAGGGAGAGAGGTGACATAGCCAGGGTAACTTAAGAGCAACACTCAGTTCAACCCAGCAAGCTACCCAATTATATCTAACAGTGACTCAAGAAGGCATAGAATGGTTACAGCATGGAAAGAGACAATTCGGAACTGAGGAGCTGCTGCAGTGTTGGAGTTGCAATCTTTCAGATCAAGCCTCAAACTGAGGCCCAGTTTGCCCTCTTGGAGGAACATAAAAGACCTCATGGCACTATATCAAGGAAGGGCAGGGGGGGGAGGGTCCTTCCTGCTGCCCCTCCTGCGATAGTACGCCATGGGAAGTTTTGTATTTTTAAAGTACATTTGCAGAACAGTTTCCCATTTTTGCAAATACACACAAATCGGTAATTCAGAGTGAAAATAATGCAGAATTGCCAAAGCTAAGTAGCACAGCCAGTGTGAGAGGAAGATCATTGTGCCCTCTAGAGGCGTAGCAAAGGGACTGCACGTTGTGATTGGTGTGGGCAGATTCAGTGCAGGTTCATGAGAGTTCCTATATCACCCCACCACTCACACCAAGGAGAAGGAATTTTCCCTCGTCAGCCGGCCGGGGGTGGTCAGGGCCAATTGAGGCCTGCCCAGCGTGAAAGGCGCGCTGCAGCGCTCAGCGCTGCCTGTGGGGATGGGGAGGAGGAGGGCGAGTGTGAACTTTGCGCGAGTGCGTGAGATTTTCATTCGAGCGCAACAATCTCCCCGAGGCACCGAGGAGACGGACACTTCTCAAAATAAAAAAATAAAGGTTTCCAAACTGTTACAAAGCATGTCCCCTCATGTCACATGAGCAGGGACATATTATTAATTAAAGTTTAAATTTTTTACTTTATTTTTATTTGCTGTTGGAAATCTCGTCCTACCTGTGGATGAGGTTTCCTTAAAAAATACAAAGGCCACTTGGACTTTTTGGTGCTGCCAACCGTAATGAGTCAATGGGAACCAGGGGGAAAACTCTCCACTGGGTGGGAGTCATACCCAACACAAAGGAAGATGGTTGTGGTTGTTGGAGGTCAGTCATCTCAGCTCCAGGATATTACTGCAGGAGTCCATCAGGGTAGTGTCCTAGGCCCAACCATCTTCAGCTGCTTCATCAATGACTTTCCTTCCGTCATAAGGTCAAGAGTGGGGATGTTCGCTGATGATTGCACAATGTCCAGCATCATTCACAACTCCTCAGATACTGAAGTAGTCCATGTTCAAATGCAGAAAGTCCTGGACAATATCCAGGCTTGAGCTGACAAGTGGCAATTAACATTTGTGCCACACAAGTGTCAGGCAATGACCATCTCCAACAAGCGAGAATCCAACCATTGCCCCTTGATGTTCAATGGTGTTACCATCACTGAATCCCCCACTATCCAACACTCTGGAGGTCACCATTGACCAGAAACTGAACTGAACTAGCCATATAAATACTGTGGCTACAAGAGCAGGTTAGTGGCTAGGAATTGTGTGGTGAGTAACTCACCTCCTGACTCTCCAAAGTCTGTCCACCATCTACATGGCACAAGTCAGGAGTGTGATGGAATACTCTCCACTTGCCTAGATGAGTGCAGCTCCCACAACACTCAAGAAGCAGGACAAAGCAGCCCGCTTGATTGGCACCCCATCCACAAACATTCACTCCCTCCACCACCGACGCACAATGGCAGCAGTGTGTACCATCTACAAGATGCACTGCAGGAATTCACCAAAGCTCCTTAGGCGGCACCTTCCAAACCCACAACCAATCCTACCTAGAAGGACAAGGGCAGCAGATAGATGGGAACACCACCACCTGGAAGTTACCCTCCAAGTCACTCACCATCCTGACTTGGAAATATATCTCCATTCCTTCACTGTCGCTGGGTCAAAGTCCCGGAACTCCCTCCCTAACAGCACTGTGGGTGTACCTACACCACAGGGGCTGCAGCGGTTCAAGAAGGCAGCTCACCACCACCTTCTCAAAGGCAACTAGGGATGGGCAATAAATGCTGGCCCAGCCAGCGAAGCCCACATCCCAAGAATGAATTTTTAAAAAACATTTAATTACATTGTTAATGGCCTTAATAGGACTTTTAATTGTTGGTGGGCGCGTTGCTGACTCCGATGTGCACCCACTGACGGAACTATCGCTCTTCATTTAATGCTGGAGCGGGTCAGACAGGCACCCACCCACTCAGTGAAAAATTCAGCCCAAGAACTGAAGAAGGTGAGACTTGTATATACATACCACCTTACACAGCCACAGGATGGTCCAAATTGTTTTACAGCCAATGAAGTATATTTGAAGGATTGTCACTGTTGGAATTCAGGAGACACAGCAATCAATTTACGCACAGCAAGCTCCCACAAACAGCAAAGTGATAAGCAGATGATCTGTTTTGCTGATATTGATTGAAGGATAAATATTGAACAGGATGCTTGCGAAAGCTTCCTGGCTCTTCTTCGAAATAAGACATTTTTACATCCACATGAAAGGTTAGACTTGGCCTCAGTTTATCGCCTCATCTGAAAGAGGGCACATCCAACAGAGCAGCACTCTCTCAGCATTGCATCGGTGTGTCAGCTTAGCTTATTGTGCTCAGGTCCTGGAATAGGACTTGATCCCACAAGTCTCTGATAGAAAACATTTCATGGTCTAGATTTTCCACCTCCATAACCATACAATAAATAGCCCATTTCAAGACATAACTAGGGTTTCTCGGTGGAATTGTGGTGATGCACAAAGAACAACTCAGGAAATGTCACTTATGTTATGATGTGGCAGATGACGTGTGCCAGGCAGATTAAATCCACCAGGGAAACTTGATCCCGCTATCACAACAGTTTTGCAATTTGTATTTATTTTGCGATGTCTGCCCTGAATTCAGAAGTAATAAGTCCACCAAGACTTCAGATTTTTTTTAAATCTAAATTAAGCATTTATTAACAAAATAAAAGATCTCAAGCACATATATGGGTCTACAAATTACTACTATAATACTTCCTAAAACCCCTGATTAATCTGGCTTCTAGTTACACCCCCGTTAATGCAACAGTAAAAAAGAACTAGATTTTAAACAGATCCAGCAAGCTAAACACAATACCCTGTACAGTAGCTTTTCCTAGTTTTAGTTTCTGTAGACAGCAGGTTTAATGTACAAATACTGGAGACTTCTCACACTTCTGGTAGATCTTATAATGGCTTCCTTCTGACACATATCATCATTCTCATTTTTACATGTTTCTCCCTTTAATGTATAAATTCCATTGTCCATCTGCCTTTGGAACTTTACTTTTTTCATAATATAAATCTTTTCACTATATTGTCAATAACCCTTGAGAAAAATAAACATTCTTTAAGTTGCTTGTCTGGCTATTTGTAAACATATATATATATATATATAGTCTTCCCACCTTGTCATGGTACTTACTGAACATTAAATGACCAAGACATTGAATACTTTGAACCATAAAATTATACAGCACAGGGAAAGGTGATTCAACATATTACACCTACACGTGACAGGAAAATTCCTCTTGTTACCTCTGGTTCTTTTGTTAATTACTTTAAATCAGTGTCTTCATACTGACACTTTTGCCACTGGAAACAGTTTCTCCTTCTTTGTATAAAGGTTTAGCATAACTTCCTTATTTTTGTACTTTCTGGCTCTGTCTATGAAGCCAAGGATCTCGTATGCTTTTAAACAGTTTTTTCAACTTGTCCTGTCACCTTCAAAGATGTGTGTATATATGCCCTGAATGTCTCTGTCCTGCACCTCCTCTAAAGTTCTACAGTACTGCACCTCCTCTAAAGTTCTACAGTATAGCTTATATTGTCTCCCTTCATTCTTCCTTCCAAGTGTATCACTTCACACTTCAAGGTGCTAAATTTCATCTCCAGTGTGTCTGCCCATTTCACCAATCTCTCTATGTCCCCATGAGGTCTGTTACTATCCTCCTCACTACATTTCTTAGGTTTGTGTCATTTACAAATTTTGAAACTTTGTCCTATATGCCCAAGTCCATTTCATTAATATATAAAAAAGAGCAATGGTCACTTCTCTCCAGCCCTTCTCTCTTTTCTTTAGCTTATTTTGTATCTGTGGTGCCACTGTGCCTTTAATTTCAAGTGCTTCAAATTTGCAAATTACTCGATTATGTGATACGTTATCAAGGGCCTTTTGAAAGATCATATGGACAATATTAACTGCTCTACTCTCATCAACCCTTTCTGTTACTTCATCAAAATAACTCAGTCAAGTTAGTCAAATATGATCTTCTCCTTAACAAATCCATGCAAGCTTTTATTTATGAACACTCACTTTTCCTAAGTGTCAATTGACTTGATCCGAGAATGTCTTTTAAAAATCCCTCACCACTGGCATCTGGTGTCTGACTGCCCTGCAATGTTTATCCCTCCCTCTTTTTGAACAGGGGTGTAACATTTGAGATCCACCCATCCTCCAGTATTATTCCCATATCTAAGGAGGATTGAAAGATTGTGGCTGAAGCCTTCACAATTTCCACCCTTACTTCTCTCAGCAACCTAGGTTGCAATCGTTTGGACCTGGTGACTTTTCGGCTTTGAGTGTTGTCAACATTTTAAGTACCTCCTCTATTTCTATATTATCCAAACCAATCTCTCTACTGTAACGTTGGCAACTTCCTCTTCTTTAGTAAAGACAGATGCAAAGCACCTCAGCCATGCCCTCTGCCTCTATGTGATGATTGCCTTTTAGGTCCTTAATCGGCTTTGACCTTTCACTGGCCACCCTTTTACTATTTATATGTGTCATATCCCAATATATTCTAAACTTGGGGTTAAATTTTAAAAACTGACCACAAAAGGTGACAAAAAGGTGACTTCCCAAAGGTCACATGGTGGATTGAAACTCTCTAAAGAGGAAACAAAAGGAACTTTCCAGACTGATGTTGTATCAATGCCTTTCCTGAAACTAATTCATAGTGGTATTATCAATTGAATGGCCTTTCAAATACAAAGGCTGTCTCAAACTCTCATGGTGTGGAATCTACAACACAGGATGCACAAGGGTTTTGATCTTGTAGGAGGTCACATGATGAAGAAGCCATTCTGCTGTTGGCTTTTTAAAAAAGCAGCAAAAACCTGTTCAGCAGACAGAGTTCCACGAAAGCCATCGAATCCGCTGCAAGTCATCCAAGCAGCCAAGGTAACCAACAGCAAGGATAAAAGCAAAATACTGCCGATGCTGGAAATCTGAAACAAAAACAAAAATAGTTGGAAAAACTCAGCAGGTCTGGCAGCATCTGCGGAGAGGGACACAGTTAACGTTTCGAGTCCGTATGACTCTTCATCAGAACTAAGAAAAATAGAAATGAGGTGAAATATAAGCTGGTTGAGGGGGGTGGTGGGAGAGGTAGAGCTGGATAGAGGGCCGGTGATAGGTGGAGGCAAAAAAGAGATTGCCAAAGATGTCATAGACAAAAGGACAAAGGGGTGTTGACGGTGGTGATATTAGCTAAGGAATGTGCTAATAGGTGACATTAGGGGTAGAAAGCAGGACAGGCAAGGTACCGATAACCCTAGTGGGAGTGGGGTGGGGGGAAGGGATCGAAATAGGCTAAAAGGTAGAGATAAAACAATGGATGGAAATACATTTAAAAATAATGGAAATAGGTGGGAAAATAAAAAAATATATAAAAAATATAAAAACTTTATATAGGATTGGAAAAGGGAGGATCGGAAAAGGGGTGGGAATGGAGGAGAGAGTTCATGACCTGAAGTTGTTGAACTCAATATTAAGTCCAGAAGGCTGTAAAGTGCCTAGTCGGAAGATGAGCTGCTGTTCCTCCAGTTTGCGTTGAGCTTCACTGGAACATTGCAGCAAGCCAAGGACGGACATGTGGGCATGAGAGCAGGGTGGTGTGTTGAAATGGCAAGCGACAGGGAGGACTGGGTCATGCTTGCAGACAGACCGAAGGTGTTCTGCAAAGTGGTCACCCAGTCTGCGTTTGGTCTCTCCAATGTAGAGGAAACCGCATTGGGAGCAACAAATGCAGTAGACTAAATTGAGGGAAGTGCAGGTGAAGTGCTCCTTCACTTGAAAGGAATGTTTGGGCCCTTGGATGGTGAGAAGGGGGGAAGTAAAGGGGTAGGTGTTGCACCTTCTGCGGTTGCAAGGGAAGGTGCCGTGGGAGGGGGTTGAGGTGTAGGGGGTGATGGAGGAGTGGACCAGGGTGTCCCGGAGGGAACAATCCCTGCAAAATGCCACCGGGGGGGTGAAGGGAAGATGTGTTTGGTGGTGGCATCATGGGCAATACCTTGAATGTGGGAGAAGGACTCCCCTCCTCCCAGCCTGTTTCAACTTTGAGTTCGTCTGAGAACCAACCTCCTTGAAATTCAACTACAAGAAGCCTCACGGCTTACTGAGATCCCCCTGCTTTACAAGATCTTCACTTCAGCTAAAGTACCAATTTCATCCAAGAAACTATGGGCTTGCCTTGAAAGAGACTGAAATAATTAAATGTTGCAACCATATTATTTTTACTGTCATCTATATCTAAGCGATGTATGTATGAAGCAAGTGAGTGAGACATTGTGTTAAATTCCAGGGCAAGTGTGTGATAATAAATAACCTCCTTTACTTTTAAATGCACAGAAAGCTTGCTGCCGGAAATATTTAATTGGGATTTTCACCCTGAGGATAGGAAAACACACCCCTCTTGGACAAATATACTGATCATAGGCAATGGACAGAAATACGTAAATTCTGTCCATGACAGATGATTATAAAAGACTTTTGGGTTTCCTTTTATGTTACCCATTAAAATATTCTTATACCTACACCACATGGACTGCAGAGGTTCATGAAGGCAGCTCACCACCACCTTCACAAGGGCAATTAGGGATGGGCAATAAATGCTGGCCCAGCCAGTGAAGCCCACATCCCATGAATGAATAAAAACAAAAATTTCCGCTTTGTCCCTGTTAATTCCTGTTTCAGTTCTTCTCTGTACATCCAATATTCTACTGAACTATGACCCTGACACTTGTTGATTGAAAATAGATGCAGCAATTCACCCAGGCTCCTTCAAGAGCACCTTCCAAACCCACCACCCCTACCATTTAGAAGGACAAAGGCAACAGATGCATGGGAAAACCACCGCCTACAAATTCCCCTCCAAGCTTCACATCATCCTGACTTGAAACTATATCACCATTGCTTCACCGTGGCTGAGTCATACTCCTGGAACTCCCTTCTTAACAGCACTGTGGGCGTATCGACACTGTACAAGCTGCAGAAGTTCAAGGAGGCAGCTCACCACCACCTTCACAAGGGCAATTAGGGATGGGCAATAAATGTTGGCCCAGCCAGTGATGCTCACATCCCACGAATGAATAAAACAAAGTCATCAATCCATTAGGAATAGTCCATTTTAAGGGTAAAGTTCAGAGGGGGTGCAAAATGGTTGGTAGGAAATTGGCCACTTGTTATACAACCCACAATTTTGGAAAGGAAAGTTGATTCGGTGATGTCCCAATCCCACTGTCGGCAAAGGTTCTAGGCAGGTTTCTGCTACATTCCCTGGAACTGAGTCTACAGGAGACTCCTAATGACATGATGTGTGAACCAACAAACCAAAAACCAAAACAAAAACAGAATTACCTGGAAAAACTCAGCAGGTCTGGCAGCATCGGCGGAGAAGAAGAGTTGACGTTTCGAGGCCTCAAGACCCTTCGACAGAACTTGAGTTCGAGTCCAAGAAAGAGTTGAAATATAAGCTGGTTTAAGATGTGTGGGGGGGGCGGAGAGAGAGAGAGAGAGAGGAGAAGTGGAGAGGGTTGATGTGGTTGTAGGGACAAACAAGCAGTGATAGAAGCAGATCATCAAAAGATGTCAACAACAATAGAACAAAAGAACACATGGGTGTTAAAGTTGGTGATATTATCTAAACGAATGTGTTAATTAAGAATGGATGGTAGGGTACTCAAGGTATAGCTCTAGTGGGGGTGGGGAGAGCATAAAAGATTTTAAAATATTTTAAAATAATGGAAATAGATGGGAAAAGAAAAATCTATATAATTTATTGAAAAAAGGAAGGGGGAAACAGAAAGGAGATGGGGATGGGGGAGGGAGGATGGGGGAGGGAGGAAAAACCAAACATTATTCTTTGTCTCAGGAATGACAAGTCCAAAACTTGAATGTTGAGTTTTTATGGGATCCACAGGAGCATATCAGACTCTGATTCTGAAAAGAATACATGACCAAAATTAAGGTGACGAAGGCAGCCACCTTGGGACATAGATTGTAAGTAACTGAATAAAGTGCTGTCTTTGCAAATGCAGTTCTAAAAGAAGTGATTTATTTTGGGACCAAAGCCAAGAAATTACTGTTGGCAAGGTTATTGGATGAGTACTGGGATGATATTATACTTTGACCAATTCTTTAATCAAAATGTTAACCCATGTAAAATAAATCAGTTGATGTCTCTGAAGTTGTAGGCAAAGCTATTTACCCATGAACATTGCCAACATTAACTTGTAGAGTCAAAAAGTTTTGACATTGCAACAGGACACCGGAAGTGAGAGTACATAAATTTGTGAATGAAGTATTACCACAACTGCATGATTTATTGATGTGATTATAGGTTGTTTCCTGTCTAGCGCAGTGGGGAATGTCTTTCTCCATACACATAACAGAGGATGTGGTACATCTGCTCCAAACTGTCAGAAAATGCATCAAATAATGTCAAACGCCTACACTTCCTGGTGGAGGAAATATTAATCCCACTTCTCCCGTGCACGCCCTCTCAGGGATGAAATCCCATACATGATATCTAAAGTTAACACAGCCCATTGCTTCTTAACCAGTTCCCATTTTTTACTAAGACTAGTAGGTCTTCTGTGGTATCACTTAGGAGCAAGTCCAAGATCTGGGCTACTGCTCTTGGTGAGTAATGAGGACTTGCCCTGTTCCATTGTGACCTCCCAAATTTGGCTCCCTGATTCACCCCCTGGTGTGGTACACAGTTCATCAGCCCAATCAGCTACTGCTGGATTAATCAGAAAGCAAACAGGAGCCCTATAATCCCATAAAAGTAACAGCAGGTTGTGTCTTCGCTAATCATTTCTTTCACCCAAGCTTGGACATTTGAGGGCTGAATTGCTTCTTCTGTAAATTGGTGTAACCTGGCCAGGGGAAGAAAATTAGAGACTGAACCACTCCCCTCCCCTCCACCACCACCTCCCCCCACCCCCCAACCATCCTCCCCCTCTGCTCACCAGCTCCCAGTCCAAAGAGAGTTCAGGTGCACAATGTTTGTGCCCAAGTCTGATTGCTCGGGAGTGTTTAACTTCTGAATGGTTACCTTGATGGCTGCACATGATTTTGTAAAAAATCTAAAATATATAAAAAGGAAGGGAAAATTGTTCTATATTTTCCATGGCCTCTCTATGCTGCCGCAGGTACCCCAGCCTTGAACCACTCAGTCACCCTCTCCTGCCAAGTGAGGAGGGAATCTGAGCTGCAGTTCAAGTGGGGTGATACCATTCACATGACCCCAGGGTCAGATCTGAGGTAAAGAGAAGTTCCAATCCAACAAAGTTCTGCCTCCCTGTGGAGTCAAAGAGGCAAATCTGCCTGGTTTATTTGTGTCCTCCATCACAACCATTGTATGCTTCTGTTCAATGGGTTTAAGTTCCAACTGTTCTAATTCTAAATGTCACCCTCTAGTCTGTATGTTCCCCCATTGCTGATTATTTTCATAATAGGCAAAAGTACATTAAATGCCTCAATGGCAGATCATTAGGTTGGGTTAGGCACGGGATTTCAAAGAATATAACATTGCACTGACTGTAGATATAAAGGCCCAGAGAGATCCTTGGCCCTTTTCACAAGGCTGTTCTGTTGTCAAATCAAAGGTGGAAATTATCCTGAGTGTAAATGACTACATCCCTTCGCTTCCCATTTTATGCGATCAGTTCAACCCGAAACTGTTTTTGCTGGTTACATTAGAGTTAACTATGGCTCAGCAAGAAGAAGGTTTTGAAATCATTTCATTTATTTGCTTTGCTCTTTTTTCTAACGGTGTGTCACATGAGGTGAAAAGGGGAGTTTGGGGTGGAATTTTTTATCTTCTCAGCTAAAAGCCTGCAATTGGTCAAGCTAAAGTAAATGTTGTGGCCTCAATCTTCCACTCCCAGCTGTCCATTGTAGCAGTGTCAAAATTGATATCCTCATAGTCACAGGGTAGAGGAAACCTGCATCCATCAGCGTGGGCTGTGCTGACCCAGCCTAATGACTTATCACTTCATTTGTGAGGCAAATGTACATTTGATTGACTGCGGCTTGTGAGAGAGTAGAGTGGTGCACTGGGTTTAATGGAATGCCTTAGTGCTTTCAGGGAAGTATATGGGGTACTGGGAACTAGGTTACATGACTGTGCTTTTGTTGAATACTATACTGGTACATTGGATCAAATAACAGATCGACTGTTTTTTTGACCAGCATAATAAGAAATTCTGGTTGCATGTATGCACTTCTTAAATTATTTGTCACTTGGTCTGTAATTTTAGAGCTAACCCTTTTTTAATACTGCTGCTTTCAGATGATGAGAAAAGCTCATGTTGGGATACCTAATTTGGGTTTCCAGTCGATGGCCTCCTGAGGCTCATACTCGGAGAGCGGGTGGACACATCATCCATGCCCTGAGCAGAGTTGGTTGGGTGCTGTCACTGCCATCGAGAACTTGCCAAGAAATTTCATCAAGATGTCCCGAAAGTGACCTTCCTTTCTGAAAAGAGGGAAGACCTCTCACTTCCTTGAATCACAAGGGCCCCGTGTTCAAGCGCACTCCAGGGCTTGAGCACAAATGATCAAGACTGACATTCCTATACAGTAAACACATAGAAAATAAGAGCAGGAGTAGGCCATTCGGCCCTTCGAGCCTGTTCCACCATTCATTATGATCATGGCTGATCATCCAACTCAATAGCCTTCTCCTGCTTTCTCTCCTTATCCTTTGCTTCCTTTCACCCCAAGAGCTATATCTAATTCCTTCTTGAAAACATACAATATTTTGGCCTCAACTACTTTCTGTGGTAACGAATTCCACAGGTTCACCACTCTCTGGGTGAAGAAATTTCTCCTCACTTCAGTCCTAAATGGTCTACCCTGTACCCTCAGACTGTGATCCCTGGTTTTGGACTCCCCCACCATCGGGAACATCCTTCCTGCATCTACCCTGTCTAGTCCTGTTAGAATTTTATAGGTTTCTATGAGATCACCCCTCATTCTTCTGAACTCCAGCGAATATAATCCTAACTGACTCAATCTCTCCTCATATGTCAGTCCCACCATCCCAGGAATCAGTCGGGCAAACCTTCGCTGCACTCCTTCTATAGCAAGAACAACCTTCTCCAATAAGGAGACCAAAACTATGCACAATATTCCAGGTGTGGTCTCATCAAGGCCCTGTATAATTGCAGCAAGACATCCCTACTCCTGTACTTGAACCCTCTCGCTATGAAGGCCAACTTACCATTTGCCTTCTTTACCACCTGCTGCACCTGCATGCTTACCTTCAGCAACTGGTGTATGAGGACACCCAGGTCTCATTGCAATTTATAGCCATTCAGATAATAATCTGCCTTCCTGTTTTTGCTACTGAGGGAGTGCTGCACTGTCAAGGGTGCTGTCTTTTGAAAGAGACATTAAACCGTGGCCCCATCTGAATGCTCAGGTAAAAGGTCCTATGGCACTATTTTGAAGAAGAGCAGGGGAGTTATCCCCAGAGTCCTGGCCAACATTTATCCCTCAATCAACATCACAAAAGACAGATCATCTGGTCATTATCATACTGCTGTTTGAGAGTTTTCTTGGAGAGCAACCTGGCCTGCTGGATTTCCTACATTACAGTATACAGCCATTTGGTAGCACAGAACGAGTATTGCTGAAAACAGAGACATTTTTTGTTTTTTGTCAAAGCTTTTAGCTTGCACTCATCAGGACAATTCGTAAGAAGATACCAATGTCAGGGGAAACAACTTATTTATACTCTATGGGAAGAGAGTGCTGATTGGTTGGCAAGTGGACTCTGATTGGCAGAGGCATTGCCCTGGAGAATGCACCAGTTGATGGTGACTGACAGTTAACTACCAAGCATTCTCCGTGTTGAACTCTCCATGGCAACACCCCTACCAATTAGAGATCATCATATAGAGGCAGAAGAAAGGTTTCAACAAAAAATATCTCTTTTATCAACATTACAACAGTGATTACACTTCATTGGCTATAAAGTACTTTGAGATATCGGATGGTTATGAAACAAGCTATATAAATGCAAGTCTTTCTTTTTTAAAGTCAATCAATGGAAAACCTCCATTTGGAAGATATCAACACCTGCAAAACATTTTTGCAAATTCCCCCCCATGTATATTATTCTTTAACAATGCATCGTCTTATTGTTACTGATCATTTGTTTTTAGTGAAGTCAAAATCGGCTTTTTTCTCCCTTCTCACCCATGTGGAAGTAGAAAGCAGAAACGTAAAAGGTTGAAAAAAAATTAATAAAAAGGAGACATTTCCAAAAATAGTGATGGTAAGAGTGAAGGATGTCAGAAATGGAGCAAGAAACACAGCCCAAAGCATGTGGGGTGATGGCAGCAGATGGTAAGAATGGACAGAATTTGGATCTAATGGGGTCGTGGATATTGACTCAATAGTAGCCTTCAGAAGGAAATTGGATAAACACTTGAAAGAGAAGAAATTGCAGGGGAAAGAGCAAGGGAATGGAATCAACTGGATTTTCTTTCAAAAGAGCTGGCAGACTCCCAAAGGGCCAAATGGCCTCCTTCTGTGCTGCACAATTTTCTGTGTTGGATTTGCTTTACTGAGTGAACCTCATTTCTCCAACATTTCTTACCACACTCCTTCCAGAATAAGGCAATTCATGTAAATATCTACAGAAAGCTGCCTTCAAACCCATTGATATGCTTCTGCTATTTTGACTGTTTAAATCACATTTCTTTTTCGATATTTTTGCTGATTTTTCTTCTGTCTTGTTGTGTTGACATTGCTCACTGTGTTGTGAAACTTCAGCTGCCTAAAGTGCTGGTTAAAAATTAAATGTCTCCAAACAAACTATTGCATTATAGTCCTCGAATGCAGTGCCGCTGTGTTTAAGTGAGTTGTGCAATCTTTATTTTGTACTAAGAGTTTAAAACCCTTTTCACTCCACCTTGTCATGTTGGCTTGAAGAATATCTTTCCATCTATTGGATAATACTCAATGCTAAATATCGATACTTTGCTCACTCATTTTTACCACAGGAACTGCTGGCATGTCTCCTTCTGCTGAAAGTACTAGATTTGCACTTTTGCAGCATGGCTGCTTTCATATTGATTGAGAAGGAAACTGAATCATTTTAAGGAGTTTAATACCCTTACATTAGAATCTCAGTACTAAGATCAGCATTTATAGACCATCCTCAGTTGCCATGAGAAGGTGCATTGTTCTTTTTAATTCTTTCATGGGATGTAAGTGTCACTGGCAAGGCCAATTTTTGCTGAACTGACTGGCTTGCCAAGCTGTTTCAGAGGGCAGGCAGTTAAGAGTCAACCACATTGCTGTGGACCTGGAGTCATATGTAGGCCAGACCAGGTAAGGGTGGCAGATTTCCTTCCCTATGGGGCATTAGTGAATCTGATGCATTTTATCGCCAATCGATGATAGTTTCATGGTTGCTGTTACTAAGACTATCTCTATATTCCAGATTTATTAATTGAATTTAAATTCCACCAGCTGCTATGGTGGGATTTGTGCCCATGTCCCCTGGGCCTCTGGATTACTGGGTCAGTGATATTACCACTATGCCACTATCTCCCCATAATATGCACTTAAAAAATATTTTGCAAAATGAAATAATTAAGCTCAAGATCCAGCAATGTCTCAAATTTAAAATGCTCGTTCTTGTACACCAATCCTGTGTGACTGTGACTTGTGACTGTGTTATCTAATCATGTCACCAGGTAGCTGGGAGACCCCCATCTCTCCTTCGCCATTGGTCATGCACTCCAAGACTCTCCTCTCCAGCGCATCTTCCTCTGCAGCGGTCAGGATCATGTTAACTTCACCATTTTCTCCCTGATGTCCTGCGTAATCCTCTACTGCAAGGAGAGAAGGAAAAGAGCAATGAGTGTGAGAAATGGCTTGTGATTATTCATTCATGGGATGTCAATATTGGTAGACAAGGCCTCTGTATCTCCATAGCCTTCCTGTCTCTGTAACCTCATCCAGTAAGTCCACACCTTTCACTACAGCATTGGCGACTGGGCCTTCAGTTGTATAGGTCCTAAGCTCCAGAAAGCCTTCCCTTATGTCGAACCTCTCTCCTCCTTCAAAACTCTCCATAGAGCCTACCTCTTGAATCAAGCGTTCAGTCACTTGTGCTATTATCTGTTTATGTGGTTCAGTGTCAAAGTTTGACTAACCACGCCCCTGTGGAATGTCTTGGGATATTTCGCAATATGGTATAAAGGGATTATATAAACACGAGTTGTTACAGCTGTAAATATGCTGAGTTTAATACTTCCTCACTTCTTTTAATTCTGGTCATGTGTTGCAGGTTTTGCTGATTCATGTCCCTTCCTGAGATGATAAACATACTTTAGCTGTTGATACATCGCCGTCAGCCATTTTGGTAAAATTCAATTGGCTTAAATTTAAACCCAGCTGGCTGATCGCATTAAGGGCAGAATTTTATGTCCTGCGGCAGGCATGCACCCAACCCAATTAGGCGTAAAACAGCAGGCATTGGCGTTGGGCGAGTGTCCCGATGTCATCGCGCACTCGCGGGGTATTTCGGTCAGTGGGTGCTTGCGAGAGTCGGCAGCGTGCCCGCCGACAATTAAGAGGCCTATTAAGGCCATTAACCGGAGGTGGATTGGCTGAAATTAAGGCCATAACTCCACATTATTGTAAGGTAAAGGTCTTGTGTCCATGGAGACATGCGTGGAGAAGGATCATATATCCTGACACTCCCTTTGCGTACTGTCATCTGGCAGGTTTTCCTGTCTATGAGCCCTTATTCACAGATTGTATGTGACTCTGTCCACCTTGAGCGTTGCCAACTCTCTGAGTGCACATCTGCTAAGCTCAGCGAGAATTGTGAACACCTGCCCACCTTTACGTGCCAGAGCTCTGAACTTCATCGGCACTTCATTTTGCTGGTGCTCAAGCTTCCAACCTTCTGCCTTTTGAACCTTGTCTGCATTGCGTCCACAGGGCTCTTGTCACAACGTAGGGATGCAGAGCTGAGCCACACGTTCGGAGTAGCGCCCCATCACCTATACCCTCGCCGAGGTCATTGAAGATAAATACAAATGGTGATGGGTTGCGGTCAAAGGAGATTTACAGCACACTTATGACATTCTTGAGGGTATCTGATGAGCGCTTTTTATTATCAACCAAGTGTTACCTTGCGTGGTTCATGATGTCTTTTTATTTTGCAGCTGACAAGGGTCAGGGCTGACTATGAGGGCAGATTGACTGTGAACTTCACGATCCTCAGGTGGTAAAAATCCATGGAAAGGTCATGGTGAATGTGCACCCACATCCCAAACTGAGAGTTCCAGATGTCAACGCGATGGTGCAGAAGGTAGCACACCTGACTGGACGATGTTGAGCTTAAAGTTATACCTGAGTAACGTTCTCAGCTGCCTTGGCCCACGTGTGACCTTTCAGCTACACCATCAAGTTGACACGTAAAGCGTTGTCCCATTTTGGCAGATGGATCTCCTTGTGGAGCTTTGCCCAGACTGAAGGCATGCAGCAACCAGTGCACTGAGGATTGTAGGAGCAGCTCCTGCCTCTATAAGGACACCGTGGTGACTGGGATGCTGCATAGGTGCTAGAAGAGGCTGTACCTTTTGATGTGTGGTGCCGGAACCTCCCCTCAGCAAGGACACATGTTCCTGAGGCTTCATCATCCTTCAAAAGACTAGGAGAATGGTTGGCAAAATGGCTGAGCACTTACTCTCAGATTGAAGTACATGGTTGCAAGGAGAGTGTTAGCAACACTGGTGTTCATGTGGACTCATGGGAGAGGACACTTGTCCAAGATGGTGCAGACTACTGCTCATCATCCTCCTCATGGAATCTGGTGGCTATGGGGGCCTCAGGTGCACGCCTGTCTCGTCTGGCCTGTGCTACGGCCTCTTCCCCCACAGCCTCAGCTTCCTCAAACTTATCAACCTCAATCCTTCCAATGTCCTCCTCAATGGTGGAGATGTGCAGATCCTTCCCTCTTTGCTGCACCAGGTTGTGCAGTGTGCAGCAGATGGTGATGAACCAGAATACCCTTTGGGAGTGTACTGGAGTGATCCACCAGACCTATAAAGGCATCAAAACCATATCTTCAAGATGCCAATGCTCTGTTCTGCCAATGTTCGGAGCGATATGAGCATCGTTTTACCTTCTCTCTAGATTTTGTGGTCACCGACTGAACATCATTGGCCAGGTCCTTTGTCAAGGAGCCAAGCCTGATTCCATGTGGTCCCTCAAATATATCAGGGATCTGTGATCTACTCAAGATGTATGAGTCATGGCAGCTTTCTGGGTATCTCATACACACCTACATGATTTGCTTCTTGTGGTTGCAGACCAGATGAACATTGAATGAGTGGAATTCTTTCCTGTTTATGTATTGGAACGCCAGTTAGCAGGGAGATTTGATAGCCACATGAGTGCAGCCAATAGTACCCCGCATCTGTGGAAATCTGGAAATCTCAGAGAAGCCCAGTGCTCTGCCCTGCTGGCTCTCTTGATCCCTCTGGTGAAGTGTACATAATTGTGGGCGTTCACAGAAAGGGCATTTGTCACCTCAAGTCTGCATTTGTGCGTTGATGCTTGGGAGACCCCACACAGGTGCCCATTGGAGCCTTGGAATGAGCCATTGGTGTAGAAGTTCAGTGCGACAGTGACTTTCAGAACTACTGACAATGGATCCTCTCCCAGTCCCCATGATGCCAAATCCTGGGGAATGTGGCAAAGGTGAGTCACCATGAGTCACAGTGAGTCCCTGGACATGCTGAGGCGTCGGCAACACTGTCTCTCGCTCATCTGCAAATAAGACATGCAAAGTCTGTACATCCTTGATCTTGAGAGTCACCTACACACAACGTTCCTGTGAGCCTCATCCTCTGCACCCGGAGGGGACCCTGGTGGCCCATGCTCATGAGGGTGTAGCTCCTCCCTTTGGCAAGCCAGATGCCACAATCACAATCTTCTCCACCTTCTCTCCTTCCTGTGAGCAATTATGCAAACAGCAACAAATCCCCCGAATTTCTGTAGATTACTGGAGTGTGACTGTGGGTTCAAGGACATGGTTCCAGTGGCAGCAGCTATTCAACACTGAAATCCTGGCCAGCGCAAGGAACGTTTGATGATGCACCTTCCCCACCACCCCCCCACTCCAACCTTGACATGACCGACTGCTACGAGGTTGCTTTGGCCAGACGCTGTGATCCTCAATGACTGCTCTGTTATTCTACACTCTTCCTGATGCCCATGAGGTCTAATATTCATTGAGGAGCGGTGATTATTTGGGGGTGGTGGGGGAGGAGGTGCTGAGACTTCTCATCTGTGAGCCTGCCAGCGCCAAGGCCCTGAGCTTCTGCATTAAGGATGCATCTGCAGCTTGTCCAGTCGCCAAAATGCTCTAGACCTTGTTATCACTGTGGGAAATTGTTACACTTGGAACAAGGGGTTAAAGCAAAAAGTTCCATTAGTGCCATGATTCGTCATTAATCTGGCAGGAATGTGCTTCGTTACTTCATTCTCCTGATTCCCTGCATTATCATTGAAAGGCTCCTAACATGTCTCAGGTGTCCATCCCTCCTCATTTGGGAATGTACAGTTCAGTTGGCTGCCCCTTTAATGTCCTCCCCCACCCAGTGCAGTGCGCCACTCCTCCAAACGGCCCTCACCAGCCGATCTATTCCTCAGTTTAATTTTGTGCCGCACAACCGCTTCAGGTTGCAAGATGATGGTGCCAAGGCCTCACTATCAGACCAGCTTGGACCCTACCCCGTGTGAGTGCGGTGACCCCTGCATTATGTTCAGGTTTCCCCCCTCCAATAACTCTCAAGCCTTCCCCTCCAAGGCTTTATGTCATTTTGATTGTGGAGGATATCCCTGTGTGACCCCCCTGAATGCATTGAGGTAGATGTGCCTATGCCCTAGTTGCAGATCCCCATCTTGAGGCCGATTGCACAGTGAGATCCTGAATGCCTCCTCTGCTCCACCTTGAACCTCTGGAATGACCCTACAGTACCTTTACCCATCGATAGCCTACCCTGACTTTGAGAGTGGCATCTGCAGCCCATCATTGAAGCAGAAACCCTCCACCCAGACTGAGGCGCCTGTTATAACAACTAGGCCCAACGCACAACATACTGGGCATGACTGATATGCCCTCCCCCCTCCCTGGTTTGGGACAAAGACAGTCTTTGAAAAGTCAGCAATATAAACTGAAGCCCCCTCTTCACTCTGCCATTTCCCAATTCTGGCCCCAACTCGCTCATGCCTCTCTCTAAGACTCTGTTCCCCATTCTGGCCTAGAGGATGGTTCCAACTCGCAGTCCCTGGTCATGTGCCGGAGGCCCTCCTTTGCCACTTTTACCCCTCCCCCAGTGGAGGCCTTGTCCTGTGGCCCATTACCTTGCCTCTCCGTTATGATGAGTATTCATCATATTCAAATGTAATAAAGTGAGATTCCCGACAAGGTATGGCAGGAATCGTGCGCCTCCATTGAAGTCAGGTGTCAACAATCGCAACCTGATTTCCCACCAACATGAAACCGATTTTTTCACTCTGACAATATTTTCCACTCCTGCCTGCCTTGGTGTCGGCTGCAGGAAGGAGCAGAAAATCCTGGCCACAATTCCAAAACACAACGATCTGTTAAACCTCACGATTGTAACAGAATCAACCAGACAGAATAGACAAATTATATTAAAGTAATCTTTATTAGTGACTGTTACGGACAGGAGAAAGACAGGCAAACTGTACTTACTTTCTCTCATCAACTACCCAGAAGCAGAAAGTGTTTTGAGTTATTTTTAAATTATGCAGTGGCAAGTTTTGCAAAATCCTCAGTTTGTGTGATCCTATTTACTAATAACTCACAGCAAACTCACGTTATGATTAACTCAGAAGGTTGGTTTATTCCACATTCAAAACCCAGGGGACGAGCGCTTGCAACTTCCCACACCACTAACACACACACACACACACACACACACACACACACACACACTCTCTCTCTCTAAGGGCGGGGATAGAATAAAGAGCTTCACAGCTATGGATAGTAACAGTACAAGAACCACAGAAATTAATATTAGTTCATGTGATTTCCAGGATCTGATAAGTCAAAAGTCCAGAGTGTGTGTTTCCTTCGTGGCTGAGTTCAGTCTCAATGAGTTTCTGGATGGGAGACAACAACACCAAAACCCTCGAAACAGATGGTGCTGCAACACAATGGGCTTTCTGTGCTTAGACCACTTGGCAGGCATTAATCAGACACTTTTAAAATCAAACGCGTTTCATGGAGTTAAGAGATGGTAACCGACTGCTTGCTCAGCTGGACTGCTAGAGTCCTTTCCAGTTGATGTTAAAACAGCAGTCTGCCTGTGAGGCCAATGATGGAATGTTAAAACTGTCCAAAAGGCCTGAGGCTTAGATCATGTGACAGGCCCCATTAATGGTCAATTGCAGCTTAAAAATCGATTTCTGTGCCTCTGGCCAGAATTCCATTGTTCCTCCTTGGGAGAGAGACTCGATGGAATGAGTTTTGATCTCCCACTCTTGCAATAGTTCAGGTTGGGGGGCCAGTTCATCTGTACTTCTTCTGCTTGTATTGATTATAATCGGTCATTAAAATGAGGTGTGAGATTCCACAGGTTGAGAGAGGAAATATTTTGTTCCAACAACTCCTGGCAGTAGCTCCCGGAACAAAGCATCAGTCCTGTGATCATGTGACTTGTGGCAATCATTTTTTTTTTCAACAGAAAGTCCATTTTTTTTAAACATGGCAAAAGAATGAGGTTTTGGATTCCTTTTCATGTCATATGGACCAACAGTGACTATTTGATTCATGAATGGGGTATTGACAAAGGCAACTATAACAATTTGCATTTACATAACATACTAAAAATTGCAGGATGTTTCACAGGAACATTATGAAACAAAATTAGGTAATAAGCCACATAAGGCAATGTTAATAACAAGTTGACTAATAATGGCCATCCTCCCATTCAAACAAACAGCCTTAAGGTCAAGGGTAATGTCGCAAGCAATAGATTATTAAAGTTTGTTTGAAAGCTAGGCTCCAGTGTGATTGGAATAAAGTTCAAGAAACAACAAATGGCAGCAGAAACTTGGGCAGTTCCTCATTGAGCAATGTAGATACCAAAGAAAATGCACTGGAGTGGAAACTGATTAAAGTGACCTATCAGCAATGTTCGTCAATCCCTGCACCAGAACAGTTAGGCCCATAGTCTGATAGTTTTTGGGTCCTGAGCCTCATTTTAATAAGAGTGACAAGCTGCAGATGCCTATCGCACTGCCCTTGGCAACTCACTGACAAAGGCCAGATAAACGTTGAGCTGCTGTAATAGAGGTGGCAGCCCTCAGGTAAGCCATGGAACAGTTAGGCTGAAGAGAGGGGAGAGGGTGGGCAGTGATAAAGAGGGGGCTAGTGTCAGCCTCAGGAGTCCTGCTCCTTCTGGCTCTAAGTTAAAAGTGTGTCATTTAATATCATGATTCATTGATCTAGGCCAAGTGTTTCAGGTTATCTATGGTAGCTGGTGATTAACACATTGTCCAGCCAGCTACAAAAACAGGATAATTTGACATTCTCTTGATATTAGCACATTAAACCTCACTTTATTTGAACAAAAAACCCACAAATTAGATACATGCATTTCACTTTGCCAGACTTGCAGAAACAGCCAAACAAAACATTAAAAAATCTAATAAAGACCAAAACAGTTCAAACACAAAGTGCTTGAAATACTGGCAGCATCTGTGGAGAGAGAAATAGAGTTAATGGGCTGGATTTTCTCCTAATTGGGGTGACTCAGGAGCCCTTTAAAAATTGTAGCGGATTGCAACTCTAGGGTTTCCAATTTTTGGGGGTGCCTTTTAGGAGTGCCGACTAGCTCAGGTCCCAAGGGCACACCCTGCACTCCTGGCTCCAGATGTTTTAATACGCTAATGGATGAATGGGGTCTCAGCCAGGAATACAGGATAAGGCTTGGCAGAGAGCCCATAAATCCATCAGCCTGTTGAAACACAAGAGCCCAAGGACAAACGTTGCTTGATTAATGTTCCTAGCTCAGTAATTTATTTTACCTGCACAAGCTGAAGAGGTTTCAAGTGTTTGCAGTTTCTGCTATTGAAACTTTAAGGGGCTTGGATAATTCCCACTTTAATTTGACTGTAGTAAAAAGGAGTTTTACTTAAGGAAGTGGAAAGATGTCAATGAATAACTTATTTAAAAGCTTATTTTGCAATCTTACTGTCACCATCATTTCTTCTACAAAGTGTATATTGAATGAATGGGCTTGGAAGTGCCATAGCTTGTCATGTGGGCATGACGGGCCATACGGAACATGTGGGGGAGGGGAGGGTATGAAATGGCATGGATGGAGCATGGGGAATGAGTGAGGGTGAGGGCACTTGAGGGGTGAGGGCTGGAGCGCCTTTCTGTTTTTCTTTTAACTGGGATGGTGTCCCACAGCACCGAGGCAGGCCTTTTAAACAGGACACCTCCAGATCTGGCAGCCCCTGTGGCTGCCTCTGAATGTTTCCTGGGTCAGCTGGCCAGACTGCACCAACGATGAAAATCCCGTCCTTGCTGGCACTTTCTCCTGAGGCAGCTGGGCGGAGCCAGGAATTTTCCCAACTCCTGCTACCTGTTTCAGGGATGAAAATCCAGCCCAATGAATCGAGGCAAATATGAGTCTTTATCAGGACTGTACAGCAGTTCTGAAGAAGAGTCATAGTCAACTCGAAACATTAACTCTGTTGCTCCCTCCGCCGATACTTCCAGATCTGCTGAGTATTTCCAGCACTTTCCGGTTTTATTTAGATCTCTAGCGTCTGCGGTATTTACTTTTGCCAAAGAATTTTGTCATTAGCCCTTCCCCATTCCTCAAAATGCACTTCCTGTGAACTTGAGCAGTTGAAAACTAGAATCATCCCCTTGTTTTCAGTTTTATTAGTCAATAAAGCTGAGTGAAGCAAAAATAAGGAGGGGCAGTTCCATAGATATTTGTTCAACTTTAAAACATAAAACATGGATTTGTCATTTCATCTTTTCATGATCTCCTTCTCAGGTAAGAAACAAACAATTTCTAGGAGCTTCTATGGTGAAATGAGAATTGTGTGCATTAGTGCAAGTTTTATGGAAACATTAATTAGTAGCAGATCTTTCGTCTAGAATATTTGCCTAGTTATAAGTTTGTTAATCCTCCCTATCCAATTTTCCTATAGGAAATTCAATACCCCCAGGCATAGGAACAGGAAAATCCACTGCAGCATTCCTATCAACTGTGGCTCAATAGTGGAACAGTAGTTATGGTACCTGTGAAGGTTGTGGGTTCAAGTCCCAGTCCAGAGACTTGAGCATGTTGAACCAGAATAGCACTTCAGCTTAGTGATCAGGGCTCAGACATCCCATCTCCCCTATCAGGTGCATGTGAAAGATTTCATGGTGTTACCTTGATGTGTGATATAAAAGTAAATCATCTGGTCTTTCATTGTTATTTGTGGGATCTTGCTGCTCGCACATTGTTTACCTCTTTGACTACTACAATGAGTATACTTGCAGCATGTTTGTTGGCTGTAAAGCATTCTGATGTCATGAAAGGTGCAATACAGATTCAAGACTTGATTTCTTTTTCCATTCATTTTAATGCACTTTAAACTATCCTTTTGTGTTTTACTTAAACATCTCTTTCAAATAATTGAAGCCATTTTATGAATCCGTGCGGATTTATGTGTCAGCAATCTGCTGCTGAGAAAAGACTCTCTATACTGTGACAGGAGGGTAAACACCCGTTCATGTCATAATCTTTTTGATCATCTTTTTGCTTGCCACTGCTTCATGCGCTGAACTATTATGTCCTTCAGCCTTATTGCACCAGAGCAAAAGAAACTAAATGTCAATTTTTTAAAAAGTAATAACAGCAATTAACATTTACAGGTTAACGTCCCATGTACGCTCTTCCAAATGCAGAAGCGATGTTCGATATTCAGCAATGTTTGTGTCATATTATAGGAACAGTAGGAGGCCCCTTGAGCCAGTTCCAATATTAGCGAACACTTCGAATTTAAATGTGTGTATTGAGATTGGTAAACTTACTCTCCCAATTTGGTCATTCGAATGATGTAGTTGAGGTGCTTACTGTGTCTTGCAAAGGAAGTACAGGAAGCATTCTGTATTGAAACTGTGCTCTGTATCGTGTCCTGGAGAAGGGTTATGTTTGACTTGAAACATTGGCCAGGGTTTTCCGGCCCAGCCGTGAGGGATAGGGCGAGCCAATCAAATGCCCGTTGACTTCGATGGGAGATCCCGCCAGCAGAAGGGGCTGGAAAATTCCGCCCATTAGCCTCGTTTCTCTCCCCGTAGATGCTGCGGACCTGCTGAGTCTTCCCAGCACTTTCTGTTTTCATTTCAATGAGATCATGGCTGACCTATGACCTAACTTCATACGCCTGCCTTTGGCCTATTTCCGCGAATAGCTTTGGTTGATAAAAATCTATCAAACTCAGACCTAAAATTAGTAATGACCAGGTATCAACTTCCATTGCGCAAGAGAGTTCCAAATCGTGTGTAGGTGTACAGGAGGTGTTTCCTTCATTTCACTCTCGGAAGGGCAGGCTCTAGTTTTGAAACTATCTCCCCTATAGACTGCCAACCATGGAAATAGTTGCTCTCTACCTACCCTATCTAATCCCCTTAACATCTTGAAAATTCCAGTAAAATCACCCCTTAACCTTCTAAATTCCAACGAATACAACCTCTCTGCATGAATAATCTCCCCACTTAATCCAGTCCTTGGAATCTCTATTTACACAAGGGCAACTGAATTTCAATCCAGCATGTTTTTTTGGTGCTCCTTTGCGAGACACGTTGGCCTGGATTTTCACTGAGTCAAGTTGACTGAGGAGCCCTTGGAAAAAAGGCAGTCGGGTCCCGATTCCAGGATTCCCGACCCCATGCCCAGGCTGTGCGATTCTTGGGGGTGTTTTCAAAGGATGCGGGTTGCTTCCTGTCAGAAGCACGCGTCCTGGTCGGCTCCGTTGCGGAGGTAGGCATGTCCCGGTCCTCTGCAGTTTTCATGGAGCCGGGCCAGGTTTTTAAAGTGATTCACGGGCCGTGAGTGGATTCCTGAACCGTAGGGCAGAATTTTCCACACCTGCCCACCACTGCTATCTTCCGGACCCACCACAAGGCAATGGATTTCTGGCCGGGGCACTGCCTTGCCCATAGCTTGAGGTGATCTTTTAAAATGTAAGTTCAAGAGGTTCCCCTCATGGCTCCTACATCAATTTGTGCCCCCACCAACCCCTTTAGGCCCCTCTTGCCTCCTATCCCAAGCTCTGCCCTGAGGGGTTGGGTGGAAGGTGAGGGAACATAGGGGTGAGTCATGAACATGGGGTCATGAGATGGCATTGATGGGACATAGAACCATAGAATCATAGAACCATAGAACACTACAGCACAGAAAACAGGCCATTCAGCCCTTCTAGTCTGTGCCGAAATATTATTCCAATTGTCCCATTGACCTGCACCCAGTCCATAACCCTCCAGACCTCTCCCATTCATGTATCTATCCAATTTATTCTCTGTGGAGTATTTGGAGGATGAAGGAGATGAGAAAAGGGGGGGGTGGGCAACGGAGGGGAGGGCCTTTGTGTATTTTTTCACTGGAACAAAGTCCCATGGCACCGAGGTAGGCCTTTTAAAAAGCCCCTCCCCTGCGGCTGTCTCCGAACCTTTTTCCAGGTCAGCTAACCCGACTCCAGCCAGCAGCCACCTCCCAGCAATGAGGATCCTGCCTGGGCTGGGCACGTCCTCCTGACACAGGCGGGCAGATCAGGAATATTTCCCCAACTCCCATTATCCGCCTCGAGGGTGAAAATCCAGGCGTTAATACAGAAATCCCTCAAACGCCATCATTAGGACCATCAAATTGGGAGAGTGAGTTTACAAGCCTTAATGCACATTTTGAAACTTCAAGTGTTCAAAGGACACTTTATGCTGTTAAACTGTTGCACTGATTTATTTTTATTGTACTTTACAACGTGTGTTATAATTTCACACTGAACAGTTACGTACGCTGCATTAAATGGACCAGATGTTATCAATGCATTAGTTGGACAATCGATCCATGTCACATGTACATATGACAAATACTACAGCAATTATCAAAAGTACTGGTGCAAAGGCAACACCCAGGAAGCCTGTGCTATTCTCGTGCAAACCCACAGCCCGAGCAAGACAAATTCTGATGGCAGAATCACCATTGCAGCTGATAATGAATCAGGGGAGTTTACAGTCACAATGGAACACTTAACTCAGGATGATGAAGGCTTGTACTGGTGTGGAATCGAAAGGCCTTTCTGGGACCTGTTAAGCCCTGTAGAACTTAAAATCACTGAAGGTAGGATCTGGATGTTTCTGTTTATTTTGGGCATTTTCAGCTGCATAGTTTCGAGTTTATAACTTTTGCAGTATGGTTTAGCATATGTTCTGCAACATTTCCAAATCTTTGTGGTGGTAAGTTAGAATCCTGTAAAGAGGATCATGAAAAATAACAAACTGGGTTGGATTTAACAGCCCCCAACTCGCCGACTAAAACATCGGGGGTGGGGGGGGGCAGCCTGCCCAGCAGAAGACAATTGATTGGCCACTAATAAACTAGAGGTGGGATTTCCACCCCTGAAGTTCCCCCACAGAGAGCTGCTGGCCACAGGAGGAGGTCGCAACAGGTGAGAGTTTGGCAGTCTTGCAGGTTCCCGCAAGGGGGCTTGTGGTGGGTGGGGGGTGGGGTGGGGGGTGGTGGTGGTGGGGGGGGCGGATGCAAGGGTATGAGAGGTCACAAGCCATGGGAGGGTGGGGGACCTGTGGTGGTGGGGGAGTAAAACTTTGGGAGGACACTGTGATGGGTCCAGAGGGCCTGTGAATGAGGGATGTCCCTGCCCAACGCCAGGCCATGCGCTTGGTGTGAGCCTCTTCCCTGCCACTGGTTAGATCCCAGTGAGGGCAGGATGAGACCCTAAGTGGACATTAAATGCCCACTAAAGGGACTCAGTTGACCCACAGGCACTGACACTACCTCCACCATTGGTAAAATTGCAGTGGGGGCAGGAGTGGGGATTGGTGTAATATGCCTTTAAGGGATAGCAGCATGACATCACTGTCTGTGATCAGAATGCAGCACAGCTCTGATATCTTCAAGCTTTCTACCTTTGTATAAATATTCTCATCTGCCTGTTCTCAGTAAATGAACCAACAACGTTTTTACACAATCCCATATGAGTGATTGGTGCCTATATCATTATAACAACACAACAGTCAGGTAGGCAGCACCCACGCCACCCACTGCATCTAAAATGCCATCCCCAAATCAAAATACAGGAGAGCATTAAATTCAGACCAAAATATATAATTTTAGTACTAATTCTGCTCATGAAACTTTCCACTTTTTTTCATCACAAATTTGAAGAAATTTATCTCTGTTGACTTAGACTGATGTGTAACATAATTTGGCAGTATAATTTAATAACAATTATTTATATAATTTCTAACAGGTCCCGAAGTACTTCTTTCAATCTCCCCATCAGACAAGGAAATCCTGAGGTAAATGTCATGCCTATTTAAACTGGTCTATTCTGAACATTTATTCTGTCTCTCCACAATCATGATCACACTAAAGAGAGGGCACCGAGGAGGTTTATGAGCGTGTTGCTGGGACTGAAGAATATCACAGGCAGAAGTGGAACTAAGACTGGATTACATGACACACTTCCCTTCTAGTGATGTCCTGGTGCTATCTCTTAAAGGTATATTACAACAATCCCCACTCCTGCCCCCACTGCAATTTTACCAATGGTGGTGGTATGTCAGTGCCTGTGGGTCAACTGAGTCCCTTTAGTGGGCATTTAATGTCCACTTAGGGTCTCATCCTGTCCTCACTGGGATTTAACCAGTGGCAGGGAAGAGGCTCACACCAAACGCATGGCCTGGCGTTGGGCAAGGACATCCCTCATTAACAGGCCCTCTGGACCCATCATAGTGTCCTCCCAAAGTTTTACTCCCCCACCACCACAGGTTCCTCTCCCTCTCATACCTTCACATCCCACCCACGCCCCCCCAACCCCCTTGAGGGAACCTTCATAAGGAAAGATTGGGTGGGCTGGGGTTGTTTCCTTTGAACAGAGAGGTTGAGGGGAGATTTAATTGTGATATGTAAAATTATGAGGGGGCCAGACAGAGTGGATTTCCCTCAACAGAGACGTCAAAAACTGGGGGCATAGATTTAAAGAAATTGGTATGAGGTTTAAAGGGGCGTTTAGGATAGGTTTTTCACCAGAAGATGGTGGGGATATGGAGCTCACTGCTGGAAAGGGTGGCGGAGGCAGAGACCTTCAATGTATTTTTAAAAATGTTTGGATATGCACTTGAGTGCCTGAACTTACAGGGCTATGCACCAAGAGCTGGAAGGTGGGATTAGGCTGGAATGCTCCTTTTTTGTGGCAGGCACAGACGTGCTGGGCCGAAAGGCCTCCTCCTGTTCCAATTTCCTATGGGCAGAATTTTCCAGCCTCCTCCCCCTCACTGGCAGGCGGTGGGGTGGGGGCACAATGTGGCAGGAGCTAAAAGACTGGTTTTTCATCGATGCAAAATGGCAGCGGAAATGCCCCCTCCCGCTCATCATGGTGGGGTCACCATTCCCACCAGAGGTCAGCAGGAAGCCGTTTTGCATCCCATTAATGGGATACCGATGAAGACCCGACTGGAATTGTCCCACCCCGTCCAATTTTCCACAATGCCGGGCTAACGTGTCCTGGACAATCACTGCTCACCTGGAAGGAGAGGCCATGGGGCAGCAAGCAGACATTGGAAGATGGAGGTCTCCAGTGACTGTGTACCCTGGAGCACCACATGCAGCCATGGGTGGGTGGAGCGTCAATCACGTGGATCTTCTAGCCGCAGGAGCTTCCCAGCAGTGGATCTTCTCACGACAGGTGTTCGACTGCATGAGGTACTGTTGGGCGGCAATGGCCTATGCTGGCAGGGGAATTAGACAAGGAGGACAGGAATCCCCTCATGCCTGTTCATGCCTGCACATCCCTCACACCACCACCAACCCCACCCCCACCCCAACCAACGCTCCATTATGGCCCTTTATCCAGCCTCCCACTCCATACCAGCTCACTTATTCTACAACTCCTGCAGCATCTCTCTCTTTCCCCTACCAAGCCCAATCTCTCCTGCCCCACAACCCCCACACCCCACCCCCCAAGCCTCCACATCCATCCCATCTCTTCATTCCTGTCCTCCTTGTCTAATGCAGTGGGGTGTGTATGTGGTGTGGTGCACACAGGCATAAAGGGCTATGAATGGCAGATAAACCACATCCGACCTCATTAAAGTTAGAAATGTGTCATAGCATTGACAATCACAGTGCACCCACGCAACCACATGAAAGCAAGATTTAATCTTACATTTCCTGCCACTTCTGCTAGGTGCTCCCCTGACAGCCACAGCAGTGGTGGAGGCAGCTTGCTAACTAGTTTGCCCTGTTTTCTTAGAGGATCTTGGTGGGCATCCTCTGGAGACCTGAGGCCTGGACTGCCCCGGCTTACTTTGGCTGTCCTGCTGTGGGGCCTCTGCAGTCACAGAGGGCGGAGCTGAGAGGGGGTGTCACAGGCAAGGGGGATTCCGAAGGCCCGGCGTTCTCCGTGAGTCCTGACACAGTGTTCCGGTGAGGCCCAACAGCCACGCCTCCTCCCTTTGGGTGGCTGAAGGCCCCTGCCTGACTCCTTGAGGAGCAGGAGTGCCTGGAGGGAGGTCGAGGTGCCCCATCCCCATCCTATATAGCCACTGCAAAAGCTTAACCATGGCTACAGCAATGGACTGCAGATCTACACGCATCTCCAGGAGAAACTGGGCATTCCATCTTCCTATGGAGACCTCAATGCGTGCACATGTCGGCACCACTTCATCAGCCAGCAGGTGGACGGACTCCTTTGCCTCACGTGTCACTCTATTGAGGGCCTCCGACACCTCTACCTGATGTTGCCCACCTCTCGCAGGGCCCAGCCCTGAGGCTCGTCCTCTGACTTGGGCATCACAGGTACCTCTTCCCCAGCAGTCCTTCCAGTGCCAGTGAGCTTGGCTGACCCTGCCTTCTCCTATTGTGGACACATGTCTGTGCGGTGACCACCAGAATGTGAGGTCCTGACTGAACTATGTCTAGTACCCACTAAGGTGTGTGTCTCTGCGCTGGTGGAGGGTGCAGGTGACTGCTACAGGTGCTCCTCCCCAATGTCCTCGGTCCTGTGTGGGCTGGAGGATCTGTTGGGCAGGGTCCCCACTTCTTCCCTTGCCCTTTTCCTACAGGCACCTGTAAGTAAGAGAGGAGCGGGCGAGCTGCCTCCAACATAGAGGAACACATAAACCTTAGGTTTCTATGTGACTACATTATGCATGGCTCCTTACTGGATGGAGGCTGCCCTCTGACCTCTCTATCCACTCAGGCTCAGTCCGGTTCTTCCCCTGTCGGTGGGGCTGCCTGCTCCTCGAACTCAGTGATGGCCTCCTCCTGTCTTCCCTCTACCTCTCCTGTTGTCCCTCAACTTTTCTCAAAGAGAGGTGGGGTTGAAAGCAATTAGGGATCAAGTTTCTTTCTCGTGCTCCCATCTGACAAATAACCCATTGGATTTTGTGCCGTGTGATTGATGCACTGCAGGTTGTTCACAAGGGTTCTCGGGCTGCACCCGCCAGACCGCTGAGCCCATGGAGGTAGAAGGGTAAGGCTCACATAGGCATATCATTAGCTGGTGATTGCCCTTAACATCTAATCCCCTTTCCCCCCACCGCACCCATCTCAGACAGCATCTGAGTTCTCTGTGTGAAAGGGACAGGGACCCACAGTGGCCTCTCCACCTGCACACTGGATGGACTGCAGTGGGGCTGGGTGGCATCACCTTGTCACGTTGAGTAGCTCCATCATGCATGAGCCGCGTGGATGGTGTTCTTACCACTGAGGCCCATGTGCCTTCTCCTATTCAGTGAGGCGAGTGTAAGCAGTTGAGGCTCCATTTATCTTGGCAGCGCAGTTGAGATCATTCATCCGTTTCCAGCCTTGCAGGACAGTCTTTTCTGGTGGAGGCCCTGAGCACTGAGCACCCCAGGGACTTCCTCCCACGCAGGGTTGGTCATATGTCTCGGCCTCCTCCTTCCATCCTCAGGGTAGAACACACCCCATTGGCCTCCACTGCATTGAGCAGCACATCAGGGGGAAGCGTCACTGAATTTGGGGGCTGGAGCTCCGTGTGATCAACAGGCATCTCCTCCTTCAATGGTGGGTATGGAAGAAGTTGCTGTTCAGATGCCTTTAAAATACGGTGCCCGGATATGATGGCGTGGCACACCCCATCCAACCTGCCCCACCGTGCCATACATCAGCAAACCCCCGGCTGCATAATTAATTAGGCCAGCACAAATTCCTACTCACCTCCACAACAGGAAACACTCCCGGTTCCCATCCCACTTAAGGCCTCGAATGGAAAATTCCTCCCTATGTTTCTAAGTGTAAAAAGTGAGTAATGTCCCATCGGGTTATGAGGGATCTTAAATCGTTTCTCTGGGAAGCTGCAAGTTAATGATTGCCAAATGAGTGGGATAACAATGTGGCTGGAGGAATTGCATTTTGGACACTCATGTCGGAACCAAAACGGGATATTTCTGACCTTATGCGATAATGCATCATGCGTGATAATGGACTGGCAAATCTCTCCAGTTGAAGTCAATAGAAATAAAAGTCAGGAAAGACAGCACTATCAGCTGGCTGCCTCATGCACTCAGATAGTTAAAATCCAGAAGTGAATCCCCTGTTGCACCAATGATATATTTTTGCCATCCTTTAGCCACCAAAATCCTTCACCGTCACTGGGTCAAAATCCTGGCACTCCCTCCCCAACAGCACTGTGGGTTTACCCCGCCACATGGACTGCAGCGGTTCAAGAAGGCAGCTCACCACCACCTTCTCAAGGGGCAACTAGGGATGGGCAATAAATGCTGGCCCAGCCAGCGAAGCCCACATCCCTTGAATGAATAAAGAAAAACAATCATCAAATTGAATTTGAAAGAATTTCCAGGGCTTTTTGTTTTCTTTTGTAGATTATGGCAGCCAGCATTTACTGCCCTTCCCTAATTGGCCTTAAACTGAATGGCTACCCAGGCCATTTCAGAGTCAACCACACTTGCTTTGAGTCTGGATTCAAATGTAGGCCAGGCCAGGGTAGCATTATTGAGGATAGTCAATAATAGTTTCATGGTCACCACCACTAAGACTAGCTTTCAATTGCAGATTTAATGAATTGAGTTTAAATTCCACCAGCTGCTATGGTGGAATTTGAACCCATGGCCCCAGAAGATTAACCTGGGCCTCTGGATTACTAGGCTAGCGACATTACCACTATGCCAACATATCCCCCGAATTGCTGCCTCATTTTAGTTTAAGATCTAGTTCACAGTCTCTTATGAGGCTTTCCCCACTCTTCTGCCATAACTTTGACAGGAGACTGGCAAAATCCTGAATGAAACGGTACCAGCAACCATCCCAGTGGGAGATCGGCTGCAGAAATTCCAGGCACTAAATTCCCATTGATTGAAATTTCACATCATTCGTTCATTGCTTAGCCTGGTGGAGGTCCACCCAAGCCTGATACACCCTTGAGTCCTGCGGTTTATCAAATTTTGCAAGAAATATGTTAAAGAAAGTAGTTTATCTTGTTTGGGAGGCAATTTTAATCCAATGAGTCTGTCAAACAACTAATGGGATTAGGTGCAATATTGGCTTTACAACCAGCTCCCTACAGGAATTTTAATGGCCAGTGTAAACACAGTGTTCTGCCCCATCCCATATGTTTCTTTCCCACAGCGTGAGGCTAAGATTACCCCCTTGTCTTTTTGTTACCAGTAAGTATTGTGCTTAAAACCCACCTGCAGCAGCCCACTGTCATCTTTAGTTCACAGCGCCGGTTGCATGTTTAAATCAAGACATAAAAATCCATTTTAACGAGAACAAAAAGCAGAATCCCATAGATGCTGGAATTCAGAAACGAAATCAGGAAATTTTAGAAAAGACATTACTCATTTTAACAGTTCAAAACATAGAAAAAGGGAACATAAGGAGGCCATTCAGCCCAGTATGTCTGTGCTTGCCAAAAAAAGAGCATTCCAGCCTGATCCCACCTTCCACCTCTTGGTCCATGGCCCTGTAAGTTAGAGCACTTCAAGTGCATATCCAAGCATTTATTTTAAATACAGTGAGGGCTTCAGACTCTACCACCCATTCAAGCAGTGAGTTCCATATCCAAACTAGCCGTCCTCAACTCCCTCCTAATCCTTCTACCAATCATTTTAAATCTATGCCCCCTGGTTTTTGACCTTTCTGCTGAGGGAAATAGATCAGTCAGCATCTGTGGAGAAAACAGACATGGTAACATTTCAATGATAAAAACAAAAAAACTGCGGATGCTGGAAATCCAAAACAAAAACAGAATTACCTGGAAAAATTCAGCAGGTCTGGCAGCATCGGCGGAGAAGAAAAGAGTTGACGTTTCGAGTCCTCATGACCCTTCGACAGACCTGCTGAGTTTTTCCAGGTAATTCTGTTTTTGTTTAGGGTAACATTTCAGTTCTGACGAAGAGACTATATCTGAAAGGTTCATCTCAGCTGTTCTATCCAGCACTGCTGACTGACCATTTCCTCCTTTTCTAATCAAAGCAAGTATTTTTATAGCAGGGAGAGATCAGTAGAAGCTGACTCACGATGCTCTGCTGCCGTTAGGTTACAACATCTATTGAGAAAAGCAAATTTCATCACTCTTGGCACAGGTTAGAACTGGGATGTAACGCACCTTCCAACTCAATGTTTTGTCCTCACTAATTTAAATGGACGGACTATCACAGGTCAAAGTGTGTACCGGACAGTAATTAGCCAGGTGACCAGGAGCGTGAAAGTAGATAGGTTCGGCCACAAGTGTAACTAAATAAATCACACATCCAAGTTAACTCTGTGGATTCAGAAAACTATCTTGATGAAACCATTTTGTCTCCTACCTACCTAGGCAAAATAAATATCTGTACTATTTTATATGGAGCATTTTACGTTGGGCATTCTTCATCATTCTCCTCGTTTGGGCCATTTTTGTCAAACTGAAAATATAGGTGATTAAAAACTGGTAAGTTGTTGATTTGAATCATTTCTGTGCATTTAAGTTTAAGCACAACACATTTGGAGGAATTCCTTATAATCTGCTTATTATATTTCAGAAAGGATAGCAGAACCATAACAATATATTTCTGAAGTAAACGTGCACTCATTTTGTCTTGTATTGAGATCATTTTTTGAGGGGATTTTTTATTGACATTGATGCTAAAAGGTTAGTTAAGGAAAAAGTGGGACCTATCAGAGATGAAGATGGAAACTTGTGTGTAGATGCAGAGGCTGTGGGAAGGGTTTTGAATGAATATTTCGTCTCCGTGTTTACAAAGGAAAGGGAGGATGTAGATATAGTAGTCCAGGAGGAACACTGCGAGATATTGGACGGGATAGTCATAAAGAGAGAGGAAGTACTCGAAGGGCAGAAATCCTTGAAAGTGGATAAGTCACCAGGGCCAGATGGATTGTTTGCGAGGCTGCTGAAGGAAGCCAGGGAGGAGATAGCAGATGCTCTGAGGATGATTTTCCAATCTTCACTAGATACAGGGGAGGTACCGGAGGACTGGAGAAATGCAAACGTAGTTCCATTGTTTAAAAAGAGATCTAAAGACATGCCAAACAATTATAGGCCAGTTATTCTTACGTCGGTGTGAGCAAATTAGTAGAATCAATCCTGAGAGATAGGATTAACTGTCATGTGGAAAGGCATGGACTAGTCAGGGATGGTCAGCACGGATTTGTTAAAGGAAGGTCTTGCCTCACAAATTTGATTGAATTCTTTGAGGAAGTGACAAGAAGGGTTGATGAAGGTAGTGCAGTGGATGTTGTGTACATGGATTTTAGCAAGGCATTTGACAAAGTCCCACATGGTAGATTGGCCTGGAAAGTAAAAGCCCATGGGATTCAGGGTAATGTGGCAAACTGGATAAAAGGTTGGCTTTGTAACAGGAAACAAAGGTAATGGTTGATGGATGCCCTTGCGAATAGAATGTTGTCTCAAGTGGTGTTCCACAGGGCATGGTGTTGGGACCCTTGCTGTTTGTGTTATGTATTAATGATTTAGACTTGAACGTGGAGGGCACAGTTGGGAAATTTGCAGATGACACAAAGATTGGCCGAGTAGTGGATAGTGTAGAGGATAGCCATAATCTCCAAAATTATATCGATGGGTTGGTGGAGTGGTCGGTAAAGTGGCAGATGGATTTTAACATAGAGAATTGTGAAGTCATACATTTAGGGAGGTCAAACAGTTACAGGGATTACACAATAAATTGGAATAAACTAAGAGGGGTAGATGAAGTGAGAGATCTTGGCGTACAAGTACACAGGTCCCTGACGGCAGCAGTTCAAGTAAACAAGGTTGTAAAGAAGGCATATGGAAAGCTCTCCTTCACTGGCAGAGGTATAGAATATAAAAGTAAGGATATAATGTTGGATTTGTATAAAACACTGGTGAGGCCACAACTGGAATATTGTGTGCAGTTCTGGTCACCACATTACAGGAAGGACGTAATAGCTCTGGAGAGAGTGCAGAGGAGGTTTACAAGAATGTTGCCAGGGTTAGAAAAGTGGAGCTACGAGGAGAGATTGGATAGGTTGGGGTTATTTTCCTAAGAACAAAGAAGGCTGAGAGGTGACTTGATTGAGGTGTACAAAATTATGAGGGGAATAGATAGAGTGGACAGGATAAAATTGTTTCCCTTGATGGAGAATTCTAGATTCAAGATAAGTGGCAGAAGCTGTAGGGGGACATGAGGAAGAACTTTTTTACGCAGAGGGTAGTGGGTGTCTGGAATTTGCTGCCCAAGTTGGTGCTAGAGGCAGAAGATTTAAACTCTTTTAAAAAGTACCTGGAACTGCACCTTAAGTGCTGTAAGCCGCAGGTCTATGGGCCGGGTGCTGGAAGGTGGGATTAGAAAAGGCACCTGGGTGTCCTCGGGCTGGCATGGACAAGATGGGCTGAATGGCCTCCTCCTGTACTGTAACTTTTCTAAGGTTCTATGGTTAAGCAGCTTTCAGGTGAAAGGTAGATACAGTCAGCATTTATTTACTGAATCTTCTAAATGTGCAGTACTTTATATTCAGAATATTAAGTGCATTAACATTTTACCAAAGTAGAATGATTACTACAAAACATACATTTAAACATACCCCAAAACACAATGGGGAGAGTTTCAACTTGGGAATAAATGTGAGTGGGTTTGGTACAGCTGGTTAAAAGGGGCAATACTGGCGATGCATCAAGAAAATGGGGACAACCCCCAAACTTCCACCTTTAACTTCAGCGCGTTTTGTTGTGTGTGGCGAACTCTACCATGGGGCAGTAGAGTGGCAATTCTAATACCCAAAGATCTCATTTTCAGCTGTTTTAACTGGGATTTCTGAATTTAACTGTCTGCGCACATGTTTCACAAAACTTGCCAAGGATACGAAAGTAAGAGGACAGCGGAATTGAAGGGGACGGAACAAGTGACGGGCTGGAAATCCTTTGAATACTGAGATCTCACACCTGTTTTCATGGCCAGTTGAAAGCCTTTGACTCACAGGCCTGTTCTGAAAGTGTGCTTTCACAGTGCTAGTGGGCAGTGTGCATGGTCCTGTGACGGTACATCCCCAGAGTGAGTGGCCTCCTCTGAGGGTTCTCCTTCCTCTTCCTGCACCACATCCTATCTCCAGTCATCTGGAGGCCCCTGAATCTCCATCCCCAAGGGTAAGGCACACTGAGGATCAGCTCATTTCCTTATCTGAAGCTGTCAGTATGCAGATGGCCGGAGGGTCACCTCCGGTTTTCTGTCTCTCCCTGGGGTTCGGTGCTGTCTTCTCCTGCAAGGAGGAAACTAAAAGATGTATGAAAAATGGAATGTGCATATGAGCATTTGAATTAGGAGCAGGAGTAGGCCACTCGGCCCCTCCAGCCTGCTCCATCATTCAATAAGATCATGGCTGATCTGAATGTAACCTCAACCCCACATTCCTGCCTACCTCCGATAACAAGTCACCCCCTTTGTTAATCAAGAATCTATCCAGCTCTGCCTTAAAAATATTCAAAGACTCTGCTTCCACCATCTTTTGAGGAATAGAGTTCCAAAGACCCTCAACCCCCCAAGAGAAAAAAGTTTATCCTCATCTGTCTTAAATGAGTGACCCCTTATTTTTAAACAGTGACCCTGTTGTAAGGGTGGCTGAGTTGTACTATTAATGATAGAGTTGAGCTGCAGACACTTCTTGGGCGGAAACATTAAGTTTATTTACAACATACTCAGCAGCAACCACACGTGTGCTTTCAACTCCAACTCTATCTCTACATCGTCTGCTGAGGTAACCTGCGCTACTCTCCTGTTGGTTACTACAGATCATGTGGTCCTTCCTAATAATCATTATTCTTAAAGGTATATTACACTAAATAAAACCATCATTACTACATTCGTCCCCCTTTAACTCATCTACATATATTTACAAGTACATATTTTTCAAGGCAGTAGAATATTTACATTGGGTAAGGAATTTACAAGTTCAGTCTTTCAGGTGGTTTCCTGGTACATGTGGAACGTCACAGCTCCACAGCTTCAGATTCTTTGTCAGGAACCTCCTTTTCTTGAGTTGCCTGAACATCAGGTGCTTCGATGGGCTCTCACAGTTCTGTATCCTCAACTCTTACAGGAGCATCAGACATGTCAATCCTCAACAGGAAATGCAGACCCGGTCACGGTTACTGGTTGAACCAAATCTTGGTGATTTGTCTCTTTCCTCCTTAAATGGTCCACATGTTTACAGCGGATCTGGCCTTCCACCCCCATGTGGTAATTTAGAGGTCCAGTCACCGCACTTATTTCACCCAGTAACCACTTTGATCCTTCCCCGTGATTTATTACGTATACCAGTTCTCCCTCCCCAAAGTTTAGCACGTATACCAATTCTCCCACGGTAAATTTCCTCTCACGACTACGCCAGTTGTATGTAGTTTTCTGGCTTCCCTGACTCCTTTCCACCTTCTCCTCTAAATTCGGTATTATTCAGCTCAATCTCGTCCTGAGACAGCGTTTCAACAATAATTCCGCAGGTGTCACACCTGCTGTTGTGTGAGGGGTAGTCCTGTAATGAGAAAGAAAGTGTGCTAGCTTGGTTGCCAAGGAATCACCAGTTAGCTTTCTCATGCCTGCCTTAAATGTTTGATCGGCCCTTTCAGCCAGTCCGTTTGAGGAAGGGGGGTACGGTGTAGTTTTCACACGAGTGATATCGTTGAGGCTGATAAACTGTTGAAACTCAGCACCCATAAATGCCATGCCGTTATCAGAAACGACTACTTCTGGTGGTCCATGAATGGCAAAACTCTGATGTAGTTTCTCAATTGTAGCAGAAGACGTTGGTGACTTCACCTCATATACATCCAACCACCTTGAATGGACTTCAGCAATGAGCAGAAACATTGTTCCCAGGAAAGGTCCAACATAGTCAATGTGTAACCACACCCAGGGTCTATCTGGCCACTCCCATGGGTGTAACAGAGCTGTCACTGGCAGCTTTTGCAGTTGCTGACATTGCCCACAATTCTTTACCAAACTCTCTATTTCGCCATCCATCCTTGGCCACCATAAACAGTTGCATGCAATGGTCTTCATTCAGGAAATTCCTGGATGGGCACTGTGTAGTTCAATTAAAAGTGGCTGCCCTCCCTTTGGAGGAACTGTCACTCGTGCTCCCCACAATAAGATACCATCCTGGCTGGTTATTTCATGTCTGCTGTTGAAGTACGGTTTCATTTAATCAAATACGGGCTCCTGTGACCATCCATGTAGCACTTGTTCTCGTACTTGAGGTAGGGCTGGGTCCCGACTTGTCCAGTCTCTGATCTGTTGAGAACATACCGGTGAGGAATCTAAGAAACTTAACAGTAAAACAAGTTCCTGTGGAACTGGGATGTGCTCATCATTTTCTTATAAAGGCAAATGACTAAGGGCATCGATGTTTGCGATTTGATTGCCAGGCCTATGTATGAAAGTGTATTCATACGCTGACAGGATTAAGGCCTTATTATATTTCTGTATCTTCTTTTTACGTGTCTTCTTCTTTCTAGCACAGACTTTAATCTCGGCTTCCTTTTTGACTTCACCATTGGCCACACTTCTCTCAGATGCCAGCTCAACTTGCCTGAGCTCAGTAGCTGAGTCCCCCAAACTTTCATTATCTGTCTGCTTCTTGGAAAATTCTGCAACTTTTTCTTCCAAAGCCTCTTTGGCTTTATTTAACTGATTCTTCACCTCTTCCGTCTTGCTTTTGTATTTGTTGGCTGCCTCCTGGAAAATGAGCATCATTGTGTCTTCTCTGCCAACTCATCCTTCAGTTTGTTCAGGGAAGTGCTGAATTCTCTCTGTTCTCTTCATACTTTTCCAGTGGTATAAACTTTGACCTGAGGGAATCTTGTCGTGTGTGAAGGTCTTTCAGCAGGTTTTCTGATTCCCTGCGAAGGTTGTTCACTTCGTCACGAACTCTGTCATCGAGCAGGGTCCCTTCGAGTTCCTTCTGCTGTTCTTCCAGGTTTTGGCTTAAGACAGCAAGCATTTCTTCAGGCTGTTGAGTCCTTACACACTCCTTTTCCAAAACAGGAACACTTCCAGCTTCCTTTTGGAATCCCAGTGGCCAATCAAGATTGCTTTCCCTTAGCCAATTTCGCCCTAGAAGGCTTGGTCCTCTGCCTCTCAATACTAACACTGGTAGCTTTGCCGATTGGCTTCCATAATGGATAGTTAGTCTGCTTATGCCTTTTACTTGAATGTCTTCACCCGTATATGTTTTTAGCTTGGCAGCTTGTTCTAAGCTCAACTGATGTTCACCATTATTCAAATATCTGAAGGTATGTTTCCCAATTACTGTAGTGGAAGCTCCTGTGTCCACTTCCATTCTAACAGGTTTGCCATTTACTTTCACTGTGTGACAGATATAGGTTCTGTTTTTCTACCTTTCAGATTAAACAACGAATAAATGTCAGCATTTGCTAGTCCAGGCTCTTCTACATTGTAGATTTCATTGGGCTTCTTCTTTTGTTTACAAGCCTACTTGAGTATTTCCTCGCACTGCCTCATCGTATGTCCATTTCTGTGACAATAGTAGCATTCGATTTTTTTTAAACTGCCAATTGCTAAAAGATGGATTGCTTCCACCTCTATCAAAATGATTTTTCAATCTCACTGCTAAGTTATTTTTTTTTATTCTTCAGCAAGCGGGAGCTGTTTCCCACTTCTCGCCAGAGTCTCGCTTTCTCGCACCTCTTTCGGCTGAGGTTTCCCACCTGATCTGGAGGACGGCGCCATTTGGCACACCCTGCGTTGCTTTTGAACCTCTTACTGCGTGTTCCATGGCCAGTGCTAGCTCTAGCACCTTCTTAAAATCCAGATTCACTTCAGACAGTAATTCTTTTCTGAATAGCGTCCTCTTTCACACCACACACTAAATGATCACTAAGTATGTCGTTCACAGTCATACCGAACTCACAATGTTCCATTAACTGCTTCAGCATTTCCATGTAGCATGCAATTGTCTCAGCCGGGGCTCTATTTCACAAATTAAACCTAAACCTCTGCATCATGGCTGAGGGCTTGGGTTGAAACTGACTCTTCACGAGGTCCAGCAATCCATCGAAATTCTTAGAATCTGGGGCACTGGGTACCATCAAATTTTGAATCAAACCATGGGTGTTGGTCCCATAAATACTCAAGAGGATCACTCGCCTCTTCTCTTCCCCTGTAATCTCATTTGCTTGAAAAAAGAACATGAGGTGTTCTATGTATTGAGATCAATCATCTGTGGCTAGTTCAAAGGGATCAGTTCCCCCAAATTGTGGCATTTCAAGAGAGGGTAACTTCTTCAATTCTAACGGAGTTTGCTGCTTACAATCACTGGGCGAGGTACAGTGCTGACTTCTTTCTAACTTGATTTCTTCTGTTGAATCCTATCCAGTCCTCATCGCCAGTTTGTTGTAAGGGTAGTCCAGTTATACTATTAGTAATAGAGTTGAACTGCAGACATATCCTGGGTGGAAACATTGGGCAGGATTTTTAGCTTGGTGTGCAGGCGCGGGGCCCTACATACAGGAGCGTAAAATAGTGAGCAATGACGTCAGGTGAGCATCCCTGTGTCATATTTTGGTCAGCGGGCACACGCGAGAGTCAGCAGGGCGCCCGGCGACAATTGAGAGGGCTGTTAAGCTCATTAGTCAATTAACTGAAGCGAATTTTTCCCCACCCGGCGGGTGACTAGGCCAAGTGGCCTCTGCATTCTTTCGCGAAACCTCATCCACAGATGGGATGAGGTTTCGAACAGCGATTTAAAAAAACCAATAAAAATTTTTAAAACTCATTTTTCCCATGTCCCTACTCATGTGACAGAGTCACATGTTTTCCTTATTTTTAAAATCTTTATTTTTAATGTCAAAAATCTTCAGCTCCCTGAGGCAGCTCTGTACCTTCAGGGGGTTTACCCTGAGCTCACCCTCGCACATGCACTCACCTCAGCGCTCACACTCCTCCAGCCCCCACGCCGGCAGCGCTGAGGTCATCGGTGCGCATTTCACCCTCTCTGGCCGTTAATTGGCCAGCCAGCATGAAATCGCGGTGGGGGCCTGATCAACGGCAGCGGGTCATTGTGTGGCCAGTCCCTGGGCCTGCCCACCTAACCCGCCTGACAAGGGAAAATCCTCCCAATGAAGTTTATTTACAACATACTCAGCAGCACCTACATGTGTGCTTTCAACTCCCACTCTATCTCTACACTGCCACTAGCTCACGCTCTTCTCCCATTCGTTACTACAGATCATGTGAATCTTCCTAATAAGCGTTATTCTTAAAGGTACATTACACACTAAATAAAGCCATAAATACTACGGACCCTCCAGTACTAGATTCTCCCAAAGAGGAAACATCATCTCCACATCCACCCTGTCCAGACCCCTCAGGATCTTAAAGGCTTCAATTAGGTTGCCTCTTTCTCTTCTAAATACAAGCACAACCTGTCTAGCCTTTGATCATAAGACAACCCGTCCATTCCTGGTATTAGTCTAGTAAACTTCTCTGAACTGCTTCTAACATATTTACATCTTTCTTTAAATAAGGAGACCAGTACTGGACACAATACAGTGGTGTGGTCTCACTAATGCCCTGTGCAACTGAAGCATAACCTCCCTACTTTTGTAATCAATTCTCCTCACGCTAAATGATAATATTCTATTAGCTTTCCTAATTACCTGCTGTACCTGTATACTAACCTTTTGTGATTCATGCACTAGGATACTCAGATTCCTCTGAATCTCAGAACTCTGCAATCTCTCACTATTTAGATAATAAGCTTCTTTTTTATTCTTCCTGCCAAACTGGACAATTTCACATTTGCTCACATTAACCTCCATTTGCCTGATCTTTGCCCATTCACTTAACCTATCTATGTCACTTTGTAGCATCTTACATCCTCTTCACAATTTACTTCCAAATTTCGGTTTCCTATTAGCCAATCTTCTATCCATGACAATATGTTTCGCCCTACACCATGAGCTCCTATTTTCTGAAATAACCTTTGATGTGGCACTTTATCAAATGCCTTCTGGAAAACTAAGTGCAGTACATCCACCAGTTCCCCCTTATCCACAGCACATGTGACTCCTTGAAAGAACTCCAATAAATTGGTTAAACATGATTTCCCCTTTACAAAACCAGGTTGACTCTGCCTGATTGCCGTGAATTTTTCTAAATGCCCTGCTATAACATATTTAATAATATCTTCTAACATTTTCCCTTTGACAGATATTAGGCTAACTGGCCTGGTGTTGCAAGAATGGAAAGCCATTTGTGGAGGATCACTGTGAGGGATGGGTATGGTATTGTATTATGGTGGGGATGACTATCAGTGGTGGATGGTCAGACGGGGTGTGAGGAGGTGCATGGACAGAGAGGGATGGGTACTGGAGAAGGCTTGGGAAGGCAGAGTAAGGGGGACACAGATCAAGGTATATTTGAATGTGCCAAGTCACTCACCTTCCTGTTCTGATTAGATCATTAAACCACTCCCAGCAGAAGGAGTGTCCCAGTCCTGCTCATCCCCTCAGTGACTTTCAACCACACCTCTACACCAGGCTTCTCCCTCCCATTGGCAAATAACAGAAACTCACAACGGGCCCCTTCCAACCTAAAGCATCATCTCCAGGGAGGTATCAGTGAAGTTTGGTGCTGCCTTGTGACGTTGTGAGTCCGCAGCTCCAGGTTCTGACTCTGTTTAAGCAGCTGTACAGTTGTTTCAAATCACATCCTCTCAGGGTCCTTTTAAATAGTTGAGCTGAAATAGGCAGATTCAGGTCATCAACACACCCACTCGGGCTAATTGCTAGGACAACTGGAAGTTAGATGATAATGTAATGGCTGCTTTGAGAAGCTACTGACAAATGGGTTTCTGAACCTCCCTGACACCACTGCTGGCAGGTTGAAAAGTTAAAATCCAGTCCGATGCCACTGGCGATGTGCTCAGTGACCTTACCATAGAATCAGAGTGATAGATCAAAGGAGGAAGTCACTCAACCAACTGTTGACTATTTCTCCATGTTGCTCTCCTGCTGTCGGCTGTGGGCACTAAAAAGTGAGTTCTTCTGTAATCTGCCTTAACAGTGCACATTGGCCCAGTTTCAGAAGAGCAGAGCCTAGATAGGATTATATAATATGATATTGAGAAAAGGGAGCAAAGGTTCTTATTGCCAAGCATGTTGGTTTCAATCCCTAATGAGCACAGAAAAAGAAAGAGCCTGAACTTTCAGTTTGTGTTACAGTTAAAACTGATCCTTTCTCTTAACGCATTCCCTTAATTCAGTACTTTCAATTTTCCTTTAAAATGACTGTGCTATAACAAAAGCACAGATTTACTCTGAACACAAAGTTTGCGTACTGTATTGTCATATTTGAAACATCCTTTGTTTTTCAATTTCCAGGTTAATAAGATCTGTAACTTAACGTGACTATGACATCAGGACCTTCAGTGCATTGGAAAATTTCAGTCAACCGAACAGCAAAACTACCTTCATTGTACCCTGATTCACCACATGTATGGCATGGACAGACTGCGAAATATTATGCAAAAACCGTTATGTTCTTTGAAACTCACTCACTCTCTTTAAGGGCTACGACGACCCAATGCAGGGTAAATATTGCAAATAGGTGCAATTTGAAACTGCCAACAAGGCTAGTTCAACCCACAATGACAGAAGAGGGCTGAATAGTTCCAACCATGCCAGAAACATAGAATGTGGAAAAAATATTTGAATCTGTGCAGCTTTAACGTCGGGCTTCTCATTAAAGCTTTCCAAAGGGAGAGATTTGTGCCTGAAAGATGCATTATTACAGCAACACCTGTACCATAGCTCCACATTTCTGTTCTCATTCCTGAATTTATAGTCTCATTCTGACCGCAATTTCTAGACTTATAAATTTAAACTGACGCCACAACACTGATAGCTATGATTAGCTTTTACACAATAAATGTTTGCAGATTAACAATGGAAAAGTTTGTCAAAGCACCAATTCATCAGCCCTGAGTGTTGACAACTAAATTGCATTTTTTTCCATTCAATATGTTGGTACTTCCAAAGTATATTGTGGACTGGAAATTTTTCAGGGGTCCTGACCTCCAGCAGTAACTTCGCAGCATTTGTCCCCAATACCTCGTTAAGGTTACGGTGGAATCTTGGGAGAAAACCATGGAATTTCATGGAGTATACGTCAGATGTCATTTTCTGATTTTGCTCTTTGCCACGAGGCTCAGCAGCTTGGAAAGCCTCGCTGAGAATTCAGACATGCTTCTCCAATCCTTTAAAGTAATGGTCAGAAAGTTATGTGCTTGCACAATACGCACGCTTTTGATGCAGACTCCAAGTGGGTGAGGCTCTCTGCCAGAAGTGCGCAGTCAGGTTTTAGCTTCATTATGATCTATTTTTTGTGCTCCATAACTGTTGATATTGCAAACTTGTCCTCAAAATAAACTGTATCATTCTGCCTAATATTTAGTTACCTGCTATTGTAAAGTTAATTGTTTTTCAATAAACTAATGTATGAATACTGCTCATTTAAAAAGAAGTGCTTTAACTGATTTGTGGAAGAGGTCGCTGCAGTTCTGTAACTAATTTTAACTTATTTCCATTTCTTCATCGCCTGTTGCTTCAATACAATCATCGCAGGTGGAGAAGGATTCTAGTTTCATCACCACAGACATCAATGACACATGATTACCAGGTCACACAAAAACATTCAGGACCAACAATGCCACTTCGCTTATCCATTTCATACGAAACAGTTCCTTTGGCAAGTCTCCACTGACACAGTCCAAATAATGGACTGTCCAAAGTCTCAAAATGACCTTCTTTGCCTTAGTCTTGGATTAAATTTATATTCAGGTCAAGGTGAGAGTTAACAATGCAGAGGATTGAAGTATTTTGTATATTGAGGACTGTAAAGTTAGGTCCAGCGTCCTCAGACGAAAAATCCTCTCTGCTCTGCCTCAGCAAGGTTCCCGGGGGTAGAGTTTCCACCTTGAATGTTTTCTTTGATCTAGCTGCAAATTGTGCTCAAAACTGAGCTAGCTTTTAGAAATATATCTTTGCTCGAGTTTCCACTCAAACTCATCTCAGCCTTGAATATATTTAATGATTGAACATTCACAGCTCTCTTGAGTTAGAGATTTCTAAAGATTCACAGCCACCAGATTGAAGAAATTTCTCCTCATCACAGTCCTAAAAAGCTGGTCTCTTACCATGAGATTACATGGCCTCTAGTTCTAGTCTCTCCAACCAGGGGATGCAACTGCACAGCATCTGTCACCCATCTCAGAATCTTCTATGTTTCAATGAGATGACCTCTCATTTTTCTGACCTCCAGAGAATATATATCAATTCTACTCAATTTCCCCTCAAAGGCTAACCCACTCATCCCAGGGATTACTCAAGTAAACTTTGTTGCACCATCCTAAGACAAGTATATCCTTAGGAACCTTTAATATGTACACAGTACTCCAGGGTGGTCTCCCCAAAGCCCTATATAACTACAGCAAAACTTCCTTACACTTGTATCCTACCTCCTTGCAAAAAAGGCCAACATACTATTTGCTTTCCTAATTGTTTGCTGTACCTACAGGTTAATTTTCTGTGTTTCGTGCACAAGGGCACCCAGTTCTCACCAAACACCAACATTTAATACTTTGTCACTATTTTAAAAATATTCTGTTTTTTCTAAACTATTGCCTAAATGAATAACTTCACATTTCCCCAATTATTCGCCATTTGCCACCTTCTTGCCCACCACTTAACCTGTCAATATCTCTTTGTAGACCCTTTTATCCTCCTCACAACTTACTTTCCCACCTAGCTTTGTATCATTAGCAAACTTGGATACACTTAACTCCTTCCCCTAAGCCATTATATAAATGGCTGAGGACCTAATGCTTTTGATTCTCCCTAGTAACAGACTGCCAAGCTGAAAATGATCTATTTATTGCTAGTCTCTGGTTTCTGCCCTTTTACAAATCCTCTATTCATGAGAATATATTACCCAAACCCCATAAGTAACTTTACTGAATGCCTTTTGAAATCCAAAATATATTACATCCATTGCTTCCCATTTGTCTACCCTGTGAGTTATAACCTCAAAAAATTCTATTAATAGATTTGTCAAACACAGTTGCCCTTTCATAAAGCCATGTTAACTTGGCTTAATTTTGTTTGGGGAGATGATGGCTTAGTAGTAATGTCAGTGAATTAGCAATCCACCAGCCCAGTCTGATATTCTAAGAACACAATTCAAATCCCACCACAACGTTTTGTGCAATTCAAATTCAATCAATTAATAAGTCTAGGATTGAAAGGCTAGTCTCAGTAATGGTGACCATGAAACTATCATTGATTGCCATAAAAATCCATTGGGTTCATTAATGCCCTTTAGGGAAGGAAATCTGCCTTCCATAGCTGGTCTGGCCTACATGTGACTCCAGATCCACAGTAATATGGTTGCCCTCTGAAATGGCCCAGCAAGCAACTGAGTTCAAGGGTAATTAGGGATGGGCATCAAATATTGGCCATGCAAGTGATGCCCACGTCCCATTAAAAGAATAACTTCTTTAAAAATCATGTACTTTTCTAAGAACCCTTTCATGGATTAATAATGGATTCCAACATTTTCCAAACAAATGGAGCCAGAATTTTGTTTTTGATTTGGGTCCCGGCCATCAGATCCGTTTCCAGGTCCCAACCCCACATCATGTTGGCACTTGACGCCACTTACAATTTTTGCATGGAAGGCCACTGGGTGGCCAGGGGCTGAGCTCTCTGCCCAGTTGAGGACAGCAGGGGGGGGTGGGGGGGGGTGGGTTCCTTACATTGGAGGACCAGGAGGAGCCCCTCCAGCAGTGAAAGAGTGGCAGCCTGAAAAGGAGAGAGGGGAAGCTTTCAAAGTGATCTAATAAAAACTGGCTGCATCCGCCAGACTGTCCTCAATCTGCTACCCTGGCTTGTCCGGTTTTGGATGAAATGCGCTGAGAAACAGAACAATCTCATGAACCCTCCAGGCCCCCTGGCTGGGATTTTCCATGCCTGCTGGTGTTGAGCGTGTTGGGTGGCGTGAGCGGACAATTTGGCGAGGAGGCCAAAAATCAGTTTCAGGACGTCACGAAACCAGTTTGCGATCGTCTGCTCCGCCCGCCAATGGCGGGCTGCATTTCCCACCATCGGACCATCGGGAACCTCAGTGGAATACATCAGCATGTCATTATAAGGCCAGCCCGCCAGAATCGTCCCCCTCCGCTGGACCATCCGCCCACCAGCAATTGCACTGATGTGTTTCACAACAGCATATAAAAGGGGTGCACTTGGCGGGCTGCACTTTGAGGGGAACTCGGAGGTGAGTGGACAGTAACGTTGAGGAGTGCTCATCCGGGTCCCCTGTAGGACGTCATGGTTGAGACGTGTTGAGAGGGGTGGTGGGCAAGGGCTGCCCCTGCAGTTGAAGGTAGCGCATAAGCACGTGCAGGGTGGGGATGGTTGAGAGAAGCAGCCACATATGAGTGAAACCTTGTATAAAGTGACCATTCCTCTGCAGCTGAGACACTTCAGGTTCAGCCACACTGATATGATTGGAGTGGGGCCTTTAGCTTATCTGCCCACTCAAGCAGCACAGAGGCATCAAAGTGCCACTGAGTGCTCCAGATCTTCTCAGCCCCCGGGCACAGACTCCAAAGTCATGAGCATTTTCGTGGACTGCAGAGCAGTTGGACGACTGGACACCTTGTACAATCTCCTCGCTAAAGCTGGCCATGGAGCAGTCACTGCTGGAGGCGCTCACAACCCCTTACAATGTCATCATCCTGGTTTGGGCCAGTCTCCCTCATGGTTCAAGCTAACAGGGCAGCCTTGCAGCGCAAGTTAGGAGAATGCCTGTGCCTGAGCTGAAAGCACAGCCTGCAGTCCAATTGGCAAAGCTGCTGCCAAACGTTTGGTGGAACTGGGCGGAGGTGGGTGGGGTTTTGGGCAACCATGCAGCGCACTAATCTCTGGCCATCCAAGTCCTGGCCAGCACTCTCCGGGATGCACTAAGGAGCCTTCAGACTGAACCAAGTCAAGTTCTGAGTACACCCATGCTAACCCACAAGTCTCACTCTCATCCTGCAGGAGGTGTACATCAGGATCACGGAATCTGGTGACCTAGCTGTATGCCTGGTGGCTTACACAGAGCGAAGACAATGGAGAAGAGAATGACTGATGCTCCTAATTGCCCAGCGGGAGGGGTAGCACCCTCTGGAAGAATGGGCAGCTAGAGAGCCACAGCGAGCTGTCGCTGGTCAGTGCCAAGCTAGACCAAGGCTCTACAGGCACCGCCTTTCATTCCTGCAGATGACTGAGAACCAGTGTCGCTGAAGACTGCGCATGTCCAGGGAACAGGGTGATCACATCTGCCACCTGCTGCAGGATTTGGTGTCCCGGGGATATGGAGGGCACCCACTGCCAGTGGCTGTGAAAGCGACAGCGGCGCTCAATTTCTACGCCAGTGGTTCCTTTCAGTGATCCACAGGTCACCTCTGTGGCACATCACAAGCCTCCACCCACAATTACATCCATGAGGTCACAGATGCCATCCTTGCGAGGTCACACAACTTTGAGCATTTTGCCCATGGCCAGGGCAACCACGATACAAGAGCAATTGGATTTGCCCAGATTTTGGGTTTCCCACGGGTGCAGGGTGCCATTGACTGCCCTCACGCAGCGCTCAGATCTCCGTCACAACAGGCAGTCAACTATATAAACCGCAAGGGCTTTCATTCTCTGAATGCAGAACTGATGTGCGACCACCACTAATGCATCCGGCAGGTCAGTTGGTCACAGATCCCTGACGTCTTCCAGGGTCCACAGGAGCTGCAGGGTTGGCTCCTCGGGGACAAGGGCTACCCACAGAGGCCGTGGCTGATGACACCCGTGTGGTGGCCTCAGACTTCAGCAGAGTGACGCTATAATGAGGCTCATGCTGCAACTCACAACTTGGTGGAGCAGACCATCGGGATGTTGAAAATGAGGTTCCGGTGCCTGGACTGGTCTGGTGGAGCCCTGCAATATAGTTCACAAAGGGTGTCACACATCATCATCGTCCACTGTGCCCTTTACAACCTGGTGCTGCAACGGGGAGAAGAGCTGGCTGAGGAGGAGATGGAGGGAGCTGAAGGTCTCCTCCAATGAGGAGGATGTCAACAGGGGTGAGGAGGCCCTCGGAGGGGGCAATGACAGAGATGAGGCCCTCGTAATGGCCAGGCAAGGCAGGTGCGCTAGGGAGGCCCTCATGGCTGCTAGATTTGTGGCGCTTGATGATGACATGCAGTGAGGGCACTCCATACATCTTCACATCGCCTCTGAGAATGTCCTGTCTGGCCGAGGGCAGCTCACGTGTGGTCTGTCAGCAGGGTCAAATCATAGCAACGAAGCCATGAAACATTAGCAGCATTTGATCCTTTGTCAGCCTTCAGCACCTGAACCCTTCAGGAGCAAAGCATCACTGGTCACAGATGCTGAAGAGATGGGGGCCAACCCCACCTTAAGGGTGCTTAGAGCACACAGGGAGAATCTCAGAACTCTGTGGGGTCTGCCCACAACATTCTGGCAGCAATGTCAAGCACCGCCAAGGTGCAGGCATCAGTAACGTACCCGGGGAGTGCGAGGCCAGACAATCACTGTGGTCTGAAGGATACACAGAGCACAGGGAAGAGGCCCTGGACTGAGACACCTGCCTTTATCTTGTGCAGAAAGTGTTCACATCTGAGTGACATGAACATTGCTCATCAGAACAAGGAGCCACAGGCAGGGAGACATTCTTGGATGTTTATTGACAATAGTGAACTGTGTGTACAAGTAATGAACAGCCTTGCCCAGGCTGAGTAACTACATTTTCTTAACTTTCCTAAACCTGCCACTGCATCTTGGTGCTCCCTGGACATCCACAGCAGAGCTGGAGGCAGCCTGCTGACTGCTATACCCTGTCTGTGATGACTTTGGTGGGCATCTTCTGGAGGGCCAAGACCTGGGGGGCCCCGGCCTGCTTTTGGGGTCCTGCTGTGTAGCGCTGGCACTCTCCTCGGCCTGTGGAGCTGGAGCTGCCGAGGTCACAGGAAGAGGGGATTTGGATGGGCCGAACACTCCTGGATTCACCTGGGTTGATGGACCCAGAGGGGACACCTGCAGATCCTCTTCCCTATGGGTGCCCGGGGGCCCGTGGCTGACTTCTTGAGGAGCAGGGGTAGCTGGAGTGAGATCGAGCTGCCTGCACCCCTCTTGCATACACACTGTTCAACGCCAACTATGGCATCAGTGATGAAGTTCAGCCTACACAGCAGCGCAGGAGCAATAGTCTGGACCAAGATCTCCATGGCGGCCATCATCCTGCCAATGTTGGCCTCAGTGAGCTGGCATTACAGCCTGAAGGTTGACAGACTCCTCCATTGTGTCTAAACAATCTGAGGATTGCAGCGGGCATCCCTTCCTGATGTTCCTGAGCTTGCCTTTGCAGCTCCAGCAACTGCGACATAACCGAGCCCAGGGGCTCGTCATCTGACTCAGACTCACCAAATTTCTGGCCTCCAGCAGTCCTCCGAGTGCCACACACCTATTGGAAACTATTGGAAGCAATTCTGAGGGACAGAATTAATCTACACTTGGAAAGGCAGGGATTAATCAAGGACAGTCAGCATGGTTTTGTTAAGGGGAGGTCATGTCTGACCAATTTGATTGAATTTTTCGAGGGGGTGACCAGGTGTGTAGATGAGGGCAATGCATTTGACGTGGTCTACTTGGACTTCAGCAAGGCTTTTGATAAGGTCTTGATGAGGACAATGAAGGTGTGGGAGAGAGAGTGAATGGTGATATCCCTTGAACTAGTGACGAGTGAGAGCCCTATGAATGTGTGATGGGTTTGTGAGTGTGTGAGCTGAGAGTGATGACTCACCCTGGCGGAACAGAGGAGATCAATCATCCTCTTGCAGCACTGGGTGGCTGTCCTCTTTTGAAGGGCATTGGCACTGACCACCACTGCTTCCCAAGCCTGGTTGGTCAGACACTGCCCATCCTGCAGCCAGAGCGTGGGTAGAGGACATCACAGCAGGCCTCCACAGCACCCAATAGGCATTCCAGTGGCGTGTCACTAAACCTGGGGGCTGCAGTCTTTTTGCTTTTCATGTACATCTTTCCTGCAGTAGTCCTGGGCTGGAAGAACTGAGTTGTGCGTGCACGGCTGGACTTAAAATATGGTGTCCAGTGTAATGAAGCAGTGAGGCGATGGTGTGGCGGGTGAATGAGAGCTCACCGGCCATGGAGACAGCATGTTTCCTGGGGAATGCATAATTAACGCTACAGGTTTGGGATGAAATAGCAGCCAACGGATTAAACGTCATTTTACCCGGCCACCAACGCACTTTGTGCAAACCTGGGACAATTTCACCCCCCTATCTTCAACCTCCAATGCTGGTTGACTATTGTGATTTGATTTTACGTCTTTTACGACAGGAAGAACTTCATGTGATTGGAATCTGAGCCACCCAGCGCCAATGCTACTGAAGCACAAGCCGTTTCAAGTTGTGAGCCAGAAACTGTGGGTGTCGTCTGTCAAACGCATTTCAGGCACATGACCTTGAGCTCGGACTGAAAGGAGGCTTTAATCATATGGTGCAGATTTGGACTCAAGGACTAGTGCCAGCTAAATAATGGCAGCGAATTAATTCACTTTGCTGCAATGTCACATTAGCTCTTCCTGGTTTCTTGGGTAGTCATTTTATATCACATAAAAGTCGCATTTCTATCGCTTGAATTCCAATTTAAAAAATCAAACACAATACTTCTGCCGATTAGCAATAGATAAATCTAAGGGTTAACTGCTGTAAAAGGAAAAGAAAGATTGGCACTTAATTACGTAGCATCTATCGTTATCACCGGACACCCCAAAGCACTTTCCAGTCAATTAAACACTTTTTATTAAAGCATAGTCACTGTTATAATGTAGGAAACACTGCGGCCAACTTGTACACAGCAAACTCCCACAAACAGTAATGTGATAATGACCAATAATCTGTATTTCTGATGTTGATTGAGGGATAAATATTATCCAGTGCACTGGGGATATCTTCCACAAAGTGCAATGAGATCTTTTACGGCCATCTCCAAAGACAGTAAGAGCAGTCACATCCAAAAAACTTCACCTCTGACACTGCAGCACTCCCACAGTACTACATTGAAGCATCAGCCTTGATTTCTGTGCTCAAGTCCTGGAGTGGGACTACAGCCTTTTGACTCAGATGTGAGAATGCTGCAGCTGACACAGCCTGTGCATTTTGCTTTCTAAAAACTCCCATCAAGGCTTGCAGAGTATTGAAGTTGTGCTTCTAATTTTGGATAAATTATCCCAAGGAGGAAAATGGCGAGAAGCGAATTAAACGCATCACAAAGCACATTTTATGGAATACACTGTACAGAATCTAAATGGTTTAATAGAGATTGCAAAAAGCTGTACAATTTTAGCACTACCCGCAACAATCATTCTGTCACTAACAATTAAACAGTTGATCCAATGCTTCAAAAAACACTAAGAAATAAAACAATTAGGCTTTTATATAGCACCAGAGTGTTGTACCATGAATGCATTGGTACTTATTTATTCAAACTAGACATGTTGTAAGGTCTGAGGGTGTCACAACTGAAAACTGTCCTTTCTATTCTCAGCAATAGTCGTGGTCATGATCTCACGAGCATTAAAGAGAAGGAAATGACTGGTTAGATGTTGCAGTACAGAAGCAGGGCCACTGAAGTAAAGATCTGTGCGTGGAACATTAGTTGTAAAACATTAAAACAATGGGTTTTACCCTTCTCCTGTCCGTTGCTTTCCTATCAGGTAAGAAAATATTGGTCTCCTTCTGATTTTGAAAGTAATAGAAATGTGTAGTTACGTCAGTCTGACCAGAAATGTAATCTGATGAAAACCTTGTGACATTATTCACCTGCTAAGAAATATCTTCTGCTTGACAAGCCACAATTATTATTCAAGATCAACATTGATTGTCTTTTGAGAAAAGGATAAATATATGTCTCCTATTTCACACAACAATTAATGCAACGGAACCTCATTTTAACAAACTCAAGCCTCCTGCTTTAATGATCATTTTCTTTAGTCTTGATTGGTGTGAAACTAAAAATCCAAACCTGGAAATGGTGAATTTTCTGATCAGACAAGTTATCTTTCTGCTCATGTTGAATTTGTAACAACTGGACTTTACACTTAGTGCTGATCAAGCCTCTTTAAATGTACTGGCTTGTTCAATTGATCATTCTCATTATTTATAGCATTTTAGATGAGAAATATCAACTAATTTTGAGTTAGAGCTTTAATGCAGAGGTTTGTTTAATATCAACATATCAGCAAAATGTGGAAGAATATTAAGTGAAAATGAAATATTATATTGTAATCATTTGGAATCTTTTGAATGTTTCACTTCCTGTAACTCCCACAAAGGCCAAAACAAAGAAGGAGGAAGTTTTTAAAAATTTTTGTTATATGTTTTAATCACTGTTACTAATGTTGAGATTTTAATCACCAACATTTGAATAAACTTTCCAATGCAAAGTGGCAACAAAATCTGACCTGGTGAGAAATTCCTGTCTTCGGGGTTTCAAATAGACATGTCACCAGATATATAAACAGAGCAATGCAGATTTATGCTGGTGTTGACTAAAAGGGGAATTTCAGCCGCTTGTGTTAAATAGGCAGAATCTTGCAACTAATCAGTCCAACAGTTGCAAGCTCCTGACTTCTTAGTTATAGTTCTGACTGATTTATTTAAGTGACTCTTTTTACATAATGAAATATTTGCACGATTGATAACAAGCAATGTTTGTTTATATTTTGCACTATTGGGATATGCTTAACAAACAAGAGGACTCCATTTTGGCCCCATTCCAATCTTCTATATGTCTGTGGAGCGGTTCCCCCACGACCCAACCCCCACCCTTTCCAGCGCGGTATTCCAAGACCTCCACCAGAAATTGAATTCTTACTTACGTAAAAGAAACCACGACCCACCCCCACTCCCTCGCCGCATTGGGTGTCTTGCACTGCCATTTTCCTCTGCCCAGCCATATAATCCAGCGAAGCTCCCTCCATCAGAAAATATGAATTGCAACAATGGCCTTTAAAGAATGGCAGACACATGTATTGTGTCATCATTCTTTCTCCATAACCCTGGTTCTCCTACCTTCACCTAAATGTAAGCGGGACTCATTCCAATGTCCTGAAAGACCCAGAGCATTGCAGACCCACTTTAAATAAAGTTGGGACAGGGGTCACAACATCGAGGCAAAATACATAGATGAGAAGTTCTCAAGAAGTCAGGATAGAAGGAGACTTCAATAACTTGAAAATCAATTCAAAAATAATGAATAAATAATTGCTGCTTTATAGGAAAGGTGAAGTGTTCTTTCTATGGATCGTCCATTTAGGTTTTTATAATTATTGAGAAACTAAGATACAGAACTGAGGTCTACATCAACACAGAAAAAAAAACAAACCAAAACCATTCCACAGACTTCACCCATGTGTGTTGTAAAGATGACAAAGGATGTAGTGAGCTTCAGGTGTGGTCAATACACCTCCTTTCAATGCCAACATCAGCACCCTCTCCCAAGCTAACTTGCCCAGCACTGAGACATTAATCACTCAAAACCAGCTCCAGTGGGCGGGAAATGCCATTCGTATGCCCAACACCAATCTCCTGAAGCATCTGTTCCACTCAGAACTTGGTCACAGCAGGAAGCTCCCAAGGCCGATAGCAGAAAGACTTTAGGGAGTCTTCAAAATACCCCTGAAGAGGTCAAACATCTCTGCTGGCTCATGGGAAACCCTGGCTTGTGACTAACCAAAATGGAGAAGGTTTGTTCAAGAAGGCACCGAACACGTTCAAGAGATTTGGTCAAGGATGTGAAGAGGCGAATTCAAGGCATCAGAAGGAGCACACAAACCTCCAAACAATACATCTACCCAACCTTTGAAGCAGAACCTACTCTGCATGTGGCAGCATCTGCAGATCTCGCATTGGACTTATCAGCCATCTCAGAACCCATCAAACTGGAGTGGAAGCAAGTCATCCTCAATCCTGAGGGACTGCCTAAGGGGGGAGAGATGATACACCGCTCTCTGAAAACCCCTCAGATTGCACTTTGGTGTAACCCACATTAGCCTGTGACGGCTAAGTTCACAGCCATTATTACAGTGGGTTGCATCAGTGCCTGGAACAGCAGCAACTAGCTGAGAATGTCTGATTCCAACATGGATATAGATGTTATAATTAACCACACAAACAGCCTCACTTGCTGTTTGTTGAACCCAATAAGGGGAAATCCGAGAATGACTGAGAAGGAACAAACTGTTCTGCAAAACATCACATCTAACTCCTATAATTTAAATTATATTCCAGACCACATCTCACAAAATCTTCCCAGGTATACCTCCCAATCAAAACTTTGATAAATGTACCACTTATTCGCTCTCTCATTTATTCCCACTCCATCTGCCCCAGGATTGGGAGTGGTTTAGAATTCAGCAAAGGAGGACCAAGAGACTGATTAAGAGGGGAAAACTAGAGTATGAGAATGAACTTGCAAAGAACATAAAAGCGGACTATAAAAGCTTCAATAAGTATGTAAAAAGAAAAAGATTAGTGAAGACAAATGTAGGTCCCTTGCAGGAGAATTTATAATAGAGAACAAGGAAATGGCAGAACAATGAAGCAACTACTTTAGTCCTGTCTTCAGAGAGGAACATAAATAATTTCCAAGAAATACTAGGGAACCAAGGGTCTAGTGAGAAGGATGAATTGAAGGAAATTAGTATTACTAAAACAATAGCGCTGGAGAAATTAATGGGACTGAAAGCCAATAAATCTCCAGGGCCCAATAATCTACATCCCAGGGTACTAGAGGAGGTGGCCATGGGAATAGTGCTTGGTTGGTTGTCATCTTCCAAAATTCTGTAGATTCTGGAACAGTCCCGATAGATTGGAGGATAACAATTGCAACCCCACTATTTAAAATGGATGGCGGGAGAAAACAGAGAATTACAGACCAGTTAGCGTAACATCAGTTGTAGGAAAAATGCTAGAGTCTATTATAAAGGATGTGATAACAGGACACTTACAAAGTATCAACAGGATTAGACAAAGTCAACACAGATTTATAAAAGGGAAATCGTGTTTGACAAACCTACAGGAGTTTTTTGAGGACATAGCTAGCAGGATAGGTAAGGGAGAACCAATGGATGTGGTGTATTTGGATTTTCAGGAAGCTTTTGATAAAGTTCCACATAAGAGGTTAGTGTGTAAAATTAAATCACATGGGATTGTGGGTAATATATTAGCATGGATTGAGAATTGGTTAGCAGACAGGAAACGGAGAGTAGGAATAAATGGGTCTTTTTTGGCGTGGCAGGTGGTTACAAGTGTGGTGCTGCATGGATCAGTGCTTGGGCCCCAGCTACTCACAATATATATCAATGATTTGGATGAGGGAACCAAATATAATATTTCCAAGTTTGCTGACAACACAAAACTTGATGGGAATGTGACCGATGAGGGTGTTAAGAGGCTTCAAGGTGATTTAGACAGGTTGAGTGAGTGGGTAAATACATGGCAGATGCAGTATAACATGGATAAGTGTGAAGTCATCCACTTTGGTAGGAAAAACAGAATGTCAGAGTATTATTTAAATGGTGATAGATTGGGAAATGTTGATGTACAAAGAGACCTGGGTGTCCTTGTACACCAACCACTGAAAGCAAGTACGCAGTTTCAGCAAGCAGTTAAAAAGGCAAATGATATGTTAGCCTTCATTGTGAGAAGACTTGAATAAGGGAGCGAGGATGTCTTACTGCAGCTGTGTAGGGTCTTGGTGAGACCACACCTAAAGTATTGTGTGCAGTTTTGGTCTCCTTACCTAAGAAGGGATATACTTGCCATAGAGGGAGTGCAGCAAAGGTTCACTAGACTGGTCCTTGGGGTGGCAGGATTGTCGTATGAGGAGAGATTGGGCCAACTAGGCCTATATTCACTGGAATTTAGAAGGATGAGAGGAGATCTCATTGAAACATATAAAATTCTGTCAGGGATGGACTGACTGGACGCAGGGATGATAATTCCTCTGGCGGGGGCTGGGGGGGTGGTGTCTAGAACAAGGGGTCACAATCTCAGAATATTAGGTAGACTATTTAGGACTGAGATGAGGAGAAACCTCTTCACTCAGAGGGTGGTGAACCTATGAAATTCTCTACCACAGAGGCTGGTCACAGAATATAATTAAGAAGGAAATAGATAGATTTCTGGACTCTAAAGGCATCAAGAGGTAAGAGGAGAGCACAGGAGTATGGCGTTGAGAGGGAGGATCAGCCATGATCATATCGAATGGCAAAGCAGGCTCAAAGGGCTGAGTGGCCTACTCCTGCTCCTATTTTCTATGTTTCCAAGTTTCTTCCCCTGCAGGGCCAACTTAATCATTTTAGATCTGTCTGTACTCCCTCCCTCCCACCAAATTCTGTTTCTGTTTTGCCAGTTCCATTGCCTTCTTCTTCACAGCAAAATGGCTTCAGTCCTATTGTTCTACATGTCTGAAGTCTTATGTCCTGCTGCAACTTACCTTCTCATTATCTCTTAGTCTGATAAAGTACCACATAACAGGCTTGTCAGCAAAGTGAAAGTCCATCGAATAAAAGGGACAGCAGCAGCATGGATAAGAAGTTGGTTGAGTGACAGGGAACAGAGCAGCACTGAATGGCTGTTTTACAAATTGGAGGAAGGTACATAAGGGATTCCACAGTGGTCAGTGTTTTTACACTACTTTCCCTGATTTATGCGATGCAGACTTGGCTGTGACAGGCACAATTTCAAAATTTGCAGGTGACACAAACCTTGGAAGTGTTGTGAACTGTGAAGAGGATAGTGATAGACTTCAATAAGAGAGTATGATGGAATGGGCAGACAATTGGCAAATGCAATTTAATGCAGAAGAGTGGGAAGTGATTCATTTTGATAGGGAAAACAAGGAGAGGCAATATAAAATAAAGTATACAATTCTGAAGGTGTTGCAGGAGCAGAGGACCTGGGGGTAAATGTGTACAAATCATTGACTGTGGCAGGGAAGGTTGAGAAAGTGATTATAAGGCCTTCATAATTACAGGCATAGTGTGCAAAAGCAAAAGAGTTATGCTGAACCTTAAGAAAACATTGGTTCAGCCTCAACTCATGTCCAATTCTGGGCATCAGGATTTAGAAAGGATGTGAAGGCATTTGAGAGAGTGCACAAAACATTTACAGGGTTAAGTGACCTCAGTTACGTGGATAAATTGGAGAAGCTAGGTCTGTTCTCCTTTAAAAGATTGAGCAGAGGTTAGAGAGGGGTGCTCAAAATCATGAGGGGTCTAGACAGAGCACATATAGAGAAACTGTACCCATTGGCGCAAGAGTTAGTGAACGCAAAAGGTCATGGTGTAAAACTCTTTTATGCAGCAAGTGGTGAGGATCTAGAAAGCATTAGTTGACAGCGTATTAGAGGCTTTCGAAAGGAAACTGGATAATTATCTAAAAAGAAAAAGAATTGCAGGACTATGAGGTAAGGGTGGAGCAGTGGGACTAGCTGAGCTGCAGTGAGCCAGCACAGTCTGGGCTGAATGGCTTCCTTCTGTGTTGTAATCATGCAACAACATAATATGAAGCTTCTAAAGCCTCACACCGAAAGTCTAACGTTATGGTACAGTGGTGCTAAAGATTTAGGGCATAAGGCAGATCGCCTCACTCTAATTTGGGGCTATTAGATTTGTTGCCCCCCCCACCTCCAGTGCTTTTCAAAATTAAACTGGAGAAACAGGATCAAGGAAATCAAATGGAGCCTCATCTTAGCACTCGCACTAAGAGTCGATCATGTACCTAACAATACATTCAATGCCCTTGCAGCATTCCTCTAACACAAGAACTCTCACTATCATGAACTTTCCACTTTTAGCCCCAGGGGCAAACTCTAACCTCTTGCTACTTTCCCCATACCTTGCCCCATTCTCGAAAAATATGGGTTCACTTCTCTACCATCTAGCCTCTCACTCCTACTGAAATTTATGCCACCTGTTTCGGTCTCATTCATATATGTTGCATCAGTTGCATAAGTTTTGGGCATATTTTCAACTCTGGACCCACTACAACTTCAATTGGTCCAGAATGCGATTTTGGATCCCAGGACAAACTCAACCCCCAGATGTTCCAACGAGGCCCCTACCCACAGCTTCTTTGAAATCCATGTGCAATTTGGAATCTCCCAGTAGCCCTCTCCCCACCAATGTCTGATCCAAATCCCCTTCGCCAACCCAGTACATTTATGTTTCTTGCTGTGCCTTTGCCATTAAACATGTGAAAGAAACAGAACTTGGTAAACTGCTAACAAGCACGTAGATACGAGGGGCAATACTGAAGCCAGGGGGTGAGTTAGTGAACAAAAAACAGACAACTGCTGGCAAAACAATGAGGGAGCCAGTCAGAGAGAATAAAGGAGTGAAAAGCCAACAAAGAGCCAAAGGTCCCAGGAAAAACAAATGAGTGGAACACTTAAGAGAGAAAGGAACAAATTTTAATTTATTTATGCTTCTCTGAAATGTTTAACTTTAAAGTTTATTATATTTTCACACTTACAGTCACGCACGCTTCAATAAATGGGCCAAGCTCAAAAGATGCCACAGTGGGGGAATCATTCGAACTCATATGCAATTTCGACACATCTTATCACGATTATCAGAAGTATTGGTGCAGAGGCTACTACCAAAGGAGCTGTAATATCTTAGTACAAACCCAAGGCTCTGAAAGGAAAAGCCAAGACGGCAGAATAAAAGTGAGAGCTGATAATGCAAAAGGAGAACTTAGGGTATATATGGAACAAATAACAGAAAACGATAAGGGGTGGTACTGGTGTGGAATAGCAAGACACCACAATCTGGATCTACTAAGTCCCATAAAACTTAACGTTGTTCAAGGTAGGACACAAATATCTGTTTATTTGCATGTATATATTTAATGATATATTTATATTATACAACAGGTTTATATAATTTGATGCAGACCTTGGTACATATTTTGCAAAATCTCCAAGATCCTGATTTCTCAGTCAGGTGTTAAAATTTTGCTAAAAAGGTAGGACAATATTGTAAAACTACGTGCTATGTTTTGATCATTCTACCAAATGAAGAATTTCAATCAGCAATCCCTGCAAATGTATCTTGATAATGAATCTGTAACATGAGGCTAGTAAATTATCAAATAATATTTTTGTACATCATTTTGAACAGCTCCAAAGTCACTTACTATGGACAAGGAAAGACTAAGGTAAATGACAAATGCATTTGAACTGGTATACTCTGAGCATTTTTTTATGTATATCTGCACTAGTGTAATAATGAGAAATGTCCGTTTGCCATATGCGAGATTGTGCTTTTGTTGTTCGGGTGAAGTTTAGGTAGACATTTCCCCTAGATGAGGAATGTCAATGATGTAGAATGAACATCCCTTTCAGCATCAACACCAGCTTAAATTGTTCTTGAATTTCCTGGGTGTTCCCCCCAATCCACTAGTGCAACTTCAGCAGAGGTTCAATGGAAAATTCTTGTTCTCACGTATGAACAATTTTCCTGATGAAGCAACAGCGCTGAAGGAATTCACCCCTTAGACTCTGAAGGCAACTTCCTCCTTCACCAATTCCATTTGCGTCCAGCCATTTGGTTGGCCTAGTTGCCAACAAATTGTCAACAAGTGCTGAAAAACGGGTGTTGTGCACCAAGCTTAGGCTAATCAAACTCAAACCTTTCGAGTATTGTTTTAAATTTATCCTTTCAAGGGATGTGGTCATTGCTGGGAAGCAGGGCATTTGTTGCTCATTCCTAATTACCCTTGAGAAGGTGGTGGTAAGCTACTGCAGTCCATGTGTGTAGGTACACCCATAGTGCTGTTGGGAAGGGACCTTTATGGTTTCAAGCCATCAACAATGATGGAATGGTGATATAGTTCCAAATCAGGATGGAATGTGGCTTGAAGGGGAACTTGTGGGTGGTGGCATTCCCATGTATCAGCTGCCCTTGTCCCTCCAGGTGGTAGAGGTCACATGGTTGGAAGGTGCAGTCAAAGGAGCCTTGGTGAATTGCTGCAGTGCATCTTGTAGATGGTACACGCTGCTGCTACTGTGCATCAATGGTGGAGGGACTGAATATTTAAGGTGGTGTTTGGGGTGCCAATCGAGCAAGCTGCCTTATCCAGGATGTATCAAGTTTCTCGTGCGTTGTAGACTTGTGCCTTGCAAATGGTGGACAGGCTTTGGGGAGTCAGGAGGTGAGTTACTCACTTCAGAATTTCCAGCCTCTGACCTGCTCTTGTAGCCACAGTATTTATACATAACTGGTCCAGTTCAGTTTCTGACAAATCGTAACCCCCCAGGATATTGATAGTGTTTATGGTTGATAGTAAACAAGGAGAAGAGATCATATTTCAATTAGTTTGAGTTGGATTCAAAGACAGCCTCATAAATGAAAAAGCATTTTTCTACCATACAACCTCACAGTCCTGTTCATTGTATTAGTTTATGTACAGCAATAATGCCTCAGTAAATATGTAAGATTGATTTCTTTTTGTTTTGCTTTCAATTCTGGTGTAGGTATCGTTATAATTATATGTGTGCCAAGTCAATTTTGCCAATTTTCAGCCATCAGTCAACTGTATAACTGGATCCTTAAAGGTTTGTGGTACTAGTGAGGAGTCCTGAGTGCATTGGAAATTAAAATGATTGTTCCTTGCCATGAGCATGAATTAGTAAAATTATCCCCATCACTAGTAAAAGCTCAAGAAATAGGAGTGATCTGCAATGTGATTTCACCTATTATGAGCATCTCAAATGAGTGCCACTGCAACAACATAAACTTGCATTTGTATAGCACCTCTAACTCAGTAAGGCATCCCAATGTGTTTCACAGGGGCTTTATTAAGAAAAATTTGGCTTTGACATAAGCAGATATTGGGGCTGATGACCAAAAGGGGTAGGTTTTAAGAAGCATCTTAAGGAAGGAAAGAGAGGTAGAGAGGCAGGGAGCCGTAGGGAAGAAATTCCCAGGCAGCCAAAGACATGGCCTCGCCAGTGGTGGAGCAATTAAAATGAGGCCAGATTCTTAGGAATGCAGGTATCTTGAGAGGTTATGGGGCTTGAGGAGGTTACTGAGATATGGAGGCATGGAGGTCATGGAGAGATTTGAAGACACAGGTGAGAATTTAAAAAGTAACCAGAAAAAAACTTGAAGTGACAGAAGTGAATTATTTAAAAGTATAATTGTTAAGTTATTTTTTGCTACAAGTTTAATTATAAGCTTTAGAGAAATGTAGCTTTCATACCATACTTTGAGTGCAGTATTTTGCACATCAACTAGAGCTACAATAGCTAAACATCCTCACCCAAAACCACTTGTAATATTCACCATTACCCTACTTAACAGCAGATCATCACTGTTTGCAGTGGTAAGACAATTTTGTGATGATATGTGTTGATTGAAATGCATTCCCCTGGGTTTTAGCGTGATTCAACATTTATGTAATGAGTGCTATCCTCTACAAGGCTCAGGGGTGACCCAGTGCAAGTCAGACTGGGATTCATTGCTCCTCTGTTTACCCAATGGTTAAGTGACAAAGTAATAAGCTCTTGATTGTTTTATGGATACAAAAGAAAGACAGTATTGGGGCTTGCTTGACACTTATCAGAGTCAGTTAAAGACTATGCAGTCAATACACACTCAGTTTTCATGGTCTATGAGTGATATAATGTGGCCTGGGGGCTGAGTTTAGGAACATAGGAATTACTAGAAAAAAGGGAGAGCGAGACCCACCTAGTTAGTCTTCTACCACCCTGGCCAGCCCACAATATAATGATAATGGAATTGTTGATTAATCATAATCGATCTCCAACAATTAGCTTACAGCAGACATGGGCTGGAATTTTACTGGCCCATTGTGGCAGGGATGGTGCCATAAGATGCAGCAAGCCATTCTAAACTCCATTGACTTCGATGGGACTGTAAAATTCCACTAGCATAAAATTCCACACCATGAACATGATGTGATGCAACCTCCCCCCCACCACCCTGCCCCCTCCCCCGCAACCAACCCCCCCTCCCCCCTCACCCCCTCCACCTCATGCCTGCCAGTGGTGGTAAACAATGGAACATTGGAAAGTTTAGCCTTTTCTAACATGTTAGAAAAGCATATTTTGCGTTATTTGCTATGCAGTGTTTTCTAAATTTTAGCCATTTGCATGCTGGGGTGTTTCAATTTTGCGCATACAGTTTTTTATTTGATGATCGTTTAATCCTTAGGATTTTCACACTGTGGTGGTGAAATAAATGATTCTCTTGCAATCAATGTCAAAATTAATTTTATTACTGTAACATTAACCTTCATGACTTAAACTGTGCCGAGAACTCAGTTTTATTTCACTCCACCATTGGCTGCCATACCTTCAGCTGCCTAGGCCCTAAATTCTGGAATTTCTTCCCTAAACCTTCTCACATCTCTACTATTTTCGTTCTTTAAGTTACTCTGTTAAACTTTTCTCTTTGACTAAGCTGTTGATACCTGTCCTGATACCTCTTTATGTGGGTTAGTGTCAAATTTTGTCTGATAATACTCCTGTGAAAAGCCATGGAACATTTTGCTACATTAAAGGTGCTATATAAATGCAAATTGTTGGTTCTTACGGATGTCAAGTTGTATTAAGCATTTACTACTGCTGGTCATGTTGTCAGAAAGGCTCAGAAAGGCAGGTAAGTGAAAAAGAAAATCAATGTTTTTTTTAAATGGGTTGGGCTATTTCTCTAGGGTTTCGTTTACTGAGGTCTTGCTGAGAGGTGGGAATAGCCCTGCATGAATTTAATTCCATAATGGATTAGAAAGAACTGTGACATAGTTAGAAAGTTAAAAATAGGAGACAGCGGAAGAGGGGCAAGATTTGATGGTGGGAAAAGGCATCAGTTGTCCTATGTTATCATCTGGAAGATTCGACAGATTTTGAAATAAGTTGCATTATTGTGCATGTTAGCATGTCCTGGACCACGTGTGGCTGATTGCATTTGTCCCAATACTCATGTAATTTTTCACTGTCTTTCATTAACCACCAAGACTTTTCCTGACGCTTGGACTAATCTTTGGAATTTTGACGGTGATGCTTCTTGCACTTGTGATCCTAGTCATCAACAAAATAAGGAAGCACAAATATAACGGTAAGTTCTGAAATAAAACCAATTTTCCCACGCAACAAAATAAATCCATCTTTCAACCGAGTTAAACAAAAAAAGAAAAAAAACCAATCACGTGATATGGGGGTGACCTTTAGCGGATCGTGCAAGTTGAGCTCCCACCTACATAGGCATTTCAAGAGTATGTACCCTTTGTCAGGGCAGGAATCTCCTTGTATTTTCACTTCAACCTGGCACCAAGCTCAGTAGTGAGCCAACAGTGACGGTACTTCCTTTATCTCCTTGGAAGAATAGGAACTCTGTTGCAGTGTCCATTCAGCACAATATAATAGTGACAGGATTGCCAGTAACATTGTGGCAATTTGTATGTGGCACATAGCAATGTGTATTGTTTCTTGCTGATAATTTTAAAATGCTTGGGAGTCATTTTAGCAACACAAAGGTGATTTTATTTCTTAATTAAAAGGACCACTTGTCTGTATTTTCTCTATCTTTTGTGTGTGGAGAAACAAGACCATGCTCCAGTTTGGTACTGGATAAAGAAGTGAAACAATTATAATTTCTCAAACAAATATCGAAAGCAAGATATATGAATGAGCTGTCAAATATCAAATGATCCCTTTGTAAATAGAACTACCAGTATTAAATTAGCTGATGGATCATCACGTGCAGAATTGCTAGTAATTTACTGACTTGTTAATACTATTCAGAGTTAGATTCCATTAGAATAATTGAATCAGGCAGATATTTTTCAAATCCAAAGACATACAGAAAACAAAAAGAGATTCTGTTTATACAGGCTTCTCTGTACCCTGATACCCTGAGATACTTCACACTCAATGAACTATTTTTTTTGAGTATGGCTGAAAAAAGAGACATGCTGTCAAAGCTTTTCATCTTGCACTCATCAGGACTAGATTCACAAGAATGCCAAATCTCAAAGGCAATAACAATTTATGTCCTTGCAAACCTGTCCAGATGGGTGCAAGACAAAAATGTCTCTTCGACAGAACCTCTTTTTTTTTAGCAATACTCAAGTTCTGTACTACCAAGTGGCTAATTCTTAAGTGCCATCATTATTGTTAAATAGGACAGGATGCTCAGCAAGGTCCTGCAAACTCCAAGTGAAACAAATGACCAGGTAAAGGGGCCAATTCCTATATTGTTAACACAAGCTAGTTCACCAGTGCAAATCTCACCAGATCGTAATCTCTCGATGACACTCAATCTCTACAGCTCAGCCTTTTGTGCTGAATGACTTACAGTTCCAGGTGAAGATTAGGATGGGTGCAGCTTAGAATTCAAAGAGATGTAGTCAATTAAAGGAAGTCACAGTTTAGTATGTCAGATATCCTTCCAACCATTGGAAAGGCTCAAAAAAATGCATCTTAATTGGTTTTACATCATTTATCAAACCAACAGCAGGAGAGGATTGAAATATGAAAGGCATAAATTTGAGGATAGGTAACCCAGTACAACTGCAGATAAGTGACAGATCAATCCTCATCTGATTCCTTATTCTATGGTTACCAATATTAAGGTAACCTGGTATAAAGTGGGTGTGAGAAGGTTACAGATGGTTTATATTCCATGGCAGCCTTGCCATAAGTCAGCATTGTGCTATGCCTGGATGAAACTGGGAGTAGTTTAGGTCTACAATAAAAGTGAAGCCTGCAACTTAAGTTACAAGAATGTCATAAAGTCCATATTTTTGCCTGTCAGCTTTTTGGGGGATTCTTATAAATGATATTGTGTCAGTTTTTGCTGGATTTCTGGATGGATACACGTGAAATTAATGTAAAATCTCTCCAATGGTTCAGTTGAATGACCAGTTCCCCACTCTAATTCTGCGGCGGAAATATCCAAGTATTGAATGAGGGTATGTAACGTTTGCAGACAGGCAAGCATGTTTATTTTCGAAACCTTTGCAGCAACACTTATTTATTGTTATTCACAGTGAATCGCAGCAAGGCCACTGAGATTTGCGTGTAAGGGAACATCCATTTTTCTAACAGAGAGGGAGAAAAAAGAAACAAAGGCCGGAATTTTCCGGGTGTCAGGCGCACGCGATCGGCGGGCCCAGGAGCAGACAGGAAATGGGCACTTTTGGCCGCGATCGGCTCCCAACCGCGATTTCACACGGGCTGGCCAATTAAAGGCCAACCCACGTGACATGTGCACTGAAATGCTCAGCGCTGCAAGGGTGAGGGCAGAAAGAGGGCGGGTGCCAATGTAACCAAGGCCGTGGGTGAGCGCTTCGAGAGAGCCCCCTGAAGGCAGACAGCTGCCCCAAGAAGCTGCGGACCTCCACAGACTAAAGGATACGACAAAAAAAAGTCCAACACAATCAAGCACCTGAAAGCACACCTCATAAAAACCAGTACCCAGATTATCTCTTTTTATTTCATTTCCCCACGGAGATTTCATCCTGCCCCGGATCGAGGTTTGAGCAAAAATGTGAACGCCGCCTGGGAGAAGCCAACCATAGATGTGGACGGGTCACGTAAAATCGCTGTTGATTTCCTCGTTGATGGGCTTAATTGCCCACTGCCATGTGCACCCAGCGAGCGAAATATCGCGCCAGTGAGAGGTGACAGCGGGACACTCGCCCGACGTCGTCTTGCTCTATTTCACATTCGTTCAGGTCACCCACAGGGCGTAAAATTCTGGCTAAAAGAGATAGAGGCAGCCAGGAGTGAAAGTCAGCGAGAGCCTCACGGAGATAGATAGGAGTTTCAATGAGTGGAAGGCAAACAAAATGGCAGAGAAGGAACAGGAAGAATGTAGACTGTGGACAATGTTCCTGTAAAATGTTGTTGTTGGGCATGGCCAAATTTTTTTCACTGCATGGTACCTTTAAGTTATTTTGCTTTGTGAACACAGAACACGGCCTGTACAGTATTTTTCACAGCCACGCGCACACACACAACTTTAAACATGGGCCGGGAAAGACATTTTCACCTCGCCACCTATGCATATAACCACTGATGTAGATTTGTCACCCACTCTAAAAACCATCTACTTTTAAGTTCCATTCATTCTAATGGAGATGAAAATTGGTCAGTTTCTATAATAGGAAACTTATTGTCCTGGGTGAAAAGTGTTAAACCTGTCGTTGCAGTGGGGGGTGGGGGGAGGGGGAATGGGGGACAAGCTGAGATATAGCGACTGGAAGGCTAAGGCTTTTTTTTCCCTTTGATTTCATCCAAGAGAAATATTAAAAGTGATCGATTCATTAATTCAAACAGAAAAAAAAACTTCACAAATAGCTAAACATTAAATTAATTATATTCAATTTGCAGTTAATGAAAGGCAATTGAGTAGAGAAGCGATATCAGAATATATTTTGAGATTTAATGCAACTGCCTGACACAGACTGGAAGCATTTTATCTAACAATATGCATCTAATGTAAACCCATGTCTGATGTTAATGCCTCCTTATGTAATTAATTGTGAGCCAAGGTTTTAACTGAAGTTTTCAGCTACTCAGGAAGTATATTACCTCAACACTCTCATTTATCCCCATATTTCATCTACTGTTGAATAGGGAATATCAAAGAGTGCAATTTAATTTTTTAAAAACTCAGCATTTAACACCACACAAAAACAGTCACATTTTGAATCTTCCTGCTGCTTTGCTCATGTTTTACGTTTGGATTTTTCAGACAACAGAGAGAAGGAATCAACAATAGAAAATTCCATTCCGAAGTCAAACTCTGTGGTAAGGCTATAACCTGTTGACAATACTGGGTGGTCTCATATACTTGTGGAATCTCCTGGCCTGTGAAGTTGGTATGATGGGCATACATGTTTCGCACATTCATCTGAACTTCCTTTTAACCAGGTCTTTCAGAAATGAAGTTAGGAAACACTTCTACACACAAAGAGTGGGAGAAATTTGGAAATCGCCTCTGCAAATAGCAGTTAATGCTAAATTGATTGTTAATATTAAATCTGAAATGATAGATTTCTGTTCACCAAATGTATTAAGGGATTTAGGGCAAAATTGGGTACATGAAAATAGGTCACATTTCGACAAGATTTCATTTACTGATCTAAAACCATGGCGCTGGATTTTACACTCTCCCTGTCCCTGTAGCAGGTTTGAAGGCAGGGAGAGTGCAAATTCCAACCCTACACCACAATGTTACTGGCAACAGGGGTGGCATTGGGTGGCCAGTCATCAGTGGGCTAACTGAGACCCTGAAGTGGGCAAATTACGCTCACTAAAGACCTCATCCCGCTGAATTAAACTGGCAGCGGGAGAGGCCCATGGCAAGTGACGACCCCACCAGGCTGGCAGGGGGAACAGGGTCTCTTTTTAATGATCCCGGGGCCCATCAGAGGGGCCCATTGAGGTGTTATTCCACCCCCCACTCCCAACAGGGTCCCTTCCTCCCCATGGTCTCTCAAATCAACTCCCCTTGTTGCAGCCTGCCAGCTTGGAACCCAGCGAGACCCTCAAAACACTTACAACTCAATACAGCGCAGCTCACCTCCTCAAGTGCAGTATTGGCAGTGGCCACCACTTACGTTGGTGCTGCCGGTACTGGAGACCTGCCTGCCTCTGATTGGATGGCCGCTGTCTGAGGTGGAATTGTAGGGTAGCAGTCCCATCTCGAGCCAATTACCAGCCTATCAGCTGTTAACTGGCTGCAAGACAACCTTTCTTCACCTGGGCAGGCTGTTCCCTGACATTTTAACCAGGTGTTGTGGTGGTGGTGGTGGGGAGTGGTGGCCAGGGACTATGGCACCCCATAAAATTCCAGCCCATGAGTTCAAATCCCACGATGGCAGGTGGGGAATTTAAATTCAGTTCATTAAATAAACTTGAATCAAAAGCTAGGATTAGTGACTTGAGACTACCACTCTGTTCATTTGGTTCATGAATGTCATTTGGGAAAGCATACATGCCATCCTTAACCCAGTCTGACTCCAGACCCCCAGCAATGTGGCTAGCTCTTATATCTCCGCTGAAATGGCCTAGCAAGCAACTCGCTTGTACCAAACCAGTCTGTAAAAAAAAAAGAGAACGGATAGCAGATCAAGAAGGCTTTCCAAGGACAATTAGGGTCATGCAAATAAATTCTGGCATTCTGACATCACATGAATGAATTTTTTAAAAATGGTGGATCAGGATCAAGGAGCTAGATGGTCTCCTCCTGTTCCTATGATGGAGGAAAGCCTAGAACACAGAACCAATCCAAGGCATGGAGTTTGCTCTATATTCACAGCAGGCCAACTATGCCTGCAAAATTGAAAATTGTAGCCCATGGGGGCTCTGGGCCCCTTGCATTAATCGGCTGTCTTAGGCTGCAAGTATTTTCAGGTCTTTTCACAGGGCCCCAGGAGCACTCACAACATCTTCCAGCTGGTGGAAACTTATGTCCCCATGAGGGAATAATGGAAATAGCTCCCTGCCAACATGCCCCCTTGACATTGAGAGGTCTGGGGGTCGAATGGGGGGTTGGGTGGTGGGTAGCAGGGGGGACAATAGAAAACTCACCCCCTTTGCCATCCTCCACGTTGTGAAAAATTTCAGCTGTGCAATTCCTCCCCCTCTTTCTGGTCTCTGTCTGTTGCAGAAGAATACATCCAAGGCCCAATCAGGATTTTGGGGCCTAGGTTTTTGTTGGTTGGAGAATTGCTTTGAAGCTAAGATACATGATCCTGCAATACAAGCAACCAGATCAGTCACTTATTAAGTTTTATACATCAAATTGTGCAAAAGGATCCGCCAATATACTTTTCTATGAGCGTGACAGTGGTGCTGAAATGGTTAAAATTCTTTCCAAAAACAAAGTTACTGATTAACTCAAGCAGTTGCATGTAATATTGATTTCACTACCTATTTATTTTAGAGTTTCACAGTGCGTTTATTTTCTAAAATGAAGGATTACCTAAATTTTCACTTTTGTATTTTAGTGATGGATTGACTCATTGCTTCATTTCCCTCAATCACATACTTTTATTCTTTATCTTCAGTTGTCCAGAGTGTTGGAAGGAGGAGTTACTTATGCCACTGTGACAATTCAGCCCATCAATCACCCTCAGGAGGACTCCGCTACTTACAATAATGTGAAACCTTCCAACAGTCAGGAAGCAATCAAACCATCAGTTACCGAGCATCCTGCATCAGAACCTACAGAGTATTCCACAGTTGTATTCAAAAAGTAATGTTCTTCCAACATGATCTCTACAAGCTGCTTTTGACCCACTTTCTGAAGAATGATATTCCTGTAAATTGTAAATTATTCCTTTACAGCATGAGTATAATTTTGCACCTTGTGCATATTGGAAATATCTTAGGCAGAGTGCCTGAATTTTTCCAATATTTACCAGTGGCTTGAATCCTCAGAATTTTTTTCTCTAAAGTGCCCTCTGAAACAGATAGTTTCTCTCTACCTACCGAATTTCTCTAGATGGGGTTTGGGGGTGTTGGGCTGGAGGGAGGGGGGGGTGCAGTGGGGGGATGTGGGGTTGGTGTCCAAAGCAAGGGAGCAGAACCTTAAAATCAGAGCTGTTCAGGGGTGATGTCATGAATCATTGCTTTAAGCAAAGGGTGGTGTGGAAATCTGGACTTCTCCCCCAAAAAGTTGTTAAGGACTAAAATTGGGATTGACAAATTTTTTTAAGCAAAGGCATAATTTTTTTTTCTCTGATTATGGGTAGGCAAAATAATATTCTTTGAAATATTTAGCAATTTAATGTAAAAAGCATTGTTGTGAAGTAGCAATAATTGTGGCTCATGAAGAATCATGGTGGTGTGATTCCCTTTAATGTTTTATCAAATGTATTAAGGGATACCAAGGCAGGTACATGGAGTTAAGATACAGATGAGCCGTGATCTAATTGAATGGCAGAGCAGGTTAGAGGGGTTGAATGACCTACTCATGTTTAATTGAACCTATCACCTGCAACATTACGGTCAGCATCACTGACAGCCCACTTACCTGTCCAGCAATGTTCCCTCTAAACCATGTGGGCTCATGGCCACACAATAATCCCAAAGGGACCTTGCAGTGCAAATAACAGGCCGTTCACAACAAAGAAAAATTAGAGGGAACATTGTTGGGCAGTCACCCTCACTCTGGTAAAATGATGACCATCTTTCAAAGCTAGGAGAAAACAAAAAAAAAAGCAAGCATCCTGTTAGATTAGCGATGAATGGGTGAACCAGAGGCGTTGATAAGCAGTCCTGTATATTTATGGATCTGTACATGTACTGCGGCTGTGTTATTCAGGCATATACAGCACCAGAACAACACAGGACAATATACAAATTTAAATTAAAAGTAAAGGGCTTCAGTGCTTCCAACTTCCTGCTTTGCTGTGCGTGAGAATACATCAATCTGACTGGCTGCTTATCTTGCTTGCTGATGCCACTGCTGCTGCGCACTTGGAGATCCCCTTGACTTGTTGCTATATTTAAGTTGCCTTTGAGCAAGGGGAAGTCCACACCACAGAATTTGGGAGATCTTTGTGGACAGCTTTCTTAGAGGTCAATGGCGGGTGCCATTGTTTTGCTGCTGGCTACAAAATCTAGCCCAATGTCATTGGCATGAGGTCACCAATTGGTACCTTTGGAGCGTGCCAACATTTAAGAGCCCACAACAAATCGGCTTCAATGTAAATGGATAATTAAATCACTACTAAGTAGATTCAAGTAGAATAGTTCTTTTAATTTATATTATAGTATTAGTCCAAGTTGTCAACAATCCTTTGCCCAGCTGATCAATAATTATAGAACTGAACAGTTAACTGATATTCATCAAATCTTACATGTGACTGTGGTATTATGAAAAGGAAACAAGTATAGTGTCAAATACACAATCAACCAGAGGCTGAGAATGAACTGAATATTCATAATTTATTATTCAAGAATCCTAAGACTGACAAATATGCTTCTTCATTGAATCTGATCACTTTAACAGAATGGATAAACAGGAGAATGACTGGAAATGTTATCAACATGAGTTTTATGCAATGGAAGAAAGTGAATTATGTAATAAACTGTTTTAAGGTAATTAAATATTTGTTCCCAGATACATAAACAAGACTAAAGACTGCAACTGTGCAAATGGAAATTTGGAATCCTATCTAGTTTATCAATCTTGAAGCAGAACTGTACATGAATTCAAAGGGATACGTTTAGAAATGTCTTAAATAATAATTTCTGACTTTTGAAGCAGGATAACTAAATTCAACATACTTAGAAATCCATAAACAATTTAGCTGATGTATTTACTGAAGTACTAATGGCACACTAACCCACAATTTTTTAAATTTACATTTGTAGTTGGTGAAGGATTGTTAACTCCCAGATACCTGTTACTTTATCAGTTGCGTGCGATGATTTTTATTGCAAGTTGAAATTGCTGTACTTTTCTTCCACAATGACATTAAAACTTCATAAACAATTGTTCTGAGTATGTAGCTTTCAGTTTTATCTTTCAACCCGCAACCTCTACCACTCTGAAGAACAAGGGCAACAGATATATGGGAACACCTGCAAGTTCCCCTCCAAGTCACACACCATCCTGACTTGGAACTATATCGCCGTTCCTTCACTGTCACTGGGTCAAAAACATGGAACTCCCTTCCTAACAGCATTGTAGGTGTACTTACACCTCATGAACTGCAGCGGTTCAAGATGGTGACTTACCACCAACATCGCAAAGGCCTTAGGGATGGGCAATAAACGTTGGCTATACCAGCTAAGCCCACGTGCCATGAACAAATAAAAAAAATCATTAATCAAATTATGTAAATTGCATTCATAAAACGAAGATTGTTATTGAAGGGTTAGTGATGCTGGTATGAACTCTTGCCAGCAACAGTACAGATCCAAAACTCACGTGCAGACTCAGAAAATTAGACCTGTTGTCTTTTTCACATTATATGGGAAGTAACCTGCCGCTGGAGAACAGAAGCTCAAATTCCTCTGAACACAAAGATCTGTTGGGAGGCTGCAAGAGAAATGCCCACCTCTCTGCCCTCCCTTGCCTTGCTGTCTGTCTGCCTCAGATCCTCCAATGTGAGAGTATCAAGGTGTAAGGCCCACTGAAAGCATCTTCAGGTGTCCCTGGTGTTAAGAACCAGAGATAGTTTAAGTAAGCTACATTCGCGTTTGTTTTTGTCTGGGATAAGGTATACCTTTAAGCTTAAGGTTGATTTGTGTTTCTGCATTGGTGTGTTAAGAAATGGAGAACTTGAGTTTTAGCTCCCTTTTAAAAGATGCCTACATTTTAATAAGGTTTACGATTCTTGAAGGGAAGTTAAAACAAACACAAGGTAGAAAAGCTGTGCTGTTGCCTAGAAACAGGGGTCCAGAGAGAGAGGCCCCACACAGGCACAAAGAAACCAAAAGCAGTTTGAGTTCAGGTGGTCATTATGCTCTAAGATGAAGGGAAAAGATTAATTCTCTCTCTAGCTGACATACTAACAGACTGCTGAGGAAAATAAGTCTAAGAATCTTAGATGAGTTGCTGTAAAGTTAAAGTGACGGTGAATGTCGCGTTCTAGATCTCAGGGGAGAGACCAAGTTGTCAGCAGTCTACTGGGACAGGGAACTGCAAAAAAGAAAACCCCAAGAAGACTTTCTAGTCAAAGGAAAAGAACAGGAATATGGGGAAAAAGTGTTGTTAAATGAAGGTAAGAGGAGCAGAGAAAGGCTCCAAGCTTAAAGGGAGAAAGCTGCAGGACACAGACTTGAAGCAAAACAGGCTTGCAAGAAGACAGAAGATCAAAGGGGAAAGCCAACGGTCTGTGATTCTTTACTCTAGGCAGGTGAAGCAGTGGTGTTCTGCTGGCCTGGTTGAGGGAAGAGGAACATCAGAAGGAGAGTTCGAAGCCCTGGAGGCGGAACCTTGTGGAAGGTGTCTGAGGGAAAGCATCATTTGGGAGAAGATTCCAAAGCAGGTTCTTCAAGAGTGGAGATTGAAAACCCTTGTGTGAAAAATGGAATTCAGTGAGACCAATTGGCTCACGGTGGGACAAACCTCTGGGGAGAGAGGGATGAGGGATCCATAGCATCTGTTTGGGGTGGAATCAGTCACTTGGTTTCTGCGTATGATGTGCCTGACCACAAATCGCATACTGGTTTATATGGACTATTTACTTACAATGATCACGGGAGTATAAGGTAGCTTTTCTAACTTGTGCTATCCTTGTGAATTTGTATATATCTGTAAAGGTATAGGTGTGGGTGAAGGAGTATTGTAATATAGTTCATCTTTTCTTGTTTAATAAATGTTTTATTCTTTTGTTAAAAGTTCATCAGCTGACTCCTGTGACTGTGTTCAGTAGCTACTCTCCACGTTTCTAAACAAAAATTAAAAGTTAGGATCTATCAAGCTGAGTTCCACCCTGGGATCTGACTTGTCCAGTAATAACATCACTAGGGATCATAATACTGTCAAACATGTGATGGCATCATCTAATTCTCTGATCACTGCTATTTGATGATATAATTTCTACATAAATAGACTTTGTGTGGTCCTGCAGATCAGACTTCAGACTGATGATAGTTAACCTAGCTCAAGATATTTTGACTAAGGAAGTCGTTCTTAGCAGGTTTGGCAGTTTGTAAGTATCAGGAATCCCAACTCATCTTCAGAAAAAAATTGTTTGAGCAGTTCATTAAATGGGTGAACATCCTCAGTGAACAATTGAAAACCATCTTTAACTTCCTGGAGGAAATTCCAGCAGTGCCAGGGGACCTTTCCTGAGAGGCATCCAAGGTTCTTTCCCTACAGAGCCAAGGAAAGACCATTCCTTTGCTTCAAAAGGCTCCTTTAGACACTGAAGGTAGGTTAGATGAGGAAACAAAAGCCTAACAAACATTATTTCCGTTACACAGAAAGAAAACAGGAAGGCTTGTATTTAAATAGTGCCTTTCACAACCGCGGGACATCCCCAAAGGGATCGGCTAATTTAAATCTAAATCAGTTGACTTTATGGTGATTAAAACAGGTGGGTAGGCAGTGATCTATCTGCTCAGCCTCCAAATTATTCTGTAAGCTCAATTTCTTCAAATTCTTAAAAACATAAAATGTTTCAAATACTATTCTTGTCACGGAATGTGACCCAGTCTTTTTAATAGTACTTGACAGTTGAGTATTCGATATATGTAACAGTGATTCTGATACGGTTCAAGAACTGAGGGCAGACTCTAGTTGAGATTTGGGTTTGTGTAAACAAAGGCTAGAGATACAAATGAGCAAATAGTAGAATATCACCTGACACGGCAAAGTCTCAAACCACTAAAAACATGCTAGTGACACTTTTAGAACTACCTTGAGTAACAGATAACCTCGCACCAGCCTTTACGCAACTGTTGACAAACATTTCATTACTGCCAAGTCCGTGAATTCTATATTCCGGCGGGGGGTTGGTGGGGGAGGAGATCACAATTCCGCAGTAAAATCCAACCTGTACAAAGTGTCATTCTGTCCGTAATATTGGCTGGGTCTTCTCTTTCTAAACATGAAGAACATTGAATTTACTATTGTCCTCGTCACTCTTTCGTTATCAGGTAAGGAAACAAATAAGATGAACCCACGTTGGGGAGTAATCATCTTCATATGCTTTCAAAATAAGTTTCTCTCTTTAACACTGCTTCTTGTATTTGACGGTCTGAACAGTTTTCTATGTGACCATAGCTACAACATGAATGGGCCCCATAAAACTTGATTTATTTTCGTATATAATGTTTGACTTTCACAAAGCAATGTATTAATACAGTCAGTAGATTTAGAGAATATCATGCATATTATCAATTTGTTGATGTAGCAATGACAGCAATATGAGAATATTAATGATTAAGATGCTATGAGAGTCTGGAGCCCGTTACTTTAACAAACACATCAATACAGTTCTATGAAAGCATTTGGCTGCTGTAAGTCTAAGAGTCATTTCTAGGCTATTTTCCCATCAGCTTCATTAATCATGCCACTTAGATTTTTTTTGTGAAAAATCTAAGTGACGAGGTTGTTACGAGTTCGCTTAGTAAGCTACCCTTAAATTTAAAAATCTTTTCACGTCACTTTTTAATACTGTCTGCTTTCCAAGACTCTCCTAGATTTCCCATTTTCAGTCTGATTTCCTGGAGGTTTTGCACTCCTAGTTTTTGCCCCCAATTTTCCAGGGTTTTGGAAGGCTACTGGAGCAGGTCAGTGTGGAATTTGGGGTAGGGCTTTGTTGCTCTGCTTTTTGCCCCATATTGAGGTTTGTCAGCAGAGGATAGGGATTGGGCAGCTCCTGTGCCTGCCCCTTCAAAATTGGGCATCTCAAACGGAGATGTGACTGGCAGGTTGAATACGCCTGCTCACCTTCTTACTTTTGGTACTCCCAATGTATTGGTTGGAGCAGGGTTCTTTCTGGGGTCGTGTGGAGTGGTGGAGGGGTGTGGGCAAGGGCACAATCAGCTTGGTCAAGCAATCAGCTGCAAGGGAAAGTGACCTTTCTGGGAAAGGGGCCTGAGGCTTTACTTCTTCGTTCCATTGGACCTGCCATAATCTAGCCCAAAAATGGCACAATTTCCAGCCATCTTTCCAATGGATGCTTCAGCTGGACAACTTCTTATCGTGTCCACGGACAGTCTATACATGGCCCAGCCAGAATTGGACACATTTTTGTGCCTTGTTGTTGAATTTGGCAAGATCTGCAACAGTGCAGGGTTCCTCTAGCGACAGGCGTTGCAGGAGATGTTGCATAGTCTGTGGCTCAGTTCCACATTCACAAGTTGTCGGGCTGGTTGTATATCCCCATTTGCTTAGTGACACCTTTGAACGACCTACACCAGTCCTACGTTTGTTAAGGCACTTCCAGGTTGCCCAGTTGCAATTAGCTCCTGGGGGAAGGCTTTCATCCGGTAGAATTTCCATCGCTGGGGGTTGTTCGAGACTGGCGAGCCAGTCTTTCCACAAGGCAATGCGGGCTTCAGATGGGGTTGACTGTAATGGAACAACACTGCACATGAAGCTCTTCCTTGACTTTAGGTGGCTGGGTGTAGGTGTATGACCATGTAGAGGGTGCCTCTCATTTGATGTTTGACGGAGTCGCTCTTTCTTGCTGGCTACCATTCTTCTTATATCGGGGGAGCGATACCCTTCAGGATATATAGGCTGTTGGTGTTTGTTGGTTTTAAACAACCTGTGATAAGTTGGCAGCTTGCATTCAGAACGGCTTCCATCTTCTTAACTTGAGTAGATCTTTCCCATGCAGGGCAGGCATATTCATCAGTGGAATAGCAAAGGACTGATCCAGGGGCATGTTAGCCATCCACTCTGTGTGGATTTCCTGATCCTGGGAATCCCAACAGGATCAAATGAATAACTGAGAGGCTATTATTGCAATGAAGGAGTGGATCCGCATATGTTCAGCCCTGGTGAACGTATTAATTCAGTAGATTAATTAGACTGAACTAATGAAGTGTCAACAGGTTATTGATGAATACAGGTACATTAAGCAATTAACAAATGCAATGTGATTGGGAATTTATTGCACGCTTTGGTAACACAGGAACAGAAATGACTACTGTCTGATTCCCACCATAATCTAGAGATGCATTACCACAGGAGGCTGCAATTAAAAAGTAGGGCTTCTCTTCAGAGATGAATTCGACAATATATTTTGTAAAATTATTTGATTTGGGATGTTGGCAACATCATAAATGTTGGATTCATTGCCCACCCATGTAGTTCCTGAGAACATTTCCTTGCATTTTGTCATCCTGCTGATCGGGCACCCATAGGGGTATTATGTAGGAAATTCCAGGATATTAAGTCAGTGATGATGAGGGAATGATGGTTATATGTCCAAGTCAGGATGGCATGTGACTTGGTGTTTCCTTTATTTTGCTAATAGAAGCTATGGCACCAAGATGTGCTGTCACACTTGGTGAGTTGTTACAGAGAAAGTTTTAAATAGTATATGTGTTGGTTATGGAAGATATGGATATTGAACTCAGTGATAGGAGCACTAATCAAGTGGACTCCTTTATCCCGGATACTTCCTTTCCACAGTGTTAATATTGAGGACTTTGTTTTGCTGATATCAGGGAGAGAGATGATTGGGCCTTTTCCTGTTGGAGCTGCTCCTTATGTAGTGCAGATGTTACCTGCTGTTCATCAACCCAAAGCAGGGTGTTGTCTAGGTGCAGCTTCCAGTACAATCAAAAGAATTGTGAAAGTAGCTGTACAATCATCAGGAAATGGATTTACTTCTGACCTTACGCTAGAGACAAGATCATTAATGAAGTGGCTGAAGATGGTTGGGCCAAGGATGTTGCCCTGAAAAATGAGGGCAGCAATATAGTAGCAAGATCTTTGATAATGAGCCTCTGATTATCACAACCATTCTCCTGTCTCAGATATGGCTCTGGCTGCAGGAGGAATATTCTTTTGCCCCTCATTGACCTCAGTTTTGCCAGGAGCCTCCAAATTATATTTGGTCAAATGCTCCCCTGATGCTCCCCCTGACACCCTGGATCTAGACATTGGCACAAGAGCTGAAGCTCTTGTGCCAATGTCTAGATCCAGGGTGTCACGAAGTCAGGAAGCATACAGTCATGAAGTGTTGTAGCCACTCTTCTTACAACTAACTTATGCATGAATTCCAATTGTAAAATGGAAAGGGCCAATGAATTGAAGAGCTCACATGGGGTGGATGTGATTTTCTGAATTTCATGAAGTGAAAGCTGGGCCAGCTTCTGTTAATTTTCTGTTTCTCCTGGCTGAGATGGAAATCACCTCATAGGACAAGATGGGGGCAAGCCAGTGCGGTCTCCTGGACTAATTTCGATTACCTAGGGGACTTGGGGACAAGTTTCCCAGGATGTGTCTGCCCACGTTGGCTTGTGTTTTACCGTTTTTCACCCCTTCTAGGAGACTAGTCTTGGATGGAAGAGGGTGTATATATTGTAATATGCAAGCTATCCCAATTGTGTCAGACAGGCTAGCTGGACTAGAGGATCTCTTCATGTCAGATATTGTTGTATAATTATATATTCATGCACTCACTGTTCATAAACAAATTTTCATGATGAAGTGCCACACATGGCACAATGGGTCATATTCTAACATCCGCCTTAATAGTAAACTAGAATAAAGCTTAAAAATGTGTTGAATAAACCCTGACAACAGGAAATGCTGGAAATAATCAGCAGGCCAGACAGCATCTGTGGAGAGTTAATGTTCCATTTACATTATATTGTTTTAGCATCTATTTTCTGATGAAAGGTCTTCGATCTAAAAAGTTAACTCTGTTTCTCTTCAAAGATGCTGCCTGACCTGCTGAGTATTTCCAGCATTTTCTGTTTTTATTTCAGATTTCCAAAATCCACTGTATCCTGCTTTCTGATTAGTGTCTGAAATCTGCACGATTTCTACCAACAGAACACTGTGGAATATGCAACTTAACACATTCTTGATTAAAACCTTTAGAATTCACTTGCAACACTCGTCAATTAGAAAGCTACACTCACTTATGCTATATAAGCTGTATGTTGCACAATTCCTTATTCTATATCTTGTATTTATGCTATGGATGGTCTTCATAAGGAACAAAGAAGAAGAGAAACACATTTTGCAAACTAAACATCCGCCTGTTATGCGTAAGATACTCTAGTTTAGAAAAATAGCTTCATGGCTGAGAAAGGCTTTACACACAGCACACTGAACATCTGGCAGGGAGGGAGGAAAGGGGGAGGTTGGGGGAATAGCTTAGCCATTATCACATTAGATCTCAGAAACTTTGGCTCAGAAAGAACATAGAAATAGCTGTGATTGAGAAACCAGCTGTAAGTAAACCTAATTTTATTTTTCCAAAAATGCTGGTTAAAGTGTATCTAGAGATATGTTTGTTTTGAGGGTGCCTCCGGGTTAAGGTCATTATGGCCCAATACCTACAAGCGAGCCAGAGTCAGTGTCCTGTGGATAATACGTTTGCCCTGAGCGTAAACCATTGCACCACAGAAATGTTTAAATGTGTGTTGTTCCCACTCTATTTACAATCTAATTTTCTATGACACAAACCAAAATTAGACAAATCTGTAGCTTGCCAAAAAGAATAATCATGCCAACCAACTCTTTGAAGGGGGTCAGGTCCAGGCAGTTTGTTATTCTTGCAATCAAATGGAACTTGCTGAAAGTCAATGACATTGACGACCTGTTTAAAGTCCTGATTCATAGTCGGGAAATGGTCAGCCTGGAATTCAGTCCTGGCTTTGCAACACAACAACAAACACTCTTCAGGCAAGCCATGTATAAAATTATAAAACCATTTATAAAATATTGTAATATTCTATCACTCACTTTGTGGGATCAATGAGAAGAGTTCATCATTCATATGAACAAGTTAAAAGAACTTTTATTTCCAGAACTTACTGCACTTTGCCAGACCACTAAGCCCTGGGTTTTATTGTTTTTCTCATTTGATATATAATTACTTTAGGTCATTTATGAATGTTTTATGGATTGACATGCAAGTAATATGTTAACATGAATCTGGGTGTTAAGGCTAAAATGTAGGAGGGTCAATTTTCTGATGGAACTGGAGTGCAAACAGATATTCTCAAAGACCAAACCACAGAAATAGAAATGCATAGAAGTTACAAAAGACAATTTGGCCCAACCATCTCTGTCAGTATTTGCCCTCAATGTGAACAAAGAGTTCTAGCCCCATTTAGCCTCCCTGTTCCAATTCCCCTTTCAACACTATTTCTTCATCTATCTGTCTGATCTAGCTTTAAATATTGACTGTTTTGTCTGAGCCATTGACCATGGAATCGAATTCCACAGACAACTGTCTGTGTGAAGGAGTTTCTCCTGCCCTCTGTTCAGTCTGTACGTGCAATCAATGAATGCTCATTGTTGACCCCCCTCAACTGCTGGAAACAGCCTTCCTCTGATGCCTTGCCCCATTTTTTCAGAATTTTAAACGTTTATATCATATCACCCCATAATCCATGCTGTTCTGTTAAAAAACGCCCCTGTTTTTCAAGCCTTTCTTTGTATTTCCTTCATGCCAGGCAACATTCAAGCGAAACATAAACAGAAAATGCTGGAAAAATTCAGCACATCTAGCAGCTTCTGTGGAGAGAAAAATAGAGTTAACATTGAGCCCATACAGACTTGAAATGTTAACTCTGTTTCCTCTCTCCACAGATGTGGCTAGACCTGCTGAGCTTTTTGTGTTTTAGATTTGCAGCATCCACAGCCTTTTGCTTTTAAGATTCAAGTGAATTGACATTGTGGTGGGGATTCACTCAGCAAGTTTGAGTTGGAAGGATTTATAGGTTGAATACGCAACCTGTTTGGCCATCAAGTCCTGAAGTAAGACTTAAAAATAGAGCTCCTGGCTGAGAGTCAGGGACACTACCCATTATGCCACAAGACCTCCTACGGGCATAGCACCATTTCTAAAAATTCATGTCCATCATATATTGTGGAGCCCAAAACTGCACCATGCTCTAACCGAAGTTTTAAGGTTTTATATATTCTCAACCTCCATTATGTATTCTCAACCCCTTGTGACAAATCCTAGAGATCCATGGGCTTTTTTTGACAGCCTTAGTGACCTAAGATGCTATTTTTAATGTCCTGTGAACCAAATCCCTCTGCTCTTCCACAGCACTGAGCCTTCAGGGTACAACTAATATGATGAATTGTGGCGCAGTGTGTAGTGTCCCTGACCCTGAGCCAGAAGCTCCAGGTTCAACTCCTACCCCATGACTTGATGGCCATGTGCATATGTGTCCACCAGCTCTGAAGAGGAGTCATATGGACTTGAAACATTAACTCTGTTTCTCGCTGCCAGATCTTCTGAGCTTTCCCAGCATGTTCTGTTTTTATTGTCCATTTTATCAATATCCCTTTGCAGTTTCCTTTGATCTGTTAATGAATTAACTATACTTTCTGTTTTGGCATCATCGGCAAATTTTAACACCAATCAACATCTGGTAATTAGCCATAGTTCATAAAAGACCATAGGCATTGGTCTCAATAAGGGTGAGGCAATTAGTTCTCTATAGATGTGGGGCATCACTGCACAAGCATGTGGCAAGGCAAGGAGGCAGGCCTCCATGAACTGGGGATTGAACCCACAGTCTTGGCATTACTCTGCATCACACTCTAGCCATCTTGCCAACCAAGTTAATCGACATCCAAATCATTAATAGTGAAGAGAAGAGGTCAAAGTACAGAAATCTGAAGGACACTATTACCTATCTCCAGCCAATGAAAAAAATGTGCTTAACTCTTACTCTGCTTTTCCCTGCTAACCAACCTTTAATCCAGTTCACTTCTCTGCCATGAGATGCTGCTTAATTTTCTAGTAATCTCTTTGAGAAGATAAAGGGGTCTGACATCTTGAACAATCAGCTCAATAATGAGTAATCAATGATCTTACACTAATATTAGCATACACATTAAACTCCTTGCTATTTTCCCACCAAGTTCTTAGGTGTTTCAGTCAGCCAATAAACATATCACTACTGTCATAGAAAGGAGGGCAGAAATTGTATAAAACAAACTTAGGGAATCATGAGTGATGTGATGTAGCGAATTAATTGTCAAATAAGGAGGGCAGAAGTGTCAAAGCATTAAAGAAACTAAGGATGTATAAATGGCAAAGTAAGTGGGAATCTTACTTCCAGCTGTTCATCCATTGACGGCTTCCCATGAAAACACAGGAGAGGGAACACCTGCCCAATCACCTCCTCCCACATGGTCCTCATTTGGGCCACACACTCCCCCAGGCTTCCCACTTCCTTCCTTATTCCTTTTGCTTCATTAATGCCTGAATGCTTCGATCCATTACTTGAATGAGAAGGACCTGTCACTTTATTCTGCTTCCATTCCTCTGCCAATGCTTGTGTTTTGTTACTTACTGTTTCTGATTGTATTAAAATGTCCATCCACCTCTTTTTCAGCTTTGATGAAGATTCCGCACCCAAAATACTAACTTATGCATTTTTGTCCACAGATGCTGAAGGGCTGGCTGAGTGTTTCGAGTATTTTCTGGGTTTCCCACCCCTCCCCTGTTTCTGGTGTACTCTTCTTTCACTGAGTGCTTAAGTCTTTTTGCCCCACATTACTCGGTCAATTTCACCACCCCCAAACTCCAACATCAACCATACTCAGCAAATTATCATTTTTAAATGAAGGAATGAAATGTAAAATATGTCAAATTTACTCTGTCAATTCAAGTTTGGGTTTCACTTGTGCAATGACATAGATTTGTAAGTGACCAATTCCCTCGGGCAGTAGTTGGGGAGGGAGGTTGGTGAAGGTAGATAGAGTGATCTTGCCACCTACCCGGAGGTATTGGTCCAAGATCTGATCCATTTTCGGTGACTACTCACAATTTTGGAGCAGTTCGTCAAATGTTTTTAAGGCAGAGGTGGATAGATCCTTGTTAAGCCAGAGGGTGATAGGTTATCGGGAGTAGATGGGATGCAGATTTAAGGTTACTATCAGATAAATCATTATCTAATTTGAATGGTGGAGCAGGTTCGAGGGGCTGAAATGCCTACTCCTGCCCCTTTTTCGTATGTTCGTACGCCGATCGGAAGGTCAGGAGGTCTGGCAACTCAACTGCAGAGCACAGGCTGGCTAGTGGGGCTGGTTTAAGTTGGCGGTGGGGGTGAGGGTGTAGGAGGACTACAAAAAAGTCAGGCAAGAAGGCCTGGGCGCAATATTTGAGGGGCCAGAAAGAGCTTTAATTCTCCACCTCACCCGATAAAAATCATTTTTACTCCCCCTTCTCAAGACTTTGAGTGGACTGCAATGTACCAAGTGCCAATGGACAGAGTTATGTGACATATGTGCCACTCATTGGGACAATAAAATTGCATCAGGGTCTTATTGACGTCAAGTTCCTGGCAGACACCTGGACCGATCGATTTCAAGCCTCTGGAAAAATGATGCAGGCCCACAAGTTGACGGGAATGGGACACAAGTATCACTTTAACCCTGTAACCACTCTATTCACGCCCGGCCGAGAAATTAAAGACAGTCCCAATGAATCATCAAGTGTTCACTTATGCTTACTATTCAGGTTAACAACATTAATATAGCTATTGAATTAAATAGTGGCTGAAAATTACATGTTTAATCTTAAAATATGTTTGCTTCCAATTTTTCATGTAGATGGGAGAGGGACTTCTGACAGGATACAACCAAAGTAATAGAGCTTTAGTGCTGATCACTAAAGTGGTACAAAATTCCATATAGACATCAAAACAAATTGACCAATTACAAATTCAACATGTAGCACTAGGCCCTTCAGGAAATTCTCATTATGCTGATTTGAGTGTGGATTTGTCAAGCATTATTGACTCAGATGCTCACAATAGGTCAGATTATACATGGTCAGTGGAAGTATCCATAAGGCTAAATGGATCCATCAAGGTTTTCTTCAAATGCACGGTCATGACACAACCCGTTGCTTTCTGCTCTAACAGGCTCACACGGAGTAGTCGGACCAGGGGAGGTGAACGGAAAACTAGGAGGGTCCGTCACTGTCAACTGTCGCTACAGCATACCGAGCAAAAGGAATTACGAGAAGTACTGGTGTAAGGGAGAACAGAGGTTTTCGTGCGCAGTGATAGCGGGCACTCTAAGAACACAGCAGGACAGACTCAACAGACTGGTCATTGTGGACAACCAAACCAGTGGAATGTTTTCTGTAACAATGAAGCAATTATCACTGGAAGATGCGGGCTGGTACTGGTGTGGGATAACAATGCTGGGCAAGGATGAAATGACTTCTGTCAAATTGAATGTTCTTGAAGGTAAGCTGAGTAATTAATCAGCGTTTATTGACTTCAAGTACAATACAAGTATAGTCGTTTGGTAGTACAGAACTTGAGTATTGATGAAAAAAGAGACATTTGATACTGCCGTCAATCCAAAAAGACGTACTGCCTAAAACAAAAATGAGTCATGTGCCAGTGTCGGTGTGGTGCTAGGTATATAGGCTGTGCATCCCAAAGACTGGCGGATCATGTCAGACAGCATACCCCTTCTGCTGTTCACAACAGGCAAGGTACAAACCGAACCTAACCAGCCCATGCTTGCAAAACTCAAAACACCGTGTCCAATATTACATGTGATTCCGCGATTGGACAACATTTGCTAAATAATCTTCAGTGTGCTAAGAATTATGCTGACAGCCAATTTAAGATTGTCAGTCAGGCTTGCAGTGTGGCACATTTGCGTGTGTTGGAAGCTACAAGTATTAATACACAGGGCCCAGTTCATTGCAGACAGAAAGAACATGTACACACATTGTTGCCTGTTTTAGCTAAACAAAATAAATAACTGCCATTTGCTGGTTCATTCCCCAGAGCAATGTCTTGACCAATCAGAGTCATATTGCCTGGTTTAAATTTGAAACCATGCTTGGCAGTTAACTGTCAGTCACCATCAACTGGTGCATTCTACATGGCAACGCCTCTACCAATCAGTGCCCACTTGCTAACCAATCAGTACCCTCTTCTCATACAGTATAAATCTGTTGTTTCCCCTGACATTAACATTTTCTTGCAAATTGTCCTGATGAGTGCAATACAAGCATTCCAATAAAGGAACTGTTCACTGTGGCTGTTACCTGTTTCAACAGAAAACATTCCTAGTCTTGCTGGATTAAAAAAAAAAAAATTCACAGGCTTAAAATATATATTCAGGAAAAATAAACAATCCGCACACTTGATTGATATTGCTGAAGAACTGGATTTAAATAGTATTAAAAGAGGAGAGAAAAAGTGCTGGAAATCTGAAAGAAAAATAGTGAATACAGGTATATATGTACAATCAATATCTATGCAGAGAAAATACAGGATAATGCTTTGGGTAGATTCTTCTTCAGTGCTGAAAATTGAAAGGTAAACAAGGAACATTGTTAATGCTACAAGGAGGAGCAGGGTGAGAGCAGAGAAACAGGAAAGGTAATGGACATAACTCTGAATCACAGAGTCGTTACAGGGCAGAAGGAGGCCATTCAGCTCGTCATGCCTGCACCAGCTCTCTGAATGAGCAATGCACCTAGTGCCATTCCTATGTTTTTGTCCCCTAATCCTGCACATTCTTCCCTTTCAGATAATAATCAATTCCCTTATGAACGCCTCGATTGAAGGTGCCTCCACCACCACAACATCTGGCAGAACATTCTGGATCTTAAGCATTCGCTACGTGAAAAAGCTTCCCCTCATGTCCGCATTACTCCTTTCACTAATTACCTTAAATCTGTGACCTCTCGTTCTTGATCCTTCCACCGGTGGAACAGTTTTTCACCAACTACTCTGCCCAGGCCTCTCATGATTTTGAATACCTCAGTCAAATCTCCTCTCAGCCTTTTCTCCAAGGAAAGCAGTCCTAACCTCTCTAATCTATCTTTCCCAACCCTGGACCAACTCTTGTGAATCTTTTCTGCACCTTCCCAAATGCTTTCACATAACTAAGGAAGAAGGATGTTTTTGGTCTGGAGCAGAGGGTGGAACCGTAGAGCAAAATGTTATAGAGATGGTTAAAAACTGGATAAAGGGATGGCGCTCTTCCAGAAAATGAGCTGGAAAGTAACATATTCCAGATAGTTACTGGCATCAGCAGAAAGCCCATCGACAGAGAGAGACAGACAGACAGACAACAATAGAGGGAAGAAAACAATCGGGGAAGAATCGGATGAAAATGGGAATGGCGGAAATTAGAATCATTAAATTCTCAAGATCAGAGAGAGAGCAGAAAGCAGCACCACTGTCAAGGCAGAATAGATCTGGGGGAGGGAGATCTGAGTAGAAACGTATTAAATATATCCTTCAAATGGACGGGCCCTTGCAGGTCTCAAGGGAGAGAGTGGAGTTCAAAGAAACGTTCAAGAAGAGAACAATTTCAGCCAGGCTTTCATTCCACAACAAGAGGCAGACAATTTGTTCTGCCTAAATGGTAAAAACTAAATCTACCCTATTATTGGGAGACTTTATAACTGAAGCAGTTGGTAAATTAGCATGAAAAGAACATAATTATATGAAAGGCCTGACGTGGAAATACAAATGTTGAAAGGGTAAAATTGCTGATATATTTTTAAAGGTAGTTACGTGGGGGGAATTGGGGGGGGTGGTGGGGGGTGGGGTGGGGGGGGGAGGGGCGGGGAGGGTGGCGGTGTTTTCCTGAAGAAATTTTCACACAAACAGAAAAATTCAATCAACCCTCGGTTCTCTCTTCAACTCATCTCAGTCTATAGCTGTCCTTAGTGACTGATAGGCTCATGTTGACAGCCTTCAATCCCAGTGAGGAAGTTGGTGTTCCTTGTGAAAGGCTGATCAGTTGACCCAGTTCAATGAGCTGGAAGTTGACATTTAGGAATGTCGTTACACAGAGGTAAGTAGGGAGTGCTGATACGGGAACTAAAATAGAAATAATAAACAAGTACACAATAATAGACTTATCACACAATGAAGAAAGTTACAAGCGGATATGTATGCCTGATTTTCAGCTCAATCCTGAAGCTTTGGCCAGAATTTTTCCTTCGGCGAGTTGGGGGCGGGGCACGCTCTCCAACGTGAAAATGATGCGGGTGGAACCCCCGACCTCACCCCACCCCATTTAAATAATCAGGAAGGCGGGCGGACAGCGCAATCAGCTGTCTGCCCAGTGACGTGTCAATGGCCAACTGAGGCCATTGACAGGATAATTAAGATAATTAAAGACCCTGCCCGTCCAACCTTAAGGTTAGTGGGCAGGCCCAGCGGCTTCTGATAATACTTGAAACCTCATCCACTGGTGGGATGAGGCTTCATGTCTGTTTTAAAAAACTTTAATAAACTTTATGTGATATTTATTAACATGTCCCATCTGGTGTGACATGGTCACATGAGGGGGGCATGCTAATAATTTTTTTTATTTTTCTATTTTTTAAGTTTATAAAACTTTCAGCGCTCTCCTTGAGACAGCACTTAGCCTCAGGGAGCAGTGCGTTCTCTTGCCCGCATGCGTGAAAGAGCTCACTCTGACAGATGGGGAATCCCTCCCACCCCCTGCACAGGAAGGGCATAGCACTTCCTGTCGGGCGGCCCACTGGGCGGGGCCTTAATTGGCCCGCCCACTCAAAATGGCGGCGGGGCCTGTTTCGGCGGCAGCGATTGGCTGCCCGCCCACCACCGAGCCGGTGGGGCCCACCCACTCATCAAGGGCTAAATTCTGTCCTTTGTGATTTGCACTTTTTTTCCTTAACAGAAAGGCTCTTCATTCCTCTCATACTGATATTATCTGTTATATGCAAATATTTGTACATTTTTTTGGTTATAACTGAAATGACGGAAGCCCTAGAAGACACTTTAATCTTCAAAGCTGAAGCTGCATATAGAAATAGTCCTATAAATGTCCACCAGGGTGAATTCGAAAGCAAAATACTGCGAATGCTGGGAATCGGAAATAAAAACTGAAAATGCTGGAAATATTTAGCAGGTCTGGCAACATCTGTAGAGAGGGAAAAGCAGGGTTAACCTTTATGACCTTCCGTCAAAGTTCAGATGAAAAGTAATCAAGCTGAAACAATATTAATCTATTAACATATATCACTGTCATTTTATAAGATCTTTGTTTGACTGGCAAAGCAAAAAGAACTTGCACATCCTTGGCAGAGAAAATTTGAATCGTCTATGGAGCAGTGGGAATGAAATAAGTGAACAGCTCTTTCAGATAGCCAGCACGGGCTTGATGGGCTGAACGACCACCTTAAGTGCTATAAAATACCTGGATTCTGCGATATTTGTCACTCTGTTTTACCAGCATGTACTCTCACAACCCTAAGCAATTATATATCGCCCTTTATTCTTGCAGCTGGATTACCTGGGCTAAAACAAGTGTACGGCACTTTAGGAGAACCTGTCACACTGAAGTGTCAGTATCAAGTACCGTATTACAAACATCATGAGAAGTACTTGTGCAAGGGGTCAGAGAGGAAATCGTGCATTGTGATTGCTACAACTCAAAAACACAATGCAAACAGCGGTGGAAGGATAATTCCTATGGATAACCAGACCAGTGGAGTGTTTTCTGTGACCTTGACTGAATTATCCATGGATGATCAGGGGCTTTACTGGTGCGGAATAGATATCATCGGTTACGACAATATGGTTCCCTTACAACTGAATGTTCTTGAACGTAAGACAAACATTTATTTCTTCCTAATAAGCAGTCTCTATATTTTTAAATAAAATGTTCAATGTTCTGCTAAGTGGGACTGTTGTGACACGCACTGTTGGCTTCTTGTGATTTATCTGATCCGTTAGCAAAGTAAGAACTTTTTAGGGAGAGGAGATTTCACATGATCCTGTGCAGGTGAAGGTGTTGGAATTCTAGGGGTGGGAAATGGACCTTGGCATAGAAGGAGGCCATTCTTCTACCAACTCCCTCTCCCCCTCCAAAGCCCTACACCTCAGCAGCAGCTGGGCAAGGAGTGCCTGTAATACGAGCTTGCTTCCCCAGAAATTCCATGAGATGCACTTCCTTTTCTGCTGAGACCAGCTATTGGTGTCATTTGGCTCCCCTTATGCAATGTCTACTGGAGAAAGTGCCAGAGAAATATCAGCATCCTTAAATCAAAAGGAGAATAAAAGGCTACTGAACAATTTTATTTATTCATTCATGGCTTATGAGTGTTGCTGGTAACGTGAGTATTTATTACCCATCCATTATTGCCCTTGAGAAGGTGGTGGTGAGCTGCCTTCTTGAACCGCTAGAGTTCATATGTTGCGGGTACACCCACAGTGCTGTTAGAAAAGGAGTTCCAGGAGTTTGGCCCAGCCATTGTGAAGGAACAGCAATATATTTCCAAGTCAGGATGGTGTGTGGTTTTCAGAGGAACTGACAGTTGTGGTATTCCCATGCATCTACTGCCCATGACCTTCTAGATGGTAGAAATCGCGGGGTTGGAAGGTGCTATTGAAGGAGCCTTGCTAAGTTGCTGTGGTGTCCCTTTAGATGGTACACAAGGGAAGGTAATGAAGGGAGTGAATGTATAAGTTGCTGAATGGGGATGTTGATCAAGTGGGCTGCTTTGTCCTGGATGGTGTTGAGCTTCTTGAGCACTGTGGGAGCTGCACTCATCCAAGCAACTAGGGAGTATGGCATCACTCTCCTGACTTGTGTCCTGTAGATGGTGGGCTGGCTTTGAGGAGTCAGGAGGTAAGTTACTCACTGCAGAATTCCCACTTCTGACCTAGTCATGTAGTCACAGTATGTATGTGACTGGTCCAGTTAAGCTTCTGGTCAGTGGTAACTCCCAGGATATTGATGGTGGGGATTCAGTTATGGTAATGCTACTGATCTTAAATCTTCGCCCAACTGTGTCTTGCCCTCTCAAAATAGCATGGTGCCACCCTTAAAATTTGCTTCCTCCATTAAGTATGTGCTACTATTACATGGCAACATACCTAGGTGTTCAACCCAAACATGTCCACACCCATAGGATTAAGGATGTGCTAATGTCCAAGCATGGGCACTTCTGCCAATGCATTGAACTGGATAGTGATCTGATGGGAAAAGCTGAGGAAGAGTGTATTAGAAGACCTCACAGTGACCTCTATGGCATGGCATTCCAATATTCTGGCAATGGCTCACAAAATTACTTTTGCTTTTCCAATTACTTCTCCACATTGCCTCCAGCCACCTCCTTGGAATAGTTTCCATTGGTTTGTTATTGATTTTAAGCTATCCAACCTGGAACAGATTCCTCCCATGGTTTAAAAAATAGATATAACGTTTGTTTAACTTCAGTTTTCAGTATGCACAGTACAATAACAACAACCTGCATTTATATAGTGCCTTAAATGTAGAAAAATGTCTCAAAGCTGTACACAAAAGCATTATCAGGCAAAGTCTGACACAAAGCAGTATAAGGAGCTATTAGAACATGTGGCCAAAAGCTTGGTCAAAGAGGCAGCTTTGAAGGAGGATCTTAAAGGGGGAGAGAAAGGTAGAGTGGTGGAGAGGTTTAGGGAGAGAATTTTAGAGCTTGGGTCTTGGCAGCTGAAGCCACAACCAAAATTGGTGGAGCAATGAGAATTGTAGAAATGAAACTGTAGAGTAGCACTCAAAGTTTATAGGAAACGTTGATGAGTAATTACCATAAAGGTGTTATTTAAGGGCAGTGTTCAGACAACCCATTGGGACAGATGTGAAATCGCCTTACTCTGTATCTTGTGCTGATTTGGGAGTGCTTGACGCCAGCGTGTTTAGAAAGAGGAGAAGTGCTTCATTTCCCCAGTGCTGACTTGGCTGTCTGAAGAGAAGTCTCTGCTGTGGCAAACAAATTGACAGCTGACCTTACTTCTCAAAATGGCAGTTTCAGTCAAACTCAATTTCTCATGTCAATCTCAAATTTATTTTGAAAAGGCACAATGTTCACTGCTGTGGTAAGTTTATACCATATGTAACTCAGTGTGAATTTTGCTAATGTGTATGTATCATATTTAGGGTCCAATATCACTAATTTTTTGCTCCCATGCCAGAAGTGCAGTAGGGTGAGTTCTAGGACGACAATGTTTGGGGATCTCTGGGTAAAGAATTTCTCCTGGATACTTTATTGGATCTATTACTGACTACCTTAAATCAATGGCCCCAATTTTTGGACTTGCCCACAAATGGAAACATTTTCTCTACATCTACCCTAACAAATCCCTTCATAATTTTAAAGAAAAGTTTGAGTAGAGTAATTATTTATGTTAAGTATAGAAAGGATGGATGATATTATATGGAGTCATTAAGTAAATTAGGTTAATTAATTTAATTAATTTAAAGTGCATGCTAATGCCATCGTTCCTATCTATTCAGTCATTCCATTTGGTTGTAAAGTAATGTGCAATTTATATGAGGATATAGCCATTGTCAGGAACAATAACTACTCCTCACAGCATCAATGGGTCATTTTAGTATGAATTCTGCAAAGGGATGTACCACCATCAAATCTGCAACAATTTACAGCTAAACAGTAAGTTAATTTAACACCACTCACTTTGACACTCATCATCTATTTTGTATTTGAAGACTCCATTAAAATGCAAATGGTTTCTTAACTTTTCCTACTGAGGGGAAAGGCAACTTGTTGGGTCTACAATTCAATTTATAAAATGCAGGTCAATATTGCCTCAAGCCAGTGTATTTGGATCAATTTTAATTTCTAGCTTATTGTTGATGAGCCACACCATCAACGCAAAGATGATTTTAAAAAGCCACTTTCTCTTTTTTTAATATAAATGGACTGCAGCAAAGGTGGCTCACCACTACCTTCTCAAGGGCAGTTAAGGGTGGGCAACAAATGCTGGCCTAGCCAGTGGCCCACATCCAGTGAAAGAATAAATAAAAAATAATAGTTCCTCGACGCAAATTTTTTTTTTGCTCCCAAACAGTTAATGAACAGGGCATATATAAACCATAGGAGAAGTCTACAGCTACAGGACACAAAAGCAGAAGAGTTCAATCTGCCAAGTATCATTGTTGGTCTCTTACGCCTGAATGGTGTCATAATGAAATTCAGGCTATTGTGCTGGTATGGCTGAGAGTTGCAAAGGAATGTGTAGTAGAAACAGTAGAAACTGTTTACAACTACATGCAATGTGGCAGGATATAGAAATAAACTGTAGTAATTATAGTTTTGATAAACATAGGACTGTAGCTTTAAGTATAATCCTGTGTAGTAAGATCACATGAATGGTGTAAACCAATGAGTTAGCAGCATGGGGAATCTCTAGAGGAATTCTTCTTTAGTTATAGAGTTAGATGCACACATGTAGCAGCTGCTGCTGCTTTGTAAATAAAGATCAATGTTTCCACCAAGAAAAGTTGCCTAGAAAATCAACCCTCTAACAAACTGGCGATGAGGATAAATCAGATCCGGTATTGTCCCTCGGCCAGTGATTGTGAGTGTCTAAGTTCATTAAAAAGAACGGAAGAAATTCCACAGCTTGGCAGAATCGATCCCTTTGAACCAGCCACAGATGACTAGTCTCAATATATAGGACATCTTGCATTCTACTTTCAAGCCAACAAACTCACGGGGGGAGGAAAAGAAGAGAGCAATTCTCCTGAGTATTTGTGGGAGCAAGACCTACAGTTTAATTCAAAGCTTGACAGGCCCCAGTGCCCCTGATTTGAAGATCTTCAGTGAATTAGTAGACCTGGTTAAGGAACATTTCGAACCCAAGCCCTCAGTCACAATGCAGAGGTCCAGGTTCAATTCACGGAAGAGAGACCCAGGGGGGACCATTGCTGCCTACGTGACAAAATTAAAACAACTACTGGAATATTGTGATTTCAGTGAAACCCTGAATGATATGCTCAGGGATGGTTTGGTCTGTAGTGTGCAAGACGATGCTACTCAGCGAAGATTGCTGGCTGAAGTGGATCTTGATTTTAAGAAAGCGTTAGAAATAGCACTTGCGATGGAAAGCACTGTAAGGTATTCACAAGCGATTCAAGGGGTGCAAAATGACGCCATTTTCTAGTTGGGTAGGAACAGTCAGCCAAAAGTGGCGTGAAAAGCCGGGACTCTGCGGTGAAACAGGAAACAGCCCCCGCTAACCAAAAATTTAGACGAAACAGCTTTCCAGCAAATTCAAAAGCTAATTTTTATCAACGTGGAAACAAAGAGATTAAATTAAACTGGTCCTAAATCTTCCAGTTGTGAACAGGAGGACTGCCAGAGCTGCTAAAAAAAATGACACTGTCTTCCGGGAACTGGGGAAAATCAAAGGCCTACAGGCCAAGGTTTATGTGGACCCAGAAGCAACCCCTCGCTTTTTGAAGCAAGACCGGTGCCATGCGCCCTGAGAGAGAAGGTTGATGCTGAGTTGAACCGGCTAGAGAGGCTGGGTGTCATAAAAGCAGTTCGGTTCTCAGAGTGAGCAGCACCCATAGACCCTGTACTAAAACTGGATCGGTTCTGTGGGGACTATAAACTAATGGTCAACAAAGCAGCCAAACTGGACAAGTTCCATATTCCCAAGATTGAAGACGTCTATGCTAAACTAGCAGGAGGGACAACGAATGCAAAGCTAGATATGAGTCATGCATATCAGCAACTGGAACTGGAAGATGCCTCCCGAGAATTTGTGACCATAAACACTCACAAAGGGTTATATCAATACATATACCTATCCTTCGGTGTTTCTTCAGCCTGTGCCATTTTTCAGAGGATGATGGAGAGCTTGCAACAAGGACTACCTCAAGTTTTGGCCTATCTGGATGATGTACTAATAACTGGATTCTCATAAAAGGAACACTTGGCTAATCTAGAGGAAGTCCTGAAATGATTTTTAGAAGCAGGAGTGGCCTAAAGAAGGAAAAATGCACTTTTCAGGCAAATGAAGTCATTTATTTGGGTCACTGGGTAGATGCCCAAGTGTTACATTCTGTTGAAGGGAAGGTTAAAGCTATCAGAGAGACACCTGCACCTAAGAACATCTCTGAACTTAAATCATTTTTAGGGATGGTAAATTATTATGGCTGGTTTCTACCAAATTTATCAATGGTTCTAGCCCCTCCACATTCACTGCTAAAGAAAAACCAGCGTTGGGTTTGGAAGTCACCCCAAGAAGAAGCCTTCATGAAAGTCAAACAGCTCTTGCATTCTTCAAATTTGTTACTGCACTACAGCCCAACAAAGGAATTGGTGCGAACCTGCGATGCGTCTCTGGAGTGAGAGCAGTACTACCTCACAAGATAGATGACGATGTAGAGAGGCTGGGAGACTATGTATCCAGGAACATACCACAGCCAATAAAGGATATTCTCAGATCGAAAAGGAAGGTTTGTCGATTATTTTTGGTGTAAAAAAATTCCATCAATACGTGCATGGGCAACATTTCACGATAGTATCAGGCCACAAACCATTTTGGTGCCTGTTTAGTGAGGAAAAGGCTATCCCTCCCAAAGCTTCTGCATGAATTCAAAGATGGGCCCTAACTTTGGCGGTATATGAATACACCTTTGTGCATAGGCCAGGGATTCACATAGCCAATGCCAATGCCCTAAGTCGCTTTCCTTTGCAAGAGAGCAATGACCATGTCCCAATTCCCCAAGAGCTCGTATTAGTGATGAATTTCCTGGGTTCCTCACCAGTCTGTGCCAGGTAGATAAGAAACCGGATGAATCCTGTCTCAAGTGAGAGACCAAGTGTTACATGGATGGTCCCAGGAACCAGTCTCTGGTGAATTGAAGCCATTTTTCAACCAAAGGCACAAAATGAGCTGTCAAGATGGTATTCTATTATGGAGGCCACAAGTAGTAGTTCCTTCACAAGGAAGGAAGCCACTCTTAGTTGAGTTACACAGCGACTACCCGGGAACCTCCAGAACGAAGACAATAATGCAAAGTTATCTTTGGTGACCAGGAATGGATGGTGATATTGAGAAGGTGGTAAAACACTATGTGCAATGCCAACAGCTACAAAGGTTGCCGGAGGCAGCCCCATGACGTCCATAGGAGTGAGCTTGTGGACCCTGGGTGAGATTGCACATAGATTACAGTGGTCCTTTTCTTGGAACTATGTTTCTACTGAATACAGAGGCTCATTCCAAGTAGTTAGATGTTTACAAGGTTAAGTTGCCAACTTCAGACGTTAATATGGAAAACCTATGCCAAAGCTTTGCTATCCATGGATTGTCAGAAGTAATCGCCTCAGGTAATGGTACTGAATTTACAAGCACTGATTTTCAAAGGTTTGTCTGCCTGAATGGTATCGACTACATGAAGACTGCACCATACCATCCATCATCTAACCGACTGGCAGAAAGAGCAGTACAAACTTTTAAGGCGGGAATGAAAAAGTTAACAGGTGAATCATTGGAAACTAAACTTGCTCATTTCCTATTTCACTACAGAACAACCCCACCCCCCCCCAACCCCCGCCACACACACACACAACTACAGGTGCAACAGCTGCGGAGTTACTGATGAGGCACCGTCTTCAAACAAGACTAAGCCTGATACCTCCCAATTTGGAGGAGAAGGTGGAGAAAAGTCAAGGGAACCAAAAAGCGACTCATGATTTGCACTGTCATGAGTGGCAATTTACTGTTGGAGAAGCAGTATATGTCAGGAATTTCAGTGGAGGACCGAAGTAGTTACCTGATAAAGTAAGTTCCGTGACCGGACCATTGTCGTAACAAGTGGCAGTGGAGGGCTGGATCACCCGTAAGCGTATGGATCATTTAAGAATTAGGACGATACCCCAAAAAAGTGATGTTCCACCTGTGAACATTGTTGAACCTGTGGTTCCTGTTGAAGTTGCTCAACCAAAGATAGACATGCCCAATGTCTCTGTTGGAGTGGATGACACTGAACTGCCTGTGCCTAATGAGGTACCTGATGTTAATGCTGTTCCAGAGACTGTGGTACCTGTCAAAGAATTGGAAGCTACGACATTCCACACGGATCAGGAAACCACCTGAAAGACTGAACTTGTAATTTCACGACCTGTGTAAATATTGTAATGTCATGAGATAAATATCCTCATAAGTACAAAATGTTAAAGGGGGAGGAATGTAGTAACTATAGTTTTGATAAACGTAGGACTGTGGCTTTAAGAATAATCCCAGGTTGTAAAATCATATCATCTGTGTAAACCAATGAATTAGCAGCGTGGGGAACCTCTAGGAAAGAATTCTTCTTTAGTTATGGAGTTGGATGCACATATGTAGCTGCTGCTGCTGTCTTGTTAATAAAGTTCAATATTTCCACCAAGAAAAGTTGCCTGGAAAATCAACTCTATAATAAAGCATACATCACGGCCAGCAAGAACTATTACAAAAGAACTTCTCAAACCCTCAGTAGGAAAAGTTAAGAAACCATAAACATTTTAATGGGTTCTTCAAATAACAAATAGATGATGAATGTCAGTGATCGAAGTGAGTCGTGCTAAATCAGCTGAGTGTTTAGCTGTAAATTGTTGCAGATTTGATGGTGGTATTTCCCTTTGCAGAATTAATACTAAAATGACACTAATGCTGTGAGGAGTTATTGTTCTTGACAATGGTTACATCCTCATGCAAATTGTACATTATCTTATATCCGAATGGAATGACTGAATAGATAAGAACGTTAACATTAGCATGGTAGCTTAAATTAGATAAATGAATTAATTTAAATTTAATTAATGACCGAACAACATCAAAATGCATAAAAATGATAAAAGTTACCCTTTCTATATTTAACATAAATAGTTACTGTGTAAGTCCTTAAATAGGAGGAATAATAAGGCAATTTAATTGGCTGCAAAATTTGATCTTGTCAAAGTATGAAAACAGTGGAATCCAATAGCAACGAAGGATGTTAATTGACTTAATTTCAGATCAACCCATGGGATCACTAAGATGGTTCAGACGGGCCTAACACTTGGATCAGATAATTAGTTGCGCCCAGCAAGCATGAGTGCCCCACTGGATTTCAACTAATGGGGCAGCAATGCCTCGGTTTGATGGGTGGAGGCCCAGAGGAAGAACAAACTGAGGTCTTAGAGAGCAGCGACAGCACTTGAAAGCTTATGGTTAGGCCATCCAAACAACGATAGGCATCCAGCAAACTAATTCTCCACTGCCCGTGGTGTTTCACCTGTTTGGACTAGTAACTTCACAAAACCTAGAATATTTTGGAAAATTTGCACTCGAACACCTAAGCGCTGCTGTTCTTGTTTTTTTTTGTTTTTACAGCTCTTACAACAACAACACTGCCCAATGAACTTCAGAAAGTAATCACCTGGGAAAATGAAAGGTAACTATGTGAATCAATCTATTTAATGAAATTAAAAGCAAAAAAAACTGCAGCTGCTGGAAATCTTTAATAAGAACAGAAAATGCTGGAAAAACTCAGTAGGTCTGACAGCATCTGCGGAGAGAGAAACAGTTAATGTTTCGAGTCTGTATGACACCTCTTCAGAGCTTACCCTTGTTCTGCTATTAACACATTCTGCTTTCTTACCTTTATGCCACTATCAGCACCTCCTTTAGCCCTTACCACTACCATTAACACTCCCTTTGTCTTTTTGTTCATGACACCTTTGTCAATGTCTCCTTAGCCCCCACCTATCACTGGCTTTCTATCCAGCTTCACCTGCTCCACCACCTCCCCACCTTAAACAGTATAAATTTCATCACATTTCTATGTCTCTTTAGCTCTAAAGAAGGATCATACGGACTCGAAACGTTAACTCTGTCTCTCTCTCCACAGATGCTGTCAGAGCTGCTAAGTTTTTCCATCATCTTCTGTTTTTATTTAATGAAATTAATATTCTTCCAAGGATTTCAGAACAGAGCTCTGTTATTCTTGAGAAATGTGATTACAGCAGCCTCACACTTCTCTTTCTCTTCTGCTGGGCACAGTTTGGAGTGGAGGTCCCAGCCTGGAAGAGTGGTTTTAATTGAGAGCTGTTTCTAAGAAGGTGAGGGGGAGAGACATTAAAAACAAAAAACTGCGGATGCTGGAAATCCAAAACAAAAACAGAATTACCTGGAAAAACTCAGCAGGTCTGGCAGCATTGGCGGAGAAGAAAAGAGTTGATGTTTCGAGTCCTCATGACCCTTCAACAGAATTGAGTGAAGGGTCATGAGCACTCGAAATGTCAACTCTTTTCTTCTCCGCCAATGCTGCCAGACCTGCTGAGTTTTTCCAGGTAATTCTGTTTCTGTTGAGATGGAGGGACATTAATTGACCTGAGTCATCTTTGGCAAATACCTCAAGATCAGAATTCTGACACACGGAAGAACGGGGGAGACAATAGCGTAGTGGTATTATTGCTGAACTAGTAATTCAGAGACCCAGGGTAATGCTTTGGGGATCAATTAAAAGTCTAATGATGACCATGAAACAATTTTTGTAAAAACCCCACCTGGTTCACTAATGCCCTTTAGGGGAGGAAATCTGCTGTCCTTACCCGGTCTGGCCCACATGTGACTCCAGACCCACAGCAATGTGGTTGGCTCTTAAATGCCCACTGAACAAGGGCAGTTAGGGATGGGTAATAAATGCTGGCCTAGTCAGTGAATAAAAAAGAATATTGGGGATTATTAGTGGTGCCACATTCAATAGACACTCGATGGCCTTGGAAAAGAGTAACATGCTCTAGGTGGATTAGTCCTTGTCTTACATCCCTGATGACGATCCTTAAAGCTCCTCCACTCCTTGTTCAAGTACAACACTGCAGTTACATAATGTTACATAATGCCACAGCTCCCACCAATCGAAACTGTATTAAAACGGTCATTGGTACCTGTCCGAAAGCAAGAATCAAATTTTGAGGTTAGGAAAGGTGAGAAATTTTATTTCATAAATATGAGCAGGTTGAATTACAATTCACAGTTTGTGCTACCAGTTAAGGCCATCACTTTTTTGGAGAGGAAAATAACAGAAATAGGGCAGGCTAATCTACAATGAATACAGTCATCACACCCACCATCAGTCTGCTCTCTATCTGAGTTATCTGTCTGAGGGTTCATTGGTTGCTGGAGTGAGTTCAAGAAACAATGAGTACAAAGTGCTTATTTCATTAATCGAACCCAGTCAAGTGTTATGCCTTAAGGATGTTTAATCTACTCTAGTGCCTCCTGTTGATGATATAAGCCACTGCAAGTTAATGATGGAGCCTCAGCTGTGTTCACAGGGCCCCAGGACACAGTCCCAGTAGGTCTGGGGCTCTGCATAAGTTGTCATTCACTGGAACCCTTGACTGGCTCAAGAATTTGTGCAGTTGCCTGCGTTACGCAGCCTGTGTGCTACCCATTTGTCACTCTCGTATTATTTTCCTCCATGTCTAATTTTAGCATGATCACAGAATCACAGAATCTCACAGTGCAGAAGAGGCCCTTCGGCCCATCGAGTCTGCACCGACACGTGAGAAGCACCTGACCTACCTACCTAATCCCATTTACCAGCACTTGGCCCATAGCCTTGAATGTTATGACGAGCCAAGTGCTCATCCAGGTACTTTCTAAAGGATGTGAGGCAATCCGCCTCCACCACCCTCCCAGGCAGCGCATTCCAGACCCTCACCACCCTCTGGGTAAAAAAGTTTTTCCTCACATCCCCCCTAAACCTCCTGCCCCTCACCTTGAACTTGTGTCTCCTTGTGACTGACCCTTCAACTAAGGGGAACAGCTGCTCCCTATCCACCCTGTCCATGCCCCTCATAATCTTGTACACCTCGATCAGATTGCCCCTCAGTCTTCTCTGCTCCAACAAAAGCCACCCAAGTCCAACCTCTCTTTGTAACTTAAAGACACTGCACAGGAGGCTGCCTTTTGGTCCAACATGCCAGTGCCAGTCTTTGAAAGAGCTGTCCAATGAGTTCACTCCCCTGCTGTTTTCCCGTGACCCTGCAATTTTTTTCTCCTTCAAGTGTTTATCCAATTCCCTTTTGAAAGTTACTATCGAATTTGCATCCTTTCAAGCAGTGGACACCAGGGCCTGAATTTTCTGGTCCCACCCGCCACAGAAATCATCACGGGCGGAAAGGATAATTAGACAGACCAGGAAAAGGTCTGCTGGCTTCGGGCAGGAATTTCCAGTCCCACCCGGAAAATCCACCCCCACCCCCCAACCAAGATCATAACAAGTGGCTGCAAAATGAACTTTCTCCTTGCGACACCTCCTGGTCCTTTTGCCAACTACCATAATAGTGCTTCTCATTTATGACTTGGGTGCCAGATACATTTCAATGCCTCTTTCTGCGATTAAGCCAAATCACAAACTATTACGATTGCACAGTTCCCCCCTCTAACTGTGGGTGAATCACGAGCATTTTAGTTCATTAACACTACTTAAAAGAAACTAGCTGATCTCCCTGGGATTGCTGAAGAGTCTGATAGGATCTGGAGCACAGTTGTGATGCTAATATGTTTCCATGTTTAACTTGGGCTTATCCTTAAGAGCCAATGTACTTTAGATGGAGGAATGGTCTAAATTCACAGAGGCGAGGATTTTCTCTCCTGATCATTATCCAGCAACCTGCTTGTGGATATTAAGTGAGGATGGGATTGGAGCTATCTGTGACTCTACTGCAGCCGAGTAGCTTGTTGACGGTCACTATCAAGGGTCATGTATGAATCTTGGCCAGTAGCCAGCTATATGGTCTCAGTAGGCCACCTGTTCCTGTGAGTTGCATCCTGCAAACATCAGTGCTTTCAGCATTACAGAAGGGGTAAGGAGGATGGGAAATTTGAAAAGGGAGCCTTTATGGCTCGGACAATGAAACTGAGCTTCAGTTTGGAGAAATAAAGTATCCTTTCTTCCTCTTCACAGCACCTCAAATTTTTCCATAGTACTAGTCGTACCTGTGCTCGGAGTTTTGATTGTACTGATCCTTGTTGCTACTATTTATGTCGCAAGATGCAGAAAGAAAACTGCAGCTGGTGAGTTCCAGAATTTAGAAAATTCCAATTCCAAATGAAAAGGAAAACCTCTCTCTCTTCAATTGGTCAAAGCGAGGAGTGGGGCAGGAAACTTCCTCAGAGCTGCTCTGGCTAAATCGGCCGGAACGACATCCAGAGAGGGGAGGAATCTGAGGTAATGAAGGTACTGCAGGTTATGATGATAAAGTGTGAGAGAGGAGCTCCGAGGAACTTCCCAGCCTAATTTAGAGGTACAAATTTGATCGAGATGAAGTAGGATCTTGCAGGTCAGAGTACAATTGCTACCTGTTTCTCCTTCCGCTATAGAAGAGTATAAAATAAACTCTGAGGGCCACTGGCTAGTCACAGGCTCCTGAGAAGCCTAACTAACCTGGGTCATCTGCCACATAGGGCAGAGTCTAGTACCAATGCTCGATGCAAAGAAAAATAACATACTTGTACTGATATAGCACCATTCACCTTAGAACGTTCCAAAGTGCTTTGAAGCCAATGAAGTACTTTTGTAAGGTTGTAAACGTAGGAAATGTGACAAGCTCCACAAACCAGCTTATCAGTCTTTCAGTGAAGTTGGTTGGGGATGGATATTAATCAGGACACTGGGTCAAATTTCCCGGCTGACCCTCAACATGGTACTGCAGAGCCTTTTACGTTTGCCTAAGGGGCAGATGCTTCAGTTTAGCATCTCATCCAGAATACAGAATCTCGAATGGTGCATCTCACTGCCTCAGTAACTCACTGGAGTGTCAGGCTAGATCTTTGTATTCGAGACCATGGAGTGGGACTTGAACCCACAACCTACTGACGCAGAGTGTCACCGACTGAGGCAAAGCTGACACCTACAGGAATCTTAAGTGCAGCAGGAGTCAAGCTGAACAATGAATAAGAATATGCCTTGACCCTACATAGTTAAATGAAGCCATAGAAAGAGAACAATATACAATGCAGCACATACAAATAGTAAATGGGCAAAGAGCTGGTCGAAATATGATGTTCCAAACAGGCGAGAGGAGAAAATTAAGTTTGATTATATTTGAATTTCATTAAAATCAGTGTTTTAAACATCATAGACGACATTTCACTTTTTTATTAAGTAAATCATCAGTTTCAAATGCAATTGCAGTCAGCAGTTGAACAGATATGGGACTAAAAATGAAGTTGTTTCAGGTAATTGCCAGCCAGTTATACAATATCTTCATTTGGTTTCATTGGGATGAACAATAGCTCTGACTCTTTAAAAGACAGGAGGCACCCTGCAACAGGTTACCACAACAATGGAAATTTACCAGGTTAAAAATAAATAGGTTAATGTGACGATTAAAATAACACACAGGAGCATGTCATACACTGTTCAAATCCTTGTATGCTAAGATTAAATATTGCAAAGAATAATTTACGGACTTGTATATCCGATTCTGCTTGTTCAACTTGACCTCTGATATAAGGATGCTACTTTTTAGTAAACATGCCTGTTGCAACCACGAGAGGACAGTGTAGATCATTAAAATATATATTAAAATAATATTCACAATGTTATTTTTCAACTTTACATCATAACTCTGTAATCAATATCTGCATAATTTTTAGGTGAGAAAGGATCAACACAAACAAAGGAAGAACCTAACCCAGTCTATAATGATCTGGTAAGAATTTCATAAAGCAAATTATCTTACATCCAACATCTACCTATCCTCATTTCAAATGCCAGTTTATTTATGGTCAGAAAACTAAATAAGCCAGTTATCTGTGTACAAAAGCAAAATATTGCAGGTGCTGGAAATTTTAAATAGAGAGACAAAGTCCAGGAAATGTTCAACAGCTCTGGCAGCATCTGTAATGAGAGAATCATAGTTAATATTTCACATCCATGACTTTTCATCAAAACTGGAAAAAGTTAGAGATGTAACAGGTATTAAGTAGGTGCAAAGGGGGAGGGGAAAAGAGCAAAAGAGAAGGCCTGTGACAGGGTGCAAGGCAGGAGAGATTAAATGACAAAATGGGTGATGGTGCAAGGTGAAAAGAAATGATGTGGGATGAGTGAAGGAACTAAAGATTGATCTAGAGGAGGTGTAAATGCAAAAAGCAGAATGATAACCAACAGTTGCCTTCCAAAAAAATGGGGTCAGAGGTTCTGGTCTGAAATTGTTGAACTCAGTGTTGAGTCCAGAAAACTGTAAAGTGCCTATTTGGAAGATAAGGTGCATGTTCTTTGAACTTCATTGAGTTTAGGAGGCAGAGTAAAGAGAGATAAGAGTGGGAGCGAGGCAGAGAAGTAAAATGGAAGGCATCCAGAAGCTTAGGGTCACACCTACAGACCGAACAGAAGTGATTCCAAAGCAAAAACAGAAAATGCTGGAAAAACTCAGCAGGCCTAGCAGCATCTGTGGAAAGAGAAACAGAATTAAGGTTTCGAGTCCATATGACACTTCTTCAGAGGGTTGGCTCCTCGGGGAGAAGGGTTACCTGTCGAGGACATGGCTGATGAAACCTGTGCAGCGGCCTCAGGCTGCAGCAGTGCAACAATATAATAAGACTCATGCTGCAGCTCGCAACTTGGTGGAGCAGATTATCGGGATGCTGACGATGAGGTTCCGGTGCCTGGACCGGTCTGGTGGAGCCCTGCAATACAATCCACAGAGGGTGTCACTCATCGTCGTCGTCTGCTGTGCCCTTTACAACCTGGCCCTCCAACGGGGAGATGAGCCGAATGAGGAGAAGATGCAGGAGCTGCACGGGCATAAGGGTTAGGCAGTCCTCAGAGGCGACGATGACAGGGATGAGGCCCTGGTGCTGGTTAGAGGCAGGTGTGCTCAGGAGGCCCTCATAGATGCTAGATTTGTGGAGGATGATGACGACATGCAGTGAGTTGACCCCATAGATCCTCACATCGTACCTGTGAACATTTGACATCAGTCTGGCTTATGGTAACGTGAATACCCTCTGTGATAATACACCTGTCATGGAGACGCAGTGGAGGCCCTAATAGCTGTTCAATTGCAGGAGGATGATGATGACATGCAGTGAGGACACTCCATAAATCTTCACATAGTCTCTGAGAACATCTGATTCCTGTGTGGACGAGGGCAGCTCTCTTATGCTCTGTGATCAGTGTCATGTCATAGAGACACAGCCATGTACCTTTGTGAGCCTTCAGCACCTGACCCCCTTCAGGATCTCAACGTCACTGGTCACAGATGCTGAAGAGATGGGGGTCAGCCCCTCCTTAAAGGTGCTGAGAGCACACAGAGAGAATGAGGGAACTCTGTGCCACCTGCCACTACATGCTGGCAGCAATGAGCAGCACCATCAAGGTGCAGGCATCAGTAATGTTTCCAGAGAGTGTGAGGCTGGACCATCACTTTGGTCTGAAGGTTGCACAGACACAGGGAAAAGGCCCTGGACTGAGACACCTGCCTTTATATTGTACAGAAAGGCTTCACATCTGAGCAACATGAACACTGCTCATCAGAACAAGGAGCCATAGGCAGGGAGACATTCTTAGAAGTTCATTGACAATAGTGAACAGTATGTACAAGTGACTAATACTCATGCCCAGGCTGTGCAACTAATTCTCCTTAATTATCCTAACCCTGCCTTGGTGATCCCCGGATATCCACAGCAGAGGTGGAGGCAGCCTGCAGACTGCGACACCCTGTCTGTGATGACCTTGGCGGGCGTCCTTGGGAGGGCTGAGACTTGGCGGACCCCAGCCCTGCTTTCGGCAGTGGCCCCCCCCTCCTCAGCCTGTGGAGCTGGAGCTGCTGAGGTCACAGGAAGATCAGAGTTGGATGGGCCGGACACTCTCGGAGTCACCTGGGTGGATGGCCCCAGGTTGTGCACCTGCTGATCCAAATCCCTATGGGTGCCCGAGGGCCCCAGGCTGACTCCTTGAGGAACGTGGGTAGTTGGAGTGAGATCGAGATGCCCCGCACCCCTCTCGCATTGACATTGTCGGAAGCTAACTATGGCATCAACAATGGAGTTGAGCCTGCGCAGCAGTGCAGGAGAGAAGTCCTGGACAAAGGTCTCCATGGTGGCCGCGATCCTACCAGCATTGACCTCGGTGTGTTGGCATGCCCACGCTAACACCTCAGACTGAAGGCAGACAGACCCCTCCATCAAGCCATGCAATCTGAGGAGTGCAGCGGACATCCCTTCCTGATGTTCCCCAGCTTGCCTTTGCAGCTCCAGCAACCGTGACATGACCGAGTCCAGAGGCTCGTCATCTGACTCGGACTCAGCAACATTCTGGCCTCCAGCAGTCCTCTGAGTGCCAGACGTCTGGGAGGTCCCGGCCTCCACCTGCTGTGGATCAGATGTGCTCACCAGGTTGTGATCCCAGAGCTATTCTAAAGCTAGGTCCCACCGAGATGTGTGCCACTGCGCTGGCAAAGGGTGTGGGTGAGCGCCGTGATGGGACTTCAGGGAGGGTGCCTCAAGATTCCTCTTCAGAGGTTTTATCAGGGCTTGATTGGAGGTCCTGAGTCGTGGACTCCGTCGGCTGTTTGGCAGACGTGCCTGTGGAAGCAAGGAGAGATGATTAGTGCCTGGCCATGTCTTCCGTGCAGCAGTGATGGTCTGGAAGCACCGGGATGTGTGCTTGCAGCTGGACTTTAAACATGGCGCCTGGTGTGATGCAGCGGCGAGGTGATGGTGGGTGGGTGAATGAGACCCCGCCCGCATTGGAAACAGCGTGTTACCCGGGAGTGCATAAATAATGTGGCAGGTTTGGGCCGAGACTTGGAGGACCCCGGCCCTGCTTTCAGCAGCGGCCCCCTCCTCAGCCTGTGGAGCCGGAGCTGCTGAGGTCAGAGAAGATGGGAGCTGGATGGGCCGGACACTCTCGGAGTCACCTGGATGGTCACCATCGCGGCCAGCGGGTAGAACGTCATTTGCAGAAGCGAAACATGGCTTTGGCTTCAACAGCTGATAATTTCTCTAATTCTGATAAAGTGAGTTCAAGGCTCATGAGGGGCCCAGACCTTCACCAGGCTCAAGTTTTCACCTTACTTAAGCTTTCAGTTTTTGGTGTAGAGGTGAAAGAGGCTGCGTTCTGAGTTTGTTGTGTAAAGTGGCTCTTGACTGGAACTGATCCTACTACTCATGTGACTGACAGCACAGAGCAGTTAGCACAGAGCAATTAGAGAGCAGGCCAGAATGGTACCTTCATGTTTTTACACAGAAATAAAAATGGGTATTAAAGAATCCTGAACTAGAAACAGAAAACGTTGGAAATGTTCAACCAACTGCCACCATCTTGTGCAGCGAGAAACGGAGTGAATGTTTCAGATCAATGAAAAGTTATAATTTCTTCATGCCAGCATCTCAATTAAATTACGGAAGAAAGTAAAACAAAACAAAACATACATAATATTTCTTTATCAGTCACAAGTTTCCAATTTTCTTCAATTTGAAATCAGTTGACATGTATGACAATGATAACTTATTCACTTTTTAAAAGCCTTTCAGAGATGAAGACCAAGATATCCGATATGAAATGGAAACAAGCAAATGCAGCTTCCATTCAGCAGACTTTCCTGCTTGTATTTATGGCAAACAGCAGCATGAACGAAAGGAGCCTGTCTAATTAGGGAGCACGGCTGTCGTTTCAGAACGTGTTCGATGCTCGACACTTGGATTTCAATGATGCTTCTGTTGCTGATACTTTAAACTTACATGCTAACTGTGGACAGTCTGAAGGCCCCATTTTAATCAATGTCTTCATCTCTGCTGACAGCTTCAATTCTATAGCGTGGCTGCTGTTTGAAGAAATTTAGAGATTATTGATGGCGCTATTAACTGACAACTGCACAACGCCTTTGCTCTTTGCAACCTTTTATTCATTATTGGTAACTCTTCAAATAAATGGGTTAATATCAATACTAAAGTTTCAGACAGGGAAATGTCACACAGACAAATTGTATGGTCATCCACTGATATCGCCAACAATAATTTCCATGTAAATTGTCTCTGACTGCTTTTGTAAACTCTTTTTTGTAAAGCTATTGTATTACAGCATGTTTTTGGTCAGACTTATCAGGTTTTGATTCTGCCCATTGATCAAACGTCAAATTCATTTCACATCCCTGTAAACGATGGCAACAGTGAGACCAACGTTCAATTTGTCGACAAATTAAGTATTTTTGCTAATAAACTGTCACCTTAACATTGAGAGTTCTGATATTTGGTAACAATCTTCAAGTGAATATGTGAATATTCAGAGGTGATTTGGTAGTCAGGATGACATTTGCAGCTAATGAATGTTATATAGTCAACTACAATGGAATGTTCCTGGGCTTAAAGTAGGCCCAGTACCTCTTTTAAGGTGTCACCTTTTATTTTCCATGTTCATTTACATTTGTATGTGAGGGTAATTGTTTCCTTGCCCTTGGAGTGTGTAAGTCTATTTTGAATAACCCAGCAGCAAGCCTTTTGTATTTAAAAAGAAAAAAGATTAGTTTATTTTATTTACCTCCTTGTCCTGGAGGTTACTAATGAAAACTACATCTCACTCACTCTCTCACTTGCCGTCTCTCACACACACACACACGCCAAAACTAGGTAGAGAGGAAGATAAAAACAATGCTTATAAATGTGGAATGGAACTCCACCTCCGTTTTGATGCAGGCCTGTTATTTCGTAGTCATGTTGTAACGTTTCTGAAGTGAAGGCTTTGAAATTGCAGTGAAGTCTCGGCAGTTGCTATGGCTCCCGTAGTCAATCTCCAGGAAGTTGGCTTTCTCAGGTAAGCTGGAGGGTGGAACGAGATAGGGAGGAGAGAGGAATTTCATTGTCTCGTTTTCAAGGAACTGTGGCGTGGACCATTTTATAGTCTGGTTGATTACAGCAGATTGGTGGCTGTTCTTGTTTGTCCCTCTCTCCCTGTGTGATTAAATTCTGATATGGAGTTTCATGTGCTTGTGGAAATTTGCTATAGTTTGAACAGAAGGTAAAGATGGCCGCTGTATCATGTGACCCTGTAACAAGTGTCAAGTCTTCTTCCAAATAAGATTAATCACAGTCTGAATCATCCTCCCACCTACTGTGGTGGCTTTTCACACCTTAAAGTTTCTTATCAGTGTTACGAGGCCATGCGCCTTTATTTTAGAAAATGTGCTTTTTCAACTTTCAACTGACTGGGAATTTTTGCAGTTTGAACTGAGCCAGAGCAGGCTGTTTAAAAATGCAAGGCGACATTCCAAAGTGAAAGTAAGAAACCAACTCGGGAGTGTGAAGAGTCAGATATTTCCTGTAATCCAGACACCCATTGAAACTCATAACCGTCCAAGGAAGAGTCATAGAAAAATGCACAGTACTGGGTATTGAAACATGACTGCAACAGACAGACATCCCAAAACCTCTTGGAAGTACACAATGGGCAAAATATTTCAAAGTAAGGCTGCCAGCCACTACAAAGAGGTTGCAAGTGACACCGACATTGTTAAGAAAGAGGAACAAGCTGAGGGCTCTCTCTGGCCTTTGGATTAAGCATGTCGCCCGGTTCGAGAAGCCAACTCTACCAGAAAACTACCAGTGAACCAAAATCCCATAATAATTGCAATATCTTCTACACCCGACCACATCCAGCTAACCTAAATCAGCAGCAATTTTTAAAATCTATGCCTCAAAGACAATCAAAGGACATTTAACCATATATTCTTTTACATTTTTTATTGTACTCTAACCTTATTCCTGATACCTGTGTGTGTGTGTCACGATGTTTGTGTGGAAGTGGGCGTATGTGAGTGTGCGCGTGTGTGCATGTGTGCGTGTGCATGTGCGTGTGCATGTGTGTGCGTGTGCATGTGCGTGTGTATGTGTGTGCGCGTGCATGTGCGTGTGTATGTGTGTGCGCGTGAGCGTGGGCATCTCTGTGTGTGTGTATGTGTGTGTGCACGAGCGCGGGGGTGTGTGTATTTGTGTGTATGTATGTGAGTGTGTGTGTGTCTGTGTGTGCATGGGGATGTCTGTGTGTAGTGTGTGCGCAGGAGCGCATGTATGTGCATGCCAGCGCAGGTGTGTGTGCAAGTGTGTGTGCGTGTGTGTGTGTATGTGTGTGCACGCAGGCGTGTGTATGTGTATGTGTGTGTATGTGTGTGTGTGTATGTGTGTGTGTGTATGTGTGTGCGCAAGCACGGGCGTGTGTGTGTGTATGTGTGTATGCGCACAAGCGCAGGTGTGTGTGTATATATGTGTGTGAATGCATGTGTGTGCGCGGGAGCGTGGGCATGTGTGTGTGTGCATGTGTGTGTGTGTGTGTGTGTGTGTGTGTGTGTGTGTGTGTGTGTGCATGTGTGAGCCCTAATGACTGCATGAGAGCTGGATGCTTGACATTGTGTCTTTATTATTTTTCTCAGATTTAGTGGTTAATAAATTTGCTCTTTCTTTGGCTCAAGAGAAACTTGTTTGATTGGTTCCTTATTGTTCACAGCTTCAATAGTTAAATACATTTTGATTTGGGAAAAGGCATATCCTTGTTAAAAAGAAACTTAAACATTTTGTTGTGACTAACCGAGGAAGTTGTATAGACGGGAGCCAGATCAGCCCTTCTCACCTGGTTATACCAAAGCTGGGGACTATTCTGAGAGGAATTGTTCCCACAAACTGACAAAAGAATTGGAGTGAGGAAAGTAAGTGTCCCTTCAAAAGCAATTTAGAAACTGGGAAAGGTTTTCTCGAGTCTGTAATACTAAAAGTGCCAAAATGTCCACATTTAATGATAATGCTTCCACAGAACAGATTGAGATAACTGGAGAAAAGTTAAGGACACTATCCTTGGAAGAATTAAAGGGTGTAGCTAGGCACTTAGAGCTAGAAAAACAGAAATTTTGAACAGGTGGTGAAACATTTCGAGGTGGAAATTGAGGACACGGAAACAGATAAATTAGCGGCAGAGAAATTAAGATTGGGGCAGTGGAAGTTAGATTTGGAATTTGAGGAAAGAAAGAGAGGTAGAAATGGAAGGAGGAGAGAGAATTCCAGGAAAGGGAAAGAGAAAAGGATAGGGAATTTAAATTGAAACAGCTCAAGCTGGGAAGGGAGGATCCCTTTCAAAGTCTGCAGATGATGCAAAACTTAGGAGAATTGTAAACTGTGAGAAAGACAGTGTAGAACTTCAAAAGGACATTGACACATTGGTGAAGTGGGCAGATAGGAGGCAGATGAAGTTCAATGTGGAAAAGTGTGAGGTGATACACTTTGGTACAAAGAACATGGAGAGACAGTATAAAATAAAGAATACTATTCCAAAGAGTGTGCAGGAGCAGAGAGACCTGGGTGTATATGTATATAAGTCATTAAAGGTGGCAGGACAGGTAGAGAGAGCTGTTTCTAAAGCATACAGTATTCTAGGCGTCATTAATAGGGACATAGAGTATAAAATCAGGGAGGTTATGAGGAACTTATATAAGACACTGGTTAGAACTCAGCTGGAGCATTGTGTACAGTTCTGGGTGCCACACTATAGGAAGGATGTGAAAGCACTGGAGAGAATGTAAAAGAGGTTTGCAAGAATGGTTCCAAGGATGAGACACTTCAGTTATGAAGTAAGATTGGAGAAGTTGGGACTGTTTTCCTTGGAGAGGAGAAGGCTAAGAGGAGACTTGATAGAAGTTTTCAAAATCATGAGGGGTCTGGACAGATTAGATAGGGAGAAACTGTTCCCGCTTGTAAATGGATCGAGAACCCAGGGGGCACAGTTTTAAAGTGATTTGCAAAAGAAGCAAATGCAAGTTGAGAACAACTGTTTTCACACAGTGAGTAGTTAGAGTTTGGAATGCACGGCCTGGAAGTGTGGTGGAGGCAGGTTCGATTGAAGCATTCAAGATGGCATTGGATGATTATTTAAGATTGAGCAACATGCAGGGTTACGGGGAAAAGGCAGGAGATTGGCACTAAGTTAAAACGCTCAGAGAGCCAGTGCAGACATGATGGACCGAATGGCCTCCTTCTACACCGTAACAATTCTGTGACCCCACTGTGCCCCTTGAAACCACCCCTCGGGCTATTCCAGTTTGCCCATTTAATCCCTAACTTTGATGAAGAAGAGGTGGACGCTTTTTTTTTATCTCTTTGGAAAGATTAGCACAGCAGTTAAAGTGGTGGGCCCAACACTGCCCCCTGCTGTTGCAGCGTAAGCTGACAGGAAAAGCTCACAGGATTTACCCCCTCTTGCCTGAGGAAAGTGCGACCAACCATGGGGAAGCAAAAAGGGCTGTTTTAAGTGCGTAGCAGTAAGTGCCGGAGGCGCACTGTCAGAAATTCCGCACCTCAACAAACTGACTGACCCGACGTGCCTGAAATTTGAACGGCTTAAGCAGCTCGTTTTTGACCGGTGGGTACTGGCACTTAAAATTGAGGCCGCCTACAAAAACCTTTGTGAAACAACACTCCACTCACAGCCTCCATCCCCTTCCCGGTAAGAACTCACCTAGGGGAACAGAGAGCAGCAGGAGCCGGGCAGGCAGCAGACATGGCCGATGATTAGGAGCTGCTCCACAATCCCGCATCCCAAAGGAGACCCTTCCCTAGTTACCACCACCCCCCCACCCCCCCACCCCCCACCCCCACCACTTCCCCACCACCTGAGTAGGATAGAAGGCGGGAGAGTGTTAGGAAATGGAGCGTCCATGGGAGAGAATGGGCAGCTGGAAACACAGGTGCGCACCTCAGCTCAAAAAGGACGGAGCTAAGAGGAAGTGTGAGGAGTGAAAACCTGTGTGTTTTAACCTCCAAGAGGCAGGAGGCCTCCGTGCTGATTGTTGAAGGTTATGGGAAAAACCCGTGGGATTTGTAGGGGCACAAAAAAAACCCTCACAGGAGCGGGGAGTCCGATAGAGAGCAGGGCAGACCAGGCTGCGGGCCTGACTGCCGCAGCAAACCCCGGCGACTGTGGCCGGGATCTTCGGGCCCAGTCGTGGGTGGGACTCGCCATGGGGGAGGCGGCCCCCCCAGCCGGAGGCCCCACTGACTTGCGGTGGGACCGGGACATCGCAGCGCTGGGCGGGTGCAGGAAATCCTACCCTGTGAGCGCGGGTGAGTTTTAAAAAGTCCCTGAGAGTTACGAGGACTTTGTATCAGAAGGAAGCATGGTCACATTACCCCAGGGCGAGTCGAGTAAACATATACTGAGGGATACAGGAGCCAGTCAAACGCTACAGCTGGGAAAAGGCATGATCTTTCCACCACAGAACGCTTTGGCTGGTAGTGATGCTTTACGAGGTCTACCAGTTTCTCAGAACTTTGAATCAAGGCGCCTGTGCTGTCAAATTTCGAATCAATCCATTGGTTTTACTCCCACATGTGGATAAGAGGATTGCCAAGGTGTTGGTATAGGGTATTGAAGGTGGGTACAGTAGGGGTTCAATGTGGGCCTCACCCACATCTACCAATTCATCCTCACTGTTCCTCTCGTCCTCCAGAACTGTTGTTATTGGACAGACTGTTAACTGCTTGCCCCCTTCTCGGCTGTGATATTGTTTTATCATGTTGACATGACGCAGCCTATGCTTTTTCCTGTGGTCTGGGGTGTCACCTAGATAGTTTGCCTCACCAAGTTTCTTTGCTGCTCTGTATGGGCCACTGAACTGGGCTTTTAGGCGTTCACCCAGTATTGGTAGGAGCACGAGCACGTAGTCTCCTGGCTGAAAGATTCAGGCCCTGGCATATTTGTCTGCCTGCTTTTTCATAGCTGCTTGGGAGATTTTAAAGTGTTCTTGGGCCACATTGCAGACTCTCGTGAGTCACTCACAGTTGCATAGTTGTGGTAATCTGATGTGTAATATGGCTTTAAGAAGAGTGTTATAATGGAAGATCACATGATCTTATTGTCCAATAGAAGAGTGGCGCAGGCTAGCTCTGTGGTCAGTAGTCTATAGTTAGAACCAGTAGTGTAGAGACAGGGTTTTTGAGTTGAAAGCACACAAGTGTAGCTGCTGAGTTCCTTTATAAATAAACAGAATGTGTTCTACCTGAGAACTGTTTGCTGACCTACTCTCTCTATTGTACCAAGTTGACCATCCCAAAATAAGCATCCAACCGGGATACATAAGCCCAAACAAACTGGCGACTAGGATCCGACAAACTGGCAACCAGGAAAAAGCAAGAAAAAAGTGAGGGAAAAGCAAAGATAAAATAAATTGCTTTTGAGAATAAAACAAGTTAATGAAAGAAATCAACAGAAACAAAATCGGGCTGTACCTCGTACGGTAATTGAAAGTAGAATTTCCATCCTAATCGTCGAAGTAGAATGCCGCAATTTGGAAGAATTGACCCATTTGATCCAGCCATGGACAATTGGTCTCATTATATTGAACATTCTTTTTCTAAGCAAACGATATTGCGGGGGAAGAGAAGAGGCGAGCGATCCTCATATCCACATGTAGGTGTAAAACCTGTGGATTGATTTGAAGCTTGACAGCACAGGTGCCTTGGTTTGAAAAGTTTTGAGGAACTAGTGGACCTCGAAAAGCATCATTACCAGCAAAAGCCCTCGGTAACAATGCAACGGTTCAAATTTAACTCAAGAGATAGAGCCTCGGGGGGAGACAGTTGCTTGTTATGTGGCAAGTTTGAAACAGTTAACAGAACATTGTGAGTTTGGTACACCTTTAAATGACATGCTTAGAGATTGTTTAGTGTGCGGTGTGAATGAGAACATGATTCAGAAGAGATAATTGTCTGAAACAAATTTGGATTTTAAGAAGGCCCAGAGATAGCACTGGCCATGGAAAGTGCATTAAGGGATTGGAAAGCCATAAAGTGAGTGCAAAATGGCGCCATCCTCCACATTGGGCAGGAAGCCCCAGCCAAAAAGGGCGCGAAAATGCAAGGCTCCACCGAGAAGCGGGAAATAGCAGACAAATAATAATAAATGACTTAGCAGAGAAAACATGGATGGCAATGGAGGTGGAAACAGACAACCTTATACTGATACTGATTGGCAATTTTAAAAAATCGAATGCTTTTATTGGCATCAAAACAGACACCTAATGAGACAGTGTAAGGAAAGAATCAGGCAGACTTTCAAACAAAAGAAAAAACCCCATGAGATCTACAATGTAGAAGAGCCTGAAGTAACAGATTCAGGTACTTATTCATTGTATAACTTGGGGGTTGGGAAAACAGAACCAATCTATGTAACAGTGAAGGTAAATGACAGATCTATTAGAATAGGAGCTTCCACTACAATGATTGGTGAACACACCTCAAAATATCTGAACATAATTAAATTTGGAAGAAACAGTTGCAAATTGAGAACTTACATGGGTGAAGACATCCAAGTCAAAGGCATAAGCAGAGTTACTGTCCATTACAGAAGCCAATCAGCAAAGCTACAAAGTTTGTATTGAAAGGCAGAGGACCAAGCCTACTAGGGTGAAACTGGCTGAGGGAAATCAACCTTGATTTGTCACAGAGATTCTAAAAGGAAGCTGAAAACATTCCTGTTTTGGAAAAGGCGTGTGTAAAGACCCAACAACCTAAAGAAATGCAGGATTTTTCCATCAAAGGCATGGTAGGACAGCAAAAAGAAATAGGAAAGACCACCCTGAGGGACAGAGTCCGGGCTAAGGTGAGCAACCTCCAAAAGAAAAGTGAAAACCTACTGACGGACCCTCACACACAACCAGTTTCCCTCCTGTCTAAGCAGGTACCTCTGGAAAAGAAACAGAAAGAGTTCTACACTTCTCTGAGTGAAATGAAGGATGAGTTGGCAGCGAAGCCCCAACAATGCTTAATTTTCCAGGAGGCAGTACGCCAATGCAAGAAAGAGATGGAAGAGCTGAAGAAACAGCTGTATGAAGCTAAAGAGGCTTTGAGACAAAAGTTGCATAATTTTCCAAGAAGCAGACAAATGATGAAATTCTGGGAAACTCAACCACTGAGTTCACTCAAGACGAGCTTGCCTCTGAGAGTAGACTGGCCAATAGGGAAGTCGAAAAGAAGACCGAGAATAAAGTCAGTGTCAGAAAGAAGAAAACCCATAACAAGAAGACACAGAAACACAAATAATACCATTGATCCTGGCAGCGTATGAGTATGCTTTCATCCTTAGGCCTGGAAATCAAATTGCAAACATTGATGCACTGAGTTGTTTGCCCTTACAAGGAAAAGGTGTAGATGTTCCAGTTCTACAAGAGCTATTTTTATTGTTGAGCTTTTTAGATTCATCACTGGTATGTGCGAGACAGATCAGAGACTGGACAAGTCGAGACCCAGTCTTATCCAAAGTACAAGAACAAGTTCTTTGTGCTTGGTCACAAGAACAGGAATCTGACGAAAGTCACAGCCAGGATGGTATCTTATTGCGGGGAACACAAGCGATTGTTCCTCCAAAAGGAAGAAAGCCATTGTTAATTGAACTGCATAGCGCACATTCAGGAATTTTCTGAATGAAGACCTTAGCACACAGCTATCTATGGTGGCCTGGATGGATGGGGAAATAGAGAATTTAGTGAAGAATTTTGTGCAATGTCAGAAAGTTCAAAAGTTACCTCCAACGGTTCCGTTACATCCTTGGGAGTGGCCAGGAAAGCCAGACAACATCAGGAAAGGAGGTTCCTGACAAAGCATCTGAAGCTGTAGAACTGAGATGTTCCACAGGAATAAGGAAACCCCCAGAAAGACTGAATTTGTAAATTACTTATCTGCCTAAATAATTTGGTATTTTGAGAAAATTATAATTGTAACTGTAAAATGTATTTCTGAGTAAAGGGGGAGGGATCTGGTAATCTGCTGTGTAATATACCTTTAAGAAGAATGTTATAGTGGAAGATCACATGATCTTAGTATCCACTAGAAGAGTACCACGGGCTACCTCTGTGGTCAGTAGTCTATAGTTAGAGTCAGTAGTGTAGGGCCAGGGTTTGATTTGTAAGCACAAAAGCGTAGCTGCTGAATACCTCTATAAATAAACAGAATGTGTTCACCTTAGAGTTGTCTCCTGACCTACTCTGCCTATTACCAATTTGGCCATCCCAAAACAAGCGTGCAACCCAGATCCAAAAGTCCCAACAAACCAGTGACTAGGATCCAACAATAGTCTAATGTACATTCCAGAGGAATTCAATTAGTCCGTGTTATTGTTTTTAGAACAGGTAATTGTATTTTGATGTCTCATTTCAGAAACATTTGCAATGTTTCAGGATAGTGTAAAGCCAACAGGAGATGGAGACTTTCACACCTCCCAGGGTGTCTGTTCTGTTTCATCCCACTTGGTGGAATGCAGGTTTATATATTGTAGCCATCTGGCAATCCTCCATTGCTTTTAGAGGGTTTTGGTTTATTTTTTAAAATCCAACCAGAAAAGGAAAAAATATAAATTGTATCTTTAAAAAAAAAGGCAAATCCTCATAACAGGTGCCACTTTTCTGTTTTCATGTCAGCAGAGCAGTTTTTTTTCAAAGCAAATAGGAACTCCCTCCCTAACAGCACTGTGGATGTACCTACACCACAGGGACTGCAGCTGTTCAAGAAGGCAGCTCCACCACCAACTTCTCAAGGGCAATTAGGGTTGGGCAATAAATGCTGGCCCAGCCAGTGAAGCCAAAATCCCGTGAATGAATAATTTTTTTTTGAATGCTGGAAATCTGAAACAAAACCAATAAATGCTGGAAATACGCAGCAGGTCAGGCTGTATCTGTGGAGAGAGAAAGCGAGTTAACATTTCAGGTCGATCGTGTTCTGATGAAGGGCCGTTGACCTCACGCGTTACCTTTTTCTCTCCAAAAATGCTGCCTGACCTGCTGAGCATTTCCAATGTTTTCCGTTATGAGAAAACATATGGAAGAACTGTGAATGTGTGTGGGCGGAATTTTGCCCTTGATGGGCGGGCGGGCCCCACCGACTCGGAGGAGGGCGGGCAGCCAATCGCTGTCACCGAAATGGGCCCTGTTGCCATTTTAAGTGGGCAGGCCAATTAAGGCCCCGCCCAGTGTGACGCCCAGTGGGAAGCGCTATGCGTTTCCTGTTCCGGGGGGGTGGTGGGTTCCTCAACTGCCAGAGTGCGCTCTTTCAAGCATGCGCAGGATAGAGAGCGCATCTCCCTGAGGCTAAGTGCTGCTTCAGGGAGACCACTGACAGTTTTTGAAAGTTTAAAAATAGAAAAATAAAAAAATTATTAACATGACCCCCTCATGTGACAATGTCACACGAGATGGGACATGTTAATAAATATCACAGAAACTTTATTAAAGTTTTTAAAACAGACGTGAAACCTCATCCCGCCGGTGGATGAGGTTTCATGTTTTTTCTATTGCCCGCTGGGGTCCTGGCCTGCCCAGGGACAGGACCTTTAATTGTTTTAATTATCCTGTCAATGGCCTCAATTGGCCATTGACAGGTCGGCGGGTGGACAGCTGATCGCCTTCCTGAATATTTAAATGGGGCGGGGTGATGTCGGGGGGGTCCCCCCCCAACATCATCCTGCGTCACTTTCGCATCGGCAAGCGGGCCCCGCCCCCAACACGCTGACAGAAATATTCTGCCCTGTGTTACGGTTCACTCAGGGAGTCTGTGTAGCTGTGACTACATGCACTTTTATATTGGCATATTGTATTCTGGAGCTACGGTTAGGTATGGTAGAGGCTCCAATGTTCATTCCATCGCTTGGCTGACCAGGAATCACCCCCACTCTCAACACCTGCAATTGGTGTGTGTTGGAAGGACTTGCGGGTTGATACACAACCTGTTTGACCATGTTATGAACACACCTTCCTTGGCCATGTCCTGGGTGGGACTCGAACCCAGGGCTTCTGGCTTAGAGTTAGGGTGTTACCCGCTGCACCACAAGACCCCTCTGTGAATGTGTAAGAAGAGTGAAAAACAGTATTGCATATGAATACAGTGCATTAGACTTTGCCATGAATTTGCACAAGAACACCAGAATTAGGCAGAGCAGAACATTTGGCTACTCCACCTATCGATAAAATTGTGACTAATCCGATAGTGGCCTCAACTCCACTTTCATCTCTGCCCGCCATAACCCTTGTCGGTCACACAGCCTCCACTGCTCGCTGGGGAAGGGACCTTCACATACTAACCACCCTCTGAGAGAAAAAAATTCTCCTCATCTCAATTTTAAACGGGAGACCCCTCATTTTCAAACTGTGTCCCCTAGTCCTAGAGACCCCACAAGGGAAAACATTTTCACAGCATCAAGCCCCCACAGGATCTTATGTTTCAGTAAGATCACCTCTCATTCTTCTAGAAGCCAATGGATGTAGACCCAAGCTACTCAACCTTCATCCCAGGAATCAATCGAGTGAACCTTCTCTGAGCTGCTTCCAATTGCAATTATATCCTTCTTAAGTAAGGAAGCCAAAACTGTACACAGTACTCAAAGTCACATGGGCTCAGTACAGCTGTAGCAACACTCTCCTGCTTTTATACTCAATTGCCTTTGCAAAAAATGCCAACATTTCATTTGCCTTCCTAACCACTTGCTGTACCTGCATACTAACTTTTTGCAATTCATGTACCATATCACCCAAATCCCTCTGTAGAGTAGAGTTCTGCAGTCTCTCTCCAGTTAAATAACATGCTACTTTTCTATTCTTCCTGCCAAAACGGACAACCTCACACTTTCCCACATTATACTCCATTTGCCAATTTTTTGTCCCCTCACTTAACCATCTAAATCTCTTTGTAGACTCGTTATGTCCTCTTGCCAACTTACTTTCCAAACAATCTTTGTATCATCAGCAAATTTAACTACCGTACATTTGGTCCCTTCATCCAAGTCACTGATACAAATTGTAAATAGATGAGGCCCCAGCACTGATTCCTGTAGCACTCTGCTGGTTACAACATGCCAACCCCAAAATGACCCACTTTTCATTACTTCCTGCTTCCTGTTAGCTAACCAATCCTCCATCCATCATAATATGTTACCTCCTACATCACAAGCTCTTATTTTGTAATAAGAAGTAACTTTTGATGTGGCACCTTATCAAAAGCTTTTTGGAAATCCAAGTACACCAAATCTACAGGTTCCCCTTTATCCACCTTTCTTGTTACTTGCTCAATGAACTCTAAAAAATTAGTCAAGCACGATTTTCCTTTCACAAAACCATGTTGACTCAGCCTGATTGTGTAATGGTTTTCTAAATGTCCTGCTGTTACCTCCTTAATAATAGGTTCAAGCATTTCCCCTATGACAGTTGATTAAAATGTGAAAATGAAGCAGATTGCTCCACTTAGCTTCTAAATCTCTTGAATGATATGGAGGGTAAGAGCCCCAAACTACTTAGAATAATATCCCAGTCCATTAGTTGAGAGCGCAGATTCAGCTTCTGCAGCTGGCACCAGACCTCCTCCTTATTGTGAAAGTCCAGCTCAGTACCAGCTCAGAGCTGATAACGTCTTGAACAACGGAGTCACCTAGATGAATACAACATAAGGAACCAACTGATTCAAACACAGCACAGCTGAATTACAATGTCCAAACACAGTGAATTCGTCTACTCGAGAGAGTCCAGAGCATGGAAATTGGTTGCTCTTTTGATTGTTCTGTCTGTGCCAAGTAAGTCTACTCTTTAAAATCTTGTTCTTTAGTGTTATTAAGAAGTACTTTTATAAATAAAGCTAATGAAGACCAGAAACTTTGACGGATTCAATCACCAGGGGTTCTGTTGTGGTGAGCTAAAGATGAACCATTCATGGTCTTGCAAGACGTTATGATATCCATCTGCTTTTTCAGCATCTTCACATGAGGGGGCATGTTTAATTACATTTTTACTCCATTTATTTAATAATTTCAAAAGCCCTTCAATTTCCCTGAAGCAGCTCCGTGTCTCAGGGAGATTGAAGTGCTCTTTCGTGCGCATGCTGACCTGACTCTCTGTCTCCTCCCCCCGCCCGCACAGGTAGCACTGAGCACTACAGCTGTGTCTTACACTGGGCAGGCTTTAAGTGGCCCACCCGCGTAAAATGGCAGCGCAGAGCCAATCGCGGACCGCCCGGTCCCATCGAGCCTGCCCGCCAGCTGAAAAATTTTGGCCATAAAGCTTTGCAATTGCTTCACTCATCAACATGCCTGTTAATTAGAATACAAGAATATAATTTTCAGCTTTCTTAGGACCAACGATGAAAATGCTTTTGGAAAATTAAATCCTCCAAAGAAATTGGGGAAAAAATGACAAATTGACAACCTTAGGCCCATTAACTTCTATGATTAGCTCAACCGGCTGACACAAATCACCCTTATAGTCGGAAAGTGGGGAAAAATCATCTTCACAAGTCATAAGGAATTTCATTCTGGGAGGTAAGGTAGCGATGGACAATGATTTTGGATGGAATTTTGATTGGATAGTTATTTTCCTCTTGATGTAACAATCTTCCGCAGCTGCCACTTTTCTGTTGCCATGCGGATTAATTCAGCAGGGGAAGGTTTCTTTTTTTTGCAAATGCATGAGAGAACCTATAGTGTCAATGTATCGGTGGGGGACGGAAGGAGGGGAGGGAAGGAAGCGGGGAGAGAAGGGGGAGGGGGAGAGGCAGGAGAAGGGGGGAGGGGCAAGGATGGTGAGGGCGGAGTCTGAAGAGCTGCCTTGCGAATAAACCAACTTGAAGTAAAAGACCAGCTTTGGACTCATTCTTCCATGACAAGCACTTATTGTGATTAACATTTAAAACTGTGAATGTATAAGGGTTTAAAACAGCAGTGTATTAGAGTTTACCATAAACATGCCTAAAAATGAAATAGATTGCTCTGCTTTTTATCCACAGCTCTTCTGGAGGTAAATGCCCAAAAGATGTACAACGACCTAAGATATAGACTATAGACTAGACGACCTAAGACTAGACTGTATGGCTGTATGACTGTTGAGCCAGCTCTGCCATTCAATTTGAACACGACGGGTCTTGAGCTTAATCTCCACTTCCCCGCCCATTCCCTATAGCCTCGATTCCCTGAAAGACCAAAAATCTCTCTATTCTGCCTTAAATATATTCAATGTTGGAGCATTCACAATACGCTGGGTTAGAGAATTCCAAAGATTCACGACCCTTGGAGTGAATTAATTTTTCCTCCTCTCAGTCCTAAATGATTAGTCCCTTATCCTGAGTCTGTGCCTGTGTTTTAGATTCACCGAAAAGTGGAGACAATCTCTCAGCTTCTACCCTATCAAACCCCTTCAGAATCTTGTACATTTCAATGAGATTGCCTCTCATTCTTCTAAACACCAGAGAAGATAGACCCAGTTGGCTCAGCCTCTCATTATAGAACAACCCCAGGGACCAATTTAGTGAAACAATTTGCTGCACAGCCTCCAAAGTAAGTAAATCTATTAACTGTGGGGGCTAAAACTGCACACAGTATTCCAGATGTGGTCTCACCAAAACCCAGTACAACTCTAGCAAGACTTATTTATTCCGGTACTCCAATCCCCTTGCAATAAATGGTAAGTATCTGTAAGTTAACTTTTTGTGTTCCTTTGTACAAGCACACCCAATTCTCTTTGAATATCTTTTTTTTTGCAAAAATATACTTTATTCATAAATCTTCAAAAATATTTCGAACCATTTCAAAATCACCATTACAAAAATACAATCAGGTTCAACTTTTACAACATGAATCACAAGGTGTATCAGTACAAACAATGGATATCAACACTTACAAATTTATCATCGTTTAAAAAGTATTAAGCTCTTCTATTCTTTCAACCAAAGTGATTAACTTCACACTTTCCCACATTATAATCCATCTGCCATCTTGTTGCCCACTCACTTAGCCTTCTATATCCCCTTGCAGCTTCTCTGTGTACTCCCCATAGCTTAACTTTCCACCTAGCTTTGTATCATCTGCAAACTTAAATACACTACTCTCTGCCTCTTCAACTGGGTCATTAATATGCGTTGTAAGTAACTGAGGCCCCAACACTGACCCTGTGGCACTCCACTATTCAGTGCCTGCCAACCTGAAAATGTCCCATTTATGCCCAATCTCTGCTTCCTATCTGTTAACCAATACTCTATCCAGAATATATATACCTATTTAGAATAACAACCCAGCTCTTTGGTCGGGATGGAGAGCATAGATGCATCTTCTGCAGCTCATCCCTTTTCCTCTTTGCGAAAGAGGAACAGGTCAATTCGACTGCAGTATGAAGAAGGAAGTGACAAATACAGCACAGAGATCCAACTGATTCAAGCACAGCACAGCTAAAAAAAACTATGTGTGGGCACAGCATCTTCACTCACCAGAAGCAAGCCAGAACAATGGAATTAATTGCTCTTTTGATTCTTATATCTGGTTCAAGTAAGTCCCTTTTTAAAATTCTTGATCTTTAGTGTTATTGAAAGGACTTTTGTAAGAGCTGATGAAGACCAGAAACATCGAATGACTGGTAGTTTTGCTGGTGTGAGCTAAAGAGAAGCCGCTCGTGGTTTTGCAAGTTGATGTTGTGATAATCTTTTAAAAAAGATTATCACAACATCAACTTGCAAAACCACGAGTGGCTTCTCTTTAGCTCACACCAGCAAAACTACCAGTCATTGATGTTGTGATATCCGTCTGCTTCTGCAGCACATTCAATTGGCCTTTGCTTCTTTCTGTGCTTTCCTGCAGCATCTGATTCTTTCTGCCCTGTTGCAGCTCTGTCCTCTCCGAAACACAAGCTCCTCATCAATGCCAAGAGACTGACCACATTTTTTTTAGGTTATAACAGCAAGTTCTATGACATAGCACCTTGAACTTAGCAAAACGATCCAAGCTGCTTGACATATAGTTCCCTCAGCAAACTGCATAGAGAAATGGAAAATCTAAAACACATTTGTCTCTCAAAGGCAAACTGTTTCAGATATTCTTGAGAACAGAACCATATTTGGAGAATAAAAACTTCTATTTTTAGTTCAGCAAAAATGAATAACATCAGAAGAGAGTAATTGCTTGGAGTGTTTCTTCATATTGCTTTATACACAGACTCTGAAGCTCACGTAATTGAATTTTTTTTAAGCAATTTGCACTCTGACTTGAGTTCACCAGGAATTATTTGCGACACTGGGTGGCTGTCCTCCTCTGCAGGACGTTCGCACTGACCACCACTGCCACCGCCCCCCAAAGCCGGGTTGGTGACTTTGCTGCCCACCCTGCGGTCAGAGCCGGGGGAACGGTACATCCCGGCGGGCCTCCACAGCATCCAGCAGTCGCTCGAGGGACCTGTCGTTGAAGCGGGGGCAGGGGTGGGGGTGGGGCTGCAGTCCTTTTTCCTTTGCTGGCCACGTCTCCCGGGCGCTTTGCTAGCGGCTGCCTTTTAAAGACAGCGGCCAACGTGATGCATCAGCGGGGCGGACAAATGAGAGCCCGCTCGCCATGGAGACAGCGTGAATGAATAATGAGGCAGGCTCGGGATGAGAGAGCGTGAAAACCCGGCATCTTTGTCGGCGGGTAGGACTCCATTTTATCCACCCGCTACCGCACTTTGACCCAATAGACCTGCCCTGTGATTTACAGCCAGCAAGCTTGCTTTGGAGCTTTCTTCATAAGATTTCTCTAAAATTGAATAAATTCCTTAAGATTTTGTAAGGATTTCTTACAGCACAGCATTTCCCGTTGCTATCATTCATGAAAGGAGCACCAGTTTTCCTGTCATCTCTACCTCAGATGTGCCTATGCAGGGTAGGCCCACAGCCTGGCTCTGGCTCTCTTCTGGTTCCTGCAAAGTCCCTGGAGGAGGGAGTTGGTATTTTAGCAGCTCAATTATTGGTTACGTTAAATAGTAGTGCAGCACGTTTAAAGGGACACTGCAATGTCAGGTATCGTGTCCACATCAAAATTTACTCAGTGTCCATCCAAAGCAGAGGATGCATGAATAATATTCGAATAAGCAAGTATGTAAGATATTTTGATGTCAGCATTTTACAATGTGCACTTTAACAGCATTTTATTACCAGCGGGAGGATGCCAGAATGTTGCTATAGTTCCTAACGCTCACTCACAGAGAAATATTGGTGACAGGACAACTGCCCGTGCTCTTTTACAAGGAAATCCAGTGAGAATGAATTTTCATGAGCACCATCTCGATCATATCAGTGCAAACTAATTATCTGATGGGATAGCTTTAGATTCAACATTGCCATGTGGTAAGGTTCAATGAATAGGGTTATCAGCAAAAACAAGAGTGCACAAAATTGGAGGTAGCCTTTTGACTCTGGCTGAGAATTGATTAGGGGACAGAGGACAGAGAGTGGGGGACACAGTATAGTTACTAAGATTGGCAGCATGTGTCAAGCGATGTCCACCAGTGACCTGTGCTGCAGCCACAATTTTAACAATTCATTATTAATTACTATTAATGTCTCGAATGAAAAGACAGGGATTGGTATAATCAAATTCCTGAATGCCAGAAAGTTAGGAGTGAATTTTTGCTTTGATTATCTTGACATGGGCAATCTGAGCTCACAGCTGCACACGCGCAGTAACTTAAGGAGCCGGCTTCTGCATGGGCCTGCGTGGAGACTTCCATGCTGCTGCTCAGCTGCACAGCCTGGAGGGAGCGTTGGTAAATGGTGCAGATGGGAACAGAAGAGGCATGGATGGGTTGTTAGTGGGCAAAACCGTGGCAAGTGAAATTCGATTTGGGCAAGTGTGATCTTATCTACTTTGACCCCGAGAAGGATAAATCACAGTGGTCACGATGGTTAGAAACAAAGCAAAGTGGTTTGGGAACCCAAGTGAGCAAATCATTAAAAGCTAGAATACAGGTGCAAAGAGAAATCAAAAAGGTAAATGGAATAGAATCATAGAATCATAGAAAGTTTAGGGCACAGAAAGAGGCCATTTGGCCCACCATGTCTGCACTGGCTGAAAAATGAGCCACCCAACTTAATCCCACTTTCCAGCATTTGGTCTGCAGCCCTGCAGGTTATGGCACTTCAGGCGTATGTCCAAACACCTTTTAAATGAGTTGAGGGTTTTTGACTCTATTACCCTTTCAAGCAGTGAGTTCCAGACTCCACAACCCTCTGGGTGATAAATGCTTCCTCATCTCTCCTCTATTTTTCCTACCTTTCATTTTAAATCTGTGCCCCCTAGTCACTGACCTCTCTGCTAAAGTATATGGGCTCTTCCCATCCATTCTATCTAGACCCCTCACAATTTTGTACATCTCCATCAAATCTCCTCTCAGCCTCCTCTTTTCCAAGGAACAGTCTATCCAATCTTTCCTCATAACTGCAATTTTCCAGTCCTGGCAACATCCTCGTCAATCTCCTCTGTACCCTCACTAATGCAATTACATCCTTTTGATAATGAGGTGCCCAGAACTGCACACAGTGCTCAAGTTGTGGCCTAACTAATGTTTTATATCATCCCAGTATAACCACCCTGCTCATTTTTCTATGCCTCGGCTAATAAAGGAAAGGATTCCATATGCCTTCTTAACTACCTTATCAGCCTGTCTTGTTCAGGGATCTGTGGATATTCACTCCATGGTTTCTCACTTCCTCTACACCTTTCAGTATCCTCCCATTTGTTGTGTAATCCTTGGCCTCATTTGACCTCCCCAAATGCAACACCTCATACTTCTCTGGGTTGAATTCCATTGGCCACTTTTCTGCCCACCTGACCAATCCATTGGTATCTTCCTGCAGTCTCCAGCAATCCTCCTCTCTTATCAACCACGTGGCCAAGTTTTGTGTCATTTGCAAACATTTTCATCATTCCTCCCTACATTTATATCCAAACCATGAAGATATGCCACAAAAAGCAGGGGACCTAGTACTGAGTCCTTCGTAACCCCACTGGAAACAGCCTTCCAGTCACAAAAATACCTATCAACCATTACCCTTTGATGATGATGATCTTTATCTCAAGGGTAGATTGATTGCAAAGGAGAGGAAGTTGTGGTTCAATAACATAAAACTATAAGGTTTGACACCACCTGATATTTAGAACTCCACATCTCAGGATGAACACATTAGCCCTGGAGGGGTTGCAGCACAGATTCACCATGGTGATATCAGAGCTTAGAGGGTTACATTATTAGAACAGGTTGCATAAACTTCTCATGGATTCCAGGGAGTTTTGGAGGTTGAAAGTTTATCTGATGGAGATTTTTACAATGTTTAAATGATTTGATCGGGTTGATATAGAGAAATTGTTTCCTCTAGGGGGGGTTTGAAGAACAAGGGGGACATCATCTTAAAATAAGAGATCATCCATTCAGGAGTGAAATCAGGAGGCAACTTTTCACAGAAAAGGTAATAGATATTTTGGCCCCTTCCACAAATTACTGTGGATACTGGATAGGTGAGAATTTCAAGACTGAGCAATAGATTTATAGTAGTTAAGGATATCGAGGAATGTGGCACTAAGGAGAATAAAAGGTCTCCACCTGTTCCCAAAGTTCTGATGTGCATATGATCCAAAAAAAAAACAGCTTGTGCTCCAGTGAAATAAAATATCTGGGTTTAGAAATGGAAATGAAGGATTTTTTTAAGCAAGGTTTTAACACTTTCTTAATAGCAGTGATCAGTGTAAATAAGGAACATAAATTTTTTATGACATCAGGAATTTTATTTGAATGCTCTGATTGTGGAAAATCTGACCCCACAACCAACTCACAACAGATAATCACAGGCCTGCATATTGGGAAAACTGGGTGCAAAAACTGTGCATACGCAGTGATTTCAATAACAGTGTTGGTCAAAATGAGACTCAGAACAAGGAATTTGATATTATACATGGAATCGGATCTGTAACTGCAAAGGAGATTGTTGTAACAATGGAATAGGAGTGTTTATTTGGTTAAATGTTGTTTTTGTGATCCTGGTAGAGCTATTAATAATCTTTCATTATTAATAACCCGACAGGTTTATGTCAATTAATTGGACCCAAGAAGGTTCATGGAGAATTAGGAGGATCGGTCACTGTGAACTGTCAGTATGACCTGAAGTACATGTACCATGTTAAAAGATGGTGTAAAGGTAATTATTCCATCATTTATGGATGTTCTGCTGTGGTTTCTACTGAAGAACCAGAAAAAGGAGGAGTATCACTGGCTGATAACAAAACACAAGGAATATTTTCAGTAACCATGGATCACCTAATGAAAAGTGATGAAGAACAATACTGGTGTGTGATAGAAACATCAATATTTAAATTGGGTGAAAAGACTTCTACTGAATTAGAAGTTTCGGAAGGTAAGATAACGTATGTCCGGGCAGAATTTTCACTTCAGCATGCAGGGGCGGGCCCAGCACGTCGATGCATAAAATGACGCGCGGTGATGTCGGGCGTGCATCAAGATGTCACTGCGTGTCATTCCAATCTTCCATTCGGTGATGAGGCCATTAATAAACCAATTGAACTAATTGACAGGGATGCCTGGAACATTAAGGTTGGCCGGCAGGCAAAGAGCCCAAGTGGCCTTCAGGTTCTTCGTGAAACCTCATCCATGGGGGTGGAATGAGGTTTCATGAAGGTTTTATTAAACTAATAAAGATTTTTTACACATTTCATAAACAAGCCCCATCTCATCTGACACTGTCCCATGAGGGTACATGTCTAAATAATTTCAATGTTTCTTTACTTTAAAGTTTCAAATTGAACTTAATCTCCCCGAAGCAGCGCCGTGCCTCTGGGAGGTTTCTGCGCTCTTTCATGGCGCACAGCCGATCACGGGCGGTGATAGGCTCCACGCCCATCCGAGCCCACTCCCAACCAGCCCGCCTGACAGGCAGAAGACTCTGCCCTCTACATAGTCTATTCTACTCAGGTTTAAACATTGAAATCAGAAATACGCCGGCTCTGATAGTGACCCGGTACCAAATACTGGGGTTATCGCAGGGGTGGACATCCATTTACTGGGGTGTCAAGACTGGATTTCCAAAGCAAGATCTTTTCACTCCTTCAGGAAGAGGGAAGAGAAACAGACTGGGAGAACATGGCACTGCTGAGAGAATTTAACTAGCGGTTGTTGTGTTTGCAGCCAGAAATTTCTCAAGGGCCGTTTAGCTAAGTAATGGGGGGGAGTTTTAACAGTTAATGGAGTTGGATTTGAGTGCACGTGGGGAGTTAAATCCCTCAAAAAGCCACGGAAAGTAGGGATCTTGACATCAATCTCCGCACTTCCATGTCTCATCCGGGCAGGTTTGATAGTGAATGGGAAACCCTTGTGCAGCTGTCAAAGGTGTTATTTAAATATTGAAGTAGGCAGTTAAGTTCTGGTTTCATCAAGGATTCTGGTTTAAACTGACAGTGGACCACATTCTCAAGCTGTGTGGAGATCACTAGTATCACTGAGGCAAGTGCACAATGCTTCTTCAGTGAAACTGACAGGCTGAGAAGTCTTTAACTATGAAAATCAAGAGCTCCACCCTCTCAGAGTGCTGTCACTGCTTATCAAGTGATTGTTGACTTCTGAGAAGTCACTTCACCTGTCGAACTCTTCACTCACCTCCAACCTTATGGCATGAGGGCAGCTTATGCAGCTCTAACTTCCGCCCCTGATGAGGAGCAGGAGAGGCAACAATGCCAGCAATGACACCAGGAGTTATGGCAGGAGCAAAACTCTCAGCAGCACCAGCTGCCTTTTCACCCACAAGGCAATGGGGACGGGCACAGAGTTCCAACCCCAAGGAGATCAGAACGCAACACAGAGCCTACAGGCAGGGAATCAGCTCTCTTGACATGTGTGAATACCAGTATCTCAGGAGGTTCAGGCTATCATGGTATTGTTGTTGCTGACGTCTGCAGCCTCCTGGAACAAGACTTCATTCACAGCAACCCTGAGGTGGGTCATATTGTCTGAGGCCATCAATGGGGCTGTCACTGGAAGACAAACTCTTTCCTCCCAACCACAACCCACCAACTCCCCTCCCCCCACCCTACCCCACCCAGATCTCTATCTCTCCCTGAGGTTCTGTGCTCCTATCTCCGGCAAGGCAAGAAAGTACAGATTTGAGAGTTAGAAATGGCTTGTGTAAATAAGAACAAAGGACAACAGTTGTGAAGGGTGACTGTGTGCCACAATTTAACCTGCTAATTTATTCTAGCTTCTCCCCTTTAAAATAGAAATGATCAATTGAAATAAGTGACTCAAAAAGCAAAAAGGGGGAATTTTTCATTTCAAAAAATGATTTAAGAGACACAATTAAGAGAGTAGAGAGTACACAGGATTTGCTTTTCACAATAATGTTCAACAGCTTCCTCTATTATAGGCCACAATAGAGATGAACAATAGGCCCAATTGCCAGAAGAACAGGAAATACTGAGGCGTTTTATTACACTTCTCACCACTTCTCCTGTCAGAGCCATTCACTCATAAATCGTGGACAAGGTGAAAAATATACTTGTTTCTTTAATACATGTAAGTGAGCAATGATAGCTCACAGAACATTTTTCCAGGCTAATCTATAAGGTTAAGGTTAACTGCATTACAATGCTTCACTGTTCTAAGGGGCAGTGAGGTAGTCAGTTCAAAGTACAGCCAGTCTTATTTCTTCTGGCCAGGTCACTTTTTTAGTCAAGCCAGATTTCAAGGACTCTTGAAAGATGCCTTCCAATGTTCCCCATTTACGAAATAGTTAACTAAATAAAGACTGCAGCATTATATCCTGGCCATTGTTTTGGTCAAGACTTTGCCATGAGTGCTAACACTTCTGTTAAGGTAGAAGGATCTTTGTTAGTTATAACAAAACTGAAACTTTCTGGCCGGTGGACTGATGCTTCTATTAAAATTAGTTATTTTGAAATGTAAAAATTACTTTTTTTATTCATTCATGGGATGAATTTATTCATTCATGGCCGCTGGTTAGGCCAGCGTTTATTGCCCATTCCTAATTGCCCTTGAAAAGGTGGTGGTGAGCTGCCTTCTTGAACTGCTATAGACCATGTGGTGTAGGTAAACCCATAGTGCCATTAGGGAGGGAGGTCCAGGATTTGACCCAGCAACAGTGAAGGAACAGCAATATATTTCCAAGTCAGGATGGTGTGTGGCTTGGAGGGAAACTTCCAGGAGGCGATGTTCCCTTGCATCTGCTGCCCTTGTCCTTCTAGAAAGTAGTGGTCATGGGTTTGTAAGGTGCTGTCTAAGGAGCCTTGCTGAGTTCCTGCAGTGCATCTTGTAGATGGTACACACTGCTGCACTTGTTCGTTGGTGGTGGAGGGAGTGAATGTTTGTGAATGGGGTGCCAATCAAGTGGACTGCTTCATCCTGGATAGTGGCAAGTTGCTTGACTGTTGTTGGAACTGCACTCATCCGGGGAAATGAAGAGTATCCCATCATGTTCCTGATTTGTAGATGGTGAACATGCTTTGGGGCGTCAGGAGCTGAGTTACTCACCACAGCGTTCCTAGCCTCTGACATGTTCTTGTAGTCACAGTATTTATATGGCTAGTCCAGTTCAGATTCTGGTCAATCGTAACACCAAGGGTGTCAATAGTGGGGGATTCAGCGATTGTACAGGCCATTAGTGTCATGGGGTGTTGGTTAGATTGTCACTTGTTGGAGATGGTCATTGCCTGGCACTTGTGTGGCACAAATGTTACTTGCCACTTGTCAGCCCAAGCCTGGATATTGTCCAGATCTTGCTGCATTTGGATATGGACTGCATTGGTTAACATTTACTAATTCAGTTCTCTTTCATACCGTGTACTTTACTTGTGGCTTTCATCCTGGCTACTAGTATTCTGCTAAAGCGCATGGAGGTGTTTGCAGTATACAAAGCTGATTTTACCAGTGTCCATGGGCAAGCCCCCAGACCTCCTTGATCGGACATATCTTGGAAAATCACCCATTCTCACACAAATCTCAGTGCATTCCATATGACATCACACAATTCCTTGGGAGGCTGAAAAGTTACTGCATGAATGTGTTTTAAATTAAATTCTCAACATGAGTATAAGCACTTTTGCACTGTATTAATTATGGTTTCTTGTTTAATCAGAGAAGATGAGCTGAAGAGTTACAGTTTATGGGCTGCATTCCGTTGGCCGTTCTTTGGTGCTCTGGTTGTTTGTACTCTTTCGGTCACATTTTGCAAAAGACCCAAGTATAATATTTTAAAACTTCCGATTCTAATATTCAAAATTATTTCATTCAGTTCAAAAGTTCAAGCACAATGAAAATTTGGCTTAAAAAATGGTAAATAATCCAAGAGAAAATACCTGCCACTCATAAACTCCTCGCGAAAGAAGCATTGTTACAACAACGGCTTTTGGGGTAAATTTTGTGCTTATCAGCTGCAGTTTGTCTGATTTCAAATGGAAATCCAAGAAAGGAATCCTCGCATGCAACTGTTACTGGGTGATTGCAGAACATAACTGCCCGGAGTCAAGGGTTGAATTTTATGGCCCCCAGAAAGTGAAAGGGAGGTGAGGGTCCAGTAAGATCCTGGAGACCAGGGTCAGGTCGAATCCCCATTGCAATCTCACCATCAGGGAAATTTACTGACCTTGGGAGTGGAAGTAGGCAGGTTACCTGCCCCACAGAGGCAGGCAGCCAGTTTACATACGTAAAGGCCCCTATTAAGGTCCATTGAACTGTGCGATCGTTGCTGACAATGGGGCATCTCCCCAACACTTGGGAGGCCGCCAGCTAAATGGAGTTAGCCTTCCACTGACAGCCCAGGTGAGGGGGAGGGGGGGTCTGGTATAGGCAACAAAGAGAGGGTCATAGGGAAGGCAGCCTCTGGGGCCCGAGGAACTCTCCTGGGGGATTTTCCCTCTAGCATGCCACTCTTTGATTAGCTTTTCTTGTCCTAATGCTGTAGACCTCACACCTCATTCCTGCCTCAGCTGTGAACAACACTTCCAGTGGCACTTCGGATCTGCTGGCTCTCTGGCTGAGTCTCCAGCTCTTGCAAGTGGGCGGCTGGTCATCTATAATAGGATGACAGCCCCGAAGCAAAGTTCAGGTGGAAGTCCCGTTGCACACCCATGCCTGCTGGTGACTTGCATTTCCTCCCGCTGTTGGGACCTTCTCGCTGATGGTAAAAACCTACCTTATGTGATTGCTTGACCCAGTTATCAGACAGGGGAGTGAAGCATGAGGCCGTGTGTGGCAAAAGACAATCTAGTAATCTGTCTTTCAGTTATCACCGGAATATTTGTGTTAACGGTCCACCATTGATGCTTATGCTTTTAGCTGTTACACCTTAACTTTAGAATTCCCTCCTTAAAACTCTCCACCTCTCTCTCTCTCTGTTGTCATTTAACACAGTCCTTAAAGGCTACCTCTTTGCTCAACTTTTGTTCACCTGTCCAGATATCTCCTTGTGTGGTTTCAGTGTTCTTGCTCACCAATTTGAAATCTACAGTGTTTATCACCTATTCCCAAAGACAATTTCCAAGTTCTAATGAGGATGGCATCTTGTAACAATATGCTAATACCTAAATTAATAAACTTTGATAATTGTAATTACAGAAAAGTGCAGTACAAATATTGATGTAGATATTTTGTTATGGACAGAATTAATGTTTTCCCTTTACTGCCTGTGATCGGTATGCATTGTATGAAAGTGATATGTTTTCTCTTACAATTGGTGTGTGTATCGCAATTAAGTGATTTCACCAGCAAGCTCTTGCAACTTTGAAAATAAACAATGTTATTTACCTCACTCACTCCAAAATAGTACAACATTTCACTCGCTCATTTCACACACACCCGTACATGCACAAAGATTAGATACAAATGATGGTAATATACTGTTACAGCTTGTAATTATCTCAGTCTCTTTCAAGGCAGGCCTGTGTTTCTTAGATGAAGTCAATGGTTAAGATGAAATGAAGATCTTTTAAAGCAAAGGCTTTCTTAACAGGCTGTGTGGTTTCTTGTGGTTGAATCCCTAGAAGATTTGGGAGGGCTCCTTCTCCCTGTTATTAAGATCTCACACTCTCAAGGTATTGCTGTTTATTACCTCGGCTGCTTGGATGACTTGCTGTTACTTCGATGGCTTTCTGATGAAACTCTGTCTGCAAGAAATGTCTGCTGATTTAGAAGCGGACTACCAAAATAGTTCCTGCATGATGTGACTTCCACAAGTTCAAAGTCAAACTCCTTTTTGCAAACAAAGGAAGATGGGTCTGTTGATTCCAATCTTCCTGTGTTGTCTTTTGACACCATGAGATTCAATCAGCCCGCTTTGGATGAGGGACACCATCAAAAGATACTGGAATCTTGGTAGGATCCAATCGCGTTTGTCGCACACACATTGAGTTTCAATACCCCCTTTTGTCCAGGGGGAAATAGGGAGTCAGGTCAGCTGGAGATCTATAGTCCTTCTGTGTTGATTTATCATTAAACAAAGGGAGGTGTGAATTCCCTGAATGTGTGGTTCTGAGTGAATGTCCATATTTAATTAGGTATATACTTGAGACTCAGGGCCGTCTGTGACTCAACATGTCAAAGGTCAAATGATTTGCAGCGGCTATTTTAATAGAGCGTGTGTGTCCAATTCTTAAAAGTATTCATTGAAAGTTCATAATATACTGGAACATGACATTATACTTCATCTATGGGAACAACAAGGAAAATTTCTGTTTTTGTGAAACTGTGCCCGACCATCTAGGGCTTTTCCATCAATTAATTTCTGTGGTGCTCTTCAAGGGGCAGAGTCTCTGCCAATCACACCCGAGGCCTAGAAATGGGCAGGAAGTTCAAAAGCACCAAAGAGGGAACTGGTCTAACATCAGACCACTAACTAGGATAACAAGCCTTGTGGTATAGGCTTAGACTGATATTCTTATCTAAAATGAGTGCCATGTTCAAAGGCAGACATGGAATTGGGGATGGGAGGGGGCACCAACACTGCTCCTGGATCAAGCACAGTGTGTTGCATTGTACAGCACGGCACCCAAGATGTGCCCCAATGCCATGGGTACCACATGCAAAACCTAACCCCAGGAAAGTTGAACAATATCAGAATAAGAGGTTACGCTATGCGAATCTTGCCACTTAGTCCAGGATATCCGCACCCACCCTCTCACCTGCACATTTTTGGCCAGTATCTCTCAAAGTGAAACATCTTTGAAAGAAGGTCAACTCATTCATTTTTTACAGTTCAATTGCTTAAATTTATTCCTTATTCAGTTCTCCAGGCCAGCAAATGATGGGTTAGATGGAAACATCAGCTACAAAATGCCAATGGATCAGAAGTCCAGTCAAAGGCTGCGCAGAAGATTGACTAAATCCTGCATGAGTATCCAGAATATTTTCACTTGCTTTTGGAAGTTACTTTTGCATATTGTATTTGATATTTTATTACAATTTGAAATGCTTTGTAAAGTTCCCAGAAATTGTATGAACCACATAAGATGATAAACTTTGTTGATATTATATTAAGGAGCATTTTTTTTCTGCAACGGACACAAATGGTTCACAAAAATAATTGACCCCTTGTAACCAGCAGTAACTAGTTAAAAAAATGTCCTGTTAGTATTTTGAAAAATAGTAAAGTAATTGGGGGAAATTTTACTGACGAATTTGGATGTATTTGGGAGCGGTTTTGGGTGTGTGCAGGGAGATATCACTCCTAAAAGTTATGGAAGATTAGGATCCCAATATCATCCCAACTCCTTCCAAGTTTCACCCAGGCAGATTTGAAGGCAAATGGGGAACCCACATGCAGCTGTCCGGTGTGTTATTTGAATATTCAAGTAGGCAATTAAAAACTGTTTTAATCAGGGATTCTGAGTATAATTAAACAGGTACGTTTGCCAAGTTGTGTGGAGCATGGTGGGGTCACCTAGGTGAGTGCACAGTTGCTTCTTCAGTGAAACTGATAGGCTGGGAAGTCTTTAACAGTGAAAATGAAGAGTTGCAGCCATGGCCAGGTGAGAGGCCACTGTCCATTGCATGCCTTCTCAACGAGTGCCGTCACTACATGTGAGTTAATTGTCAACTTCTTAGAACTCATTTCACCTGTCTAGCACTTCACTCACCTCCAGCCTTCATTACAACCTGGCATGGGACAGCATTAGAAATTCCACCCTTCCCAGAGACTATGATTAATGCATACAAGGTAATTGCCAATATTTTGGAAGTTATTTCACACACCTCAGGCCTTCAATATGGCATGAGAGCAGCTCTAACTTCCACCTCTGAGGAAGAGTAAAAGGAGCAACAACAGCAACACTGACACCAACAGCTACACCAGGAGCAACACCACCAGCAGCACCAGCTGCCTTCCTGCCCAGCCATGTGCCAGTCCACAAGGCAAAGAGATGGACACAGACATCCAGCTCTAAGAAGGTGAGAACCCAATACAGGGTCTACAGGCAGAAGATCAGTTCTCTCGACATATGTGAGCTGCGATGTCCCAGAAGGTTCAGGTATTCTCAGCCGGTTGTTGCTGATATCTGCAGCCTCCTCCAACATGACTGTCTTCACAGTCGAACAAGGCCATATTACAGTGGCCATCAAGCTGGTTGTGACTGAAGGGCAAACTCTCCCCCCAACAACTACCTTCCCCCACAACCCCACCTGGGTATCTGCCTCTCCCAGAAGTTGTGTACCCCCTTCTCCTGCAAGCAGAGAAAGTAGAGAGTTATGAGTATTAGAAATGTTTTGTGTGAATAGGAGGGAAGGACAACGTTTGTGGAGAGTGACTGTCAAGCATGGGTGCAAGAGGTCAATAGGACGAGGGTGAGTGTGAGTGTTGGCTGTTCAGTTGCGGATGTGAGGTGCCTGGAGAGAGAGGGGTGAGTGGAGTTACAAATTGTGTTGTCCTGTGCACATCAAGGCAGTGCAGAGAGACTTCTGTTATTTTAAGACATGCATTCAGACATCAGAGTAGTTTGTGTCCACTAATTTTTCAGCCTGCAATACAGCGAACAATCAGTATCGAAAGATATTGCAGCTATTGAACTGATGCAGAAGGGACCAATCAAAATGATTGAGTGGATGGAGGGAATGGATTATAAGGAGCAATCACACAAATTGATCATGTTCTCACTACAGTCGAGACGTGTGAGAAATGTGTGATGACTTGTTTTAGGATCATAAAGTTTTGCAATTGCTTCACTCATCAGCATTCCTGTTAATTAGAAAGCTCTACTGTTTGTTTCTGACCCAGATGAAAATACTTTTCAAACATTCAATTTTCCAAAGAAATTGTGAAAAATGACAAACTGCCAAGCTTAGGCCCATTAACCTCGATGATGAGCTCACCCTGGCCGACACAAATCACCCTTATAGTCACAAAGTGGGGAAAAATCATCTTCACAGATCATAAGGAATTTCAATCTGGGAGGTAAGGGAGTGATGGGCAATGATTCTGGGAGAATTTTGATTGGATGGTTATTTTCCTGCTCATGAAAAAAATTTCCGCAGCTGCTACATTTCTGTTGCCTTGGTGATTGATACAGAAAAGAATGTTGTTTTTTATAGGTGTGTGAGAAAGCTTATAGAAGTACTGATGTGTAAGAAGTGCATAAAACAGTATTGTGAACGAGTACTTAAGCCAGAATTTTCCGCTCTGGTTTACAGCCAGCGTGTTTGGTAACATGAGAGGAAAATATCCCAAGATGATCCTAGTTGTGTTCCCGACAATGTAAACCAAGGACGCGATTGTCCCCTCCCCCGTCAGTGGTGGTCCATGTTTCCCACCATCCAACATTGGGAACTTAATTTTAATGCATCTGCATCTCAGTATTGCCAAATTTAATTCCCACACCAAATTTAATTCCCACGTCACCGTGACTTCAGAACGGTGTGATTTAAGACTGCCTTTAAAAGGTGTGTACCTGGTGAGCTGAACTTTAAGGGGAACTTGGAGGGGAGTGCACCCAACACTGTGCAGCACTCGCAAAGATGACCCGTAGAACATCATGAAAGAGGCGTCACTCATTCGGAGAGGGGCACAGGCGAGCCGCTTTTTCCCAGCTGGCTTTCACTGCAGTGCCGGGGCAAGGGCTCCAGTGCAGGTGGGGCCAGAGGGGGCGCAAGGCATCACAGACTGATACGGGTGCAGAAGCACATGCTGATGGGGGAGGGGCAGGTTGGGCGAGGTGGGGGAAGGTGAGGGAAGAAGCAAGGCACTTGTCAAAATTGACCATCCTTCAGCAGCTGAGACCATTCCCCAGCAGCTCCATTGACATGCTTGGAGTCGAGTCCCTGAAACATTTCTGCCCACCCAGGCAATGCAAAAGCATGAATGTGCCACCAAATTCTCCAGACGTTTTCACCGCGAGTGTGCAGACTGCTAATTAATGGGGGTTTTAGAGGGCTGCAGAACTAGTGGATGACTGGGCATGTTGCAGAGGCCCCTTGCAAAAGGTGGGCATAGAACAGTCACTGACGGAGGTGCTCGGAGCACCTTGCAATGTATCTATTCAGGTTTGGATCAGTAACCCTCATGGTTCAGGCTGACAGTGCAGCCTTGCAGCGCGGGTTAGGAGAATGCCTGCGGCTGAGCTGAGAGTACAACATGCAGACTGTCCAAAGCTGCCGACAATCGGTCTTGAAGTGGGGCAGAAGTGGGTGGGGTTTTGGTCAGCAATGAAGCGCAAGACACACAGGCCATCAAAGTGGGGGCCAGCGCTCTCTGACATATGTGAAGAAGCCTTGAGATGCAGCCGGAGCCAGGGGCTTAACCAAGAGAGGTCCTTAGGAGATGTATGCAAACCCTGCCGCCTCTCTCTTTGATATTGCAGGAGAAGAGCATCAGGACCATGGAGCCTGGTGATCTAGCTGTATGCCTCATGGCTGACAGGGAGCAGAGAAGGAGACTGCAATGGAGGATCCTGGCTTAGCAAAGGGAGTGGCACCACCCTCAAGATGAAGAGGCAGCAGGGTCAGGTAAACCAGGAAGCAAGAGCGCTGGGACTTGTGGTGATCCCTGTTTTCCACAGGTGCAGAGTGCAATTGACTGCACTCACATGGCGCTTAGATCTCCATGGCAACGTACACTCCAGTGCGTGAACTGCAAAGGCTTCCACTCACTGAATGATACCCCAGAAGCGTGCACGACCCCTACATTTTCAGCAGGACTCAAGTCCCTGACATCTTCCAGGGTCCACAGAGGCTGCAGGGTTGGCTCCTTGGGGACAAAGGCTACCCACAGGTAACATGGCTGATGACCCCTGTGGAGCAGCCTCAGACTGCAACAGAGAGAATCAAAGATTGGCCGGGTGGTTAACAGTGAGGTTGAATGTCTTGGGCTACAGGAAGATATTGACGGGATGGTCAAATGGGCAGATAAGTGGCAGATGGAATTTAACCCTGAAAAGTGTGAGGTGATACACTTTGGAAGGAATAATTTGACAAGGAAGAATTCAATGAACGGCATGACACTAGGAAGTTTTGAGGAACAAAGGGACCTTGGCGTGTGTGTCCATAGATCTCTGAAGGCAGAGGGACATGTTAGTGGGATGGTGAAAAAGGCATATGGGACACTTGCCTTTATCAATCGAGGCATAAATTACAACAGTAGGGAGGTCATGTTGGAGTTGTATAGAACCTTGGTGAGGCCACAGCTGGAGTACTGTGTGCAGTTCTGGTCGTCACATTATCGGAAGAATGTGATTGCACTGGAGGGGGTGCAGAGGAGATTCACCAGGACGTTGCCTGGGATGAAACATTTAAGTTATGAAGAGAGGTTGGATAGACTTGGGCTGTTTTCTTTGGAGCAGAGAAGACTGAGGGACGACCTGATCAAGGTGTACAAGATTATGAGGGGCATGGACAGGGTGGATAGGGAGCAGCTGTTCCCCTTAGTTGAAGGGTCAGTCACTAGGGGGCATAAGTTTAAGGTGAGGGACAGGAGATTTAGGGGGGATGTGAGGAAAAACTTTTTTACCCAGAGGGTGGTGACGGTCTGGAATGCGCTGCCTGAGTGGCTGGTGGAGGCGAGTTGCCTCACATCGTTTAAAAAGTACCAGGATGAGCACTTGGGACGTCATAACATTCAAGGCTATGGGCCAAGTGCTGCTAATTGGGTTTAGGTAGGTAGGTCAGGTGTTTGTCACGTGTCAGTGCAGACTCGATGGGCCAAAGGGCCTCTTCTTCACTGTGTAATTCTGTGATTCTGTGATGGTACAACGAGACACATGCCACAACCTGGACTTTGGTGGAGCAAATGATAGGCATATTGAAAATGAGGGTCCAGAGCATCGACAGGTCTGGTGGAGCACTGCAATACAGTCCCCAGAGGGTGTCGTGCATCATCATCGCTTGCTGCGGGCTCCACAACCTGGTGCTGCAACAGGGGGAGGACCCGGCTGAGGAGGGGATGGAAGAGCTTCACGTCTCCTCCGATGAGGAGGATGTCATAGGGGATGATGGGGATGGGGTCCTCGAAGGCCAGAAGTAGATGGCGCTCTGGTGCTCTTTAAATATGACTGCCGGAGTGAGGAAGGGCTGTGGTCACGGCACGGTGGGAAAATCCGAGCCGGACCACCAGAAATCCGGCGTGTTGCCAGTGCGAGCGTTGTTAATGAGGCGAGAAACACCAGGAGGTGGATGATGCAGAGCAAAATCCCACCATTGCGGCCAGTGAGAATCACTTAGTGCGATTCAGGGAAAATTCCAGCCAGAGAGTTTACCATAAATATGTCTAAAAATTAAACTGATAATACTTATATTTAAATATAAACATTACTCATATTTAAACTTTATATCAAATTCTCTTGAATATTATGAAGGGTAAGGTCCCCCAAAAGATTTGGAACCATAACCCAGTCCTTTAATCAGGTTGGGGGGCTCAAATGCAGCTTCTGCAGTTGGCCCCAGAGCTATCTCTAACTCATTGTAAAAGAGGAAGTGCTCAATGAGATTGCAAAATGAAAAAGGAAGTGGCAATTGGAAAAATAACCGACTCAAACGGAGCATAGCTAAAATACAATGTCTGGGCAGAGAGAGTACACCCACCAGAAACAGTGCAGAACCATGGAATTAATTACTCTCTTGATTCTAATGCCTGCATCAAGTAAGTCTCTTTTCTTTCAAAAAAGTTTTGATCTTTGGTACTATTAAAATCATTTTTGTAATCAGAGCTGTTGAAATTTTGCTGTCACCAGTAGTTTTGCTGATGTGAGCTAAAGAGAAGCCACTCATGGTTTTGCAAGTTGATGTTGTGAATTCCGTCAGCTTCTGCAGCATCTTCAATCCATCTTTGCTTCTTTCTGCGTTTCCCACAGGATCTGAATCTTTCTGCCTCTTTGTATCTCTCTCCTCCCTGAAACGTGAGCTCCTTATCAATGACGAGAGACTAACCGCATGGGGTTTTTTTAGGCTTATAACAAGTTCTATTCAATAGCACCTTGAACTTAGCCAAAGCACCCAAGGAGCTTCACATTGTGTTCCCTCAGCAGGTGGTGTAGAAAAATGGAACATCTCCAGCACATTAGATTCTTAAAAGGCAAACTCTGTGAAATATGTGATTCTTTAGAACAGAAGTGCATCTGGAGAAAAAAAACTTAAAATAGGTTATTTAATGTCAGTAAAAATGAATGTGTCAGAACAGGCATTGACCAAGTGCTTTGAGCGTTTCCTCAAATTGTATTTTTACACAGCTTCTGAGCTCAAATAGTTCTTTTTAAGCAACTTGGACTGTGACAAATGAGGAATTATTTGACCATATTTCTCAGTACCAGCTCTGAGCTGACAATTCTCTTGCTGGAGCTGTTCATGTTACCCTACAACCTCTCTATGAAGGTTACCCAAATGCTCTGTTGTGAACTGATCATCAGAGGTCACGTATGTGACTAGGTCATCCTTGATGTTTTGCAATGCACTTTGTTTGTTGACAAACCAACAGTGCCACAAAGAAATGATCTTCATTCTACTGTCTCCATACTGCATTTCTCATTGTTATCCTGTAAGAAAAGAGAGAAAAAATATCCGACCATAGGGGCTGAACTTTGCCCTCGTCGGGTGGGCACTGCCGGTGGGCCAGGGCATGGACGTAAAACTGACCACGCCCACAATGGGCCGCAAATTCGATTTCACACTGACGGGCCAATTAAGGCCCGCCCAGCGTATTTCCCAGCTCCTGAGGATAGCGGGAGTGGGCAGACAGTGGCGGGCGTGCACAGACACCGGGTCCAATGGTGACCCACCATCCTGCTTAAATGATGGCCTGGCAGCCTTTGTTATGCTGCTCACAATGGCCAGTGCAAGGCCACAGCAGAGAGGGTCCAGTGAGCAGGCCAGGCCGGAGGGCAGGGCCTTCGTTTTTCTGATGCCTGCCTTGCTGCCCTCCTCGAGGAGGTGGCAGCACGGTGGGAGGTGTTGGTCCCCCAGGATGGGAGGAGGAGGCTCCCCCACATGACGAAACGTGACTGGGAGGAGGTGGCGGAGCTGGTGAGCTCCCGCGGTGTGGTGCGGTGCATCTGGATCCAGTGTCGCAAACACTTCAACTATTTGTTGCGCTCTGGCAGGGTGAGGACCATGTTGGCGTTGGGCACTTAACCCAGCAGGTCGGCCTACACCCCCTTGCTGCACCCGTCTCCCCCCAACACCCCCTCAAGTCCGAATGTCGTGACAGCATTGATTCATTGACAACATGTGTCCTTAGCTGGATGGACCAGCAGATATTGCCCATGCTGAGGTCAGCCTGAGAGGGTGATGAGGAGATGGGTTTTGCTCCCGCAGCATGTGTTATACTGAGTCCCACATGACTGGTTTGGGGGCAACCTGGAGGAGCTGACCTAGGCGCTGTGTTAGACCTCCAGGTCATGTCCTAGTCAGGGTGGTGAGATGGTGGGAGGGGAGATTCAAGGTGACGTGGCAACAAACCATCTGCTGCCCTCTGCGCTCCACGAGCTTGCGCCTCCTTGCTTTGGAAGGATATACCGTGTGGTGCCTAATGTGATGTAGGCAGCATGTGGCCAAGGGGAGGTGGTGTGGGGGTGGGGAACAGGCCTTGCATCTTTGTGTGAGTGTTCGGCAGCAGCGGGGTGAGGGGGAACTGGAGCAATGAGATGTCCCACTCTGGTTGGGGTGGGCCGAGTGTGAACAGAGTCCGTGTGCAATTTGCACAAATCAATGCTCTTCTCTCATTTTCAGGAGAAGAATGTTCATAACGCGGCCGAGTGTGTGAGGACTGGAGGTGGCCAGGCCCAGCTCACCATACTAAGCTGCTTCGAGCAGGAGGCCCTGGATCTGGAGAGGCGCCATGCACCCAGGTCCACTGGTGTCGGTGAGGCTGGGGTGGCACGGCCAGGTATTTATGCCCAACAGTGAGGTCAGCATTGTCCTCCCAACAGCCAGAGCACTGCTGAATGTTAAATTAGTTAATTTAGCAACATTGCTGGACCGTTGGTTATGGAAGGATGGGCGCATAATGATCTGGGGGACGGGGATGAACTTTGTCATTGTCTCCCCGCTAAGTGATCCACTGTCCTTGTTCTTCCTTTAGGCATCAGCAGAGGAGGAGCAGCAGATGCCCCCCTTTCACACCTGAGGGGCCTGAATTCTCACCAGCGTCACACCATCTCTGCCAGGCAGGCACCAGCACAGATACTAGCACCTCGATAGGAATTGCAACATCGGCTGGTGTCCCAGGGCACAGCGGTGAGGGCACTTCACAGTCGCTGGAGGAGCTGGCAGAGACAGAGAGTGCCCATGGAGGCAGCAGTTGGAGGACAGCAGGGGTCCAGGCACATGCTCAGTCAGTACCTGATGATGGGCCTCTGGAGTTGTCCACGATGCAGCAGGTGCAGGAAATGCAGCCGAGTGTGTGGGAGCATCTGGGGGAGATACATGAGGCTATGCTTGGCTTGGTCTCTGTGGTGGAGGATTCTACGTGGACGATCGCCGCAGCAATGAACCTCATGTCTGAGTGCCATGTGACCTCCATGGACAGATGGTGAGTCTCTTGGAGAGCCTACTCCAGGAGACCCACCAGGGCTCCCTGGGGATGTGCTCTGACCAGCAAACCCTTACATCAGCATTGACCTCAGCTGGTCAGTGCCAGTGTGGGAGATGGTGTGGGCATCAAGTTTCCCAGCTCGGTGCCCATCCATCCCCGGTGAGCAGGGAGGTGCGACATGATCTTACAGTAGCACAGCAGCTGCCTGTCATCTCTGTGGGCACCTCTGAGGGCCCTCCGGGTGAGGGCACCAGCTTCTCCGCCCCTCTCCCAGTGACTGCATCATCCGGTGAGGCTGCGGTGACTGGGGAGGTGCCAGCTGCAGAACAAGCAGCTCCTTCCCAGGTGGGGCCAGCACAGACTCCATGGGCCAGAGGACGACCGCCAAGGTCATCGAGGCCAACAAGACAACAGAGATCTGGGGGGTACTGGAGTGCGCCCCCTGAGTGGTCCAGGATTCGGAAGCTCTTCTTGAGAAGACCGATGGCTCTCTCCACCACAGCCCTTGTGGAGACGTGACTCCTATTGTAGCGCTGCTCAGCTTCTGTTCTTGGATGGTGGAGAGGGGTCATGAGCCACCTTCTGAGGGGATAGCCCTTGTCACCCAGCAGCCATCCATCCAGCCGGACTGGAGCACCTGAAAAGCCTCAGCACCTGGGAGTATCTGAGGATGTAGGCATGGTGGGAGCTGCCTGGGTACCTTGCACAGACTTGCCGAACCTGCATCCTATGGCCACACATTATCTGCACGTTCATGGAATGGAAGCCCTTCCTGTTGACGAAGGCACCGGGCTCATCTGCTGGCGCCTTGATGGCCACATGTGTACAGTCTATAGCACCCTGGATACGGGGGGAACCCAGTAATCGCTGCAAAGCCTCTGGCTCGCTCAGCCTGGCTGGCCTCGTCCATATAGTAAAGAATAAATGTCGGTACCCACCTGAACAGAGCTTCTGTCACCAGCTTGATACAGCTGTGGACAGCTGATTGGGAGACTCCACACAGATCCCCCACTGACCCCTGGAAAGAGCCAGAGGCATAGAGGTTGAGGGCCACTGTGACCTTCAGAACCACTGGCATGGGGTGTCCACCCGAACAATTGGAGTTGATCTCAGGGCCGATCATCTGACAAATGGAGGTCACTGGAAATGCTGCTGACGCTTTTTATGCCGTCCTTGGATGAGGTTTGAGGAAATGTCGGCTGGCCGCCTGCCCGTTTTGCTCTTGCGATGAGCAGACAATCGGACGAGCAACATGACATCACAGACCATTGGACTGTTCAGGGCCTGAAGTAACTTGTTACTTAATGGCGGCCGCTGCTCCGGAACCCGCGCATGCCCAGTGAGCGAATAATCTCAAGAGTGCACGATGACGTCGGGACACTTGCTCACCATCATCGCACACTATTTTACTCTCGTTTGAGTCGGGTGCGCACCCACCCCAAGAGGGAATCGTTCTGCCCCTGGTGTTCCTGTAAAGCGGGTGCTCACTGCCTGGCTCTGCCCATTATCTGGTTCCTGTTGGAGGACAGCTTGGGTAGTTTGACAGCTCAATTATTGATTAGGCTAAATATTGGTACAGTGTCTATTTAAACACGATACTGTGTTGGATATCATGCCCACACTGAAATTATGCCCCTTTACTTAGTGCCCAATACATGCAGAGAACGCATGAATTATACTTGTAGAAGCAACTTTGCAAGGTACTTTGAGGTCAGCGATCTACAAAATGCACACTAACTGAATATTATTTCTAACAGACAGTATATTGCCCTTAGTTCTTAACAGTCACTTACAGAGAAGTGTTGGCAACAGCCTCAAATCAGGTCAACTGCCCGTCCTCTTTAACTAGGGAAATTGTAAAGGGACAGTTAATAGGACAGGAAAAATCTAATGAGACTGCAATTTTCATGAGAGACATCTGTTATATCAGTGAAAAGCAGCGGCTGAATTTTTATTTCCCGCGCTGAGTAAACCCATGTCGGGTGGAGCATGCAGGGCTGCAGTTTTATACCTGCCTGTCCAGTCCCACCACCTGTAATTTTCCATGGTCTGAGAAATGGGCAGACTGAGAAAACCTGTAAGAAGGAATGAAGGAATTAGTTTTATTTTCAAGTTTTTTTTTGAATATTTTCAATACAATCAATGTAAATAAAGAAAATAAATCAATAATAACATCAGGAATTTTATCTGAATGCTCTGGTTTTGGAAAATCTGGCCCCACAAACAGCTCACAACAGGAAACCAGAGGCCTGCATCTCGGGGAAATTGGTTGCAAAAACTGTGTATACACAGTGATTTGTGTAACCGTGTTGGTGGAATGAGACTCAGTGTGAGGAATCTGATATTAAAAAGTGGAATCGGATCTGTTATTGCACAGGAGATTGTCATAACAATGGAATAGAAGTGTTTGTTTAGTTAAATATTGTTTTCGTTGATCCTGGTAGAGTTATTAATAATCTTTCATTATTAATATCCCAACAGGTTTGCAACATTTAATTGGAACCAAGAAGGTTCATGGAGAATTAGGAGGATCGGTCACTGTGAAGTGTCAGTATGACCTGAAGTACAAGGACCATGATAAACGATGGTGTAAAGGCAGTTATTCCATCATAACTGGATGTTCTATTGTGGTTTCTACTGAAAAACCAAAAAGAGAAAGAGTATCACTGGCTGATAACAAAACACAAGGGATATTTTCAGTAACCATGGATCACCTAATTAAGAGTGATGAAGGACAATACTTGTGTGTGATAGTAAGACCAGGAATTAAATTAAATGAAAAGTTTTCTATTGAATTAGAAGTTTCTGAAGGTAAGAGGACAAACACATTTCTATTTAGTTTATTCTACTCAAATTTAAACATTGAATTCAGAAATACTCACTGATCCAACCAGAGGACCAGCAGCTCAACAGCCTTGGCAGTGTCATCAAGAGCTGTGGCTACTGCTGATGCACCAGGAGGAACAAGGGATTGACCCCAAGCTGATGCACCATCAAAGCCAAAGATGTTTTTACCGAGCTGGGGTCAAGTAGGTAGGCCTCACCAATCGGGAGAATGCACACTCCATCAGGGACACCCTAGCCTTGGAGCTGATCGTTCCTGCTGGTGGGCCCCGCCATGAGCCTTGGGAGTGGGGGTTTCCCCTCCCAGGGAACCCACTGGGAAAGCAATCAGGCTTCATCTGGCAGTCTCCACATCAACTGCTCCCAATATCAGGAAAATGCTGACGGGGGCAGAAAGTCATCCTTAATTGGACAATTAATCTGTTAAATTGCAGGGAGACGGTAGCCTTGTTGGAATCTCACTGGACTAGTAATTCAAAGGCCCAGGATATTGCCCTGGAGACATGGGCTCAAATTGCACCATGGCAGCTGGTGGAATTTGAATTCAACTAATAAATTGGATTATAAAGCTAGTCTCAGGAATGATTACCATGCCAACTATGATCAATTATTGCAAATAAAATCCCATCTAGTTCACTAATGTCCTTTAGGGAAGGAAATCTGACATCCTTACCCTGTCTGGCCTACGTGTGACTCCAAACCCACAACAAAGTGGTTGACTCTTAACTGTTCCCTATGGTGGCCTAGCAAGTCACTCAACTCAAGGGAATTTAAGGCTGGATAACAAAAACTGACCTTGCCAGCGACACCCACAACCCATGAAAATTTTTTTTAAATCCACCGACTGGAGATGGAAGGCATGTTGCTGAGATTTCTGCCACTGGCAATAACTTATGGCAGCAGGAAAACACTGGACTCCCTTCCTGTCAATGTCCACTGCCATTTTCCAAGTCCTCCTGCCTCCCAGTCCCTCTCCAGTGGGCCAGTAAAACTCAGCCCATTCTTATCGTATCACTTTCCCAATGCCAGTCGATCGATTGGAAATCAAAACACCTGCAAGCTCACACAGGGAGGAAACCCAGCACTATATATGCATCTAGTCATGTGTTTTGTTGTAGTTACCTCTGATTTCACCCTTTTATCCCAGCCCTACAAATTCAGCCAACACCAGCCCAAAAACCATTGAATAACCTGATCATTTGAATTAAGCAACACAAACATTACAAAGAGGGAATTTAGTGTGGGAAAATGATTATTAAATAATTAACATGACTCAATTCAGAGGAGTACACTATATAAAGAGAGCACTTTTAATAATAAAATGTTCACCACTTGCTCTCTTATAGGTCCACTATGGAGTTCAACACAAGGCCCAACCACTCGCAAAGCAGGAAATACTAAAACTTCTGTTACTACAGCTCTCACCACTTCTTCCACCAGTGACTCTTCTGAGTAAGTCCTGTTAAAACCAAACTCAATGTATTTGTTGCCATAGTGTGTGTACATAAGGAATGATGGACCACAGAACTTTTTTAGAGAAAAACCCATTGGGCTGACTGCAATGTGGAGCTTCATTATTCAAGCAATGATAGTTGTCATGGTCACCATTTCTGAGACTAGCTTGATATTCCAGATTTATTAATTCATTTCAAATTCCACCAGCTGCTGTGATGAGGTTTGAACCCATGTCTCCTGGGCAACATCCTGGGCCTCTAGATTACTAGTCAACATTGACCGTGAAGTTGGTCCCTCAAAGATCAAAACCAATGTTGTGTACGTTTACCAACAGGGAGAAAGTATTCTGCAAATAGCTCACTTTTAAATTCCAAATGAAGGCACCGCACAATATACAAATTCATTGCCCGTGGTAATCTTTGGTGAAACTTAAAATAGATCCTGTTCTTTTTTGGCTTTGGCACTAAAACAGGTTTCACAGATTTCTGATCACCCGCCCTTTTTTTTAAGGTGATTAACTAAATAAAACCAATTGCATTACATTTTTCACTTTTCTGCTGCTCAATGCCATGTTAAGATGTCCTACATATATTCTCTATAGAAGCTCCATGTGATAATCTATCTCTTCTGGCATGGTCCAAGAGCAATTATTGCACAGCACATCAAAAGTGGTTTTGATAAATCCAACATCTTCAGCATTTAATCTTCCCCTGGAGCCTCAGCAGTGAATGGGGATTTTGGAAAACAAGAGTTGGCCTGTGTAAAATCAATCCCACTCACTTACAGCAGCATGGTCTTTAGGTGTGATTGATATCAGAATTACCCATTCCTCTCCATTCTGAATGGGAATAGTGTTGTCACTATGTGCAGACAAGAGTAATAGCATTCTGCAACAAGTCCTGAGGTTTTATTCAAAAAGTCAAAAATAAAACCGAGCCTGACCAAGTTAGCAGACAGAAAACACCTAAACATCATGTCATGGTGGTACGATATGACAGCTGGTATGTGCCAGGCTGACAAAGTCCCAGAGGGAAACAGCCACGCTATCACAATGATCTTGCAACTTGTATTTATTACCAGAAGGTTTGTGACCTGAAGTCAGAAGTAACAAGTCCACTATCACCTTTAGAAATTTTAAAGATTAAACTAAAACATTCATTAACAAAATAAAGAAAACTTAAATACACAAAGAATCTGTTACACAGCTACATTTAGTTTTATAACAGTTCCCACAAAATTTATATTTAACTACACTCCCAACTACACACTCCTTTCAGGCAACAGTCCAAAAGAGATTATTAATCTATGAAACATCTAGCAAGATTGCTACAAGTACCCACTGTTGTTGTAAGGGAGGTATTTTACAGCTTCTTTCTCCCTCTCACTCACTAGTGAAACTCCAAAGGCTTTTAACACAACCTTGGTTACTGGAACAGCAAAATTCTCCAAGGTGATTGGAGGCTTTTATCCCAAGTCTGTTTCACACAGTAAACCTTTCTAGATCTCATGTGGCCACAACCCACACAGCCTTCCACCACGTCCTGCATTAAATATACTTCTCCTTTTTAATCTGTAAATCCCTTTGTTGCCACCTGTCTTTGGAGTTTACTTTTCCAAGAATATAAAAAGCTTTTATGTTTTCATCATGGCCAGCACTTTTGAGAAAAATAAATATAATAACTTTGCCTTATTTACCTTGCCAGTTTTAAACATTTTACCATGTCCCTTTGAAAAGCCAACAATCTCTCCACTTGTCTAAAAATGCAAATTCCATTTTACTTACCTCATCCATTAGCATTTCAAACATCAGTTTTTCACACTTAACCCATTTGATGAGTCAGAGCTTGCAGTCTAATAATCTGTAGTTTACTTAAATTATTTGCATACACAAACATAAGCCTGCTTTAAAATATTCCACAGTAATATCAGAAAAAATATGACAGTTCCTTTACACAAGGTTTACCACAGCCCACTTAGGATGTTGCTTCCTCAAAGACATCAAGGAGGTTAGTCATGAAGGACCTTCTCTTTCTGAATCTGTATTAATTTTCATCCTGTGGAAGGATGAATGCTGATGAGCACATGAGAAGAACTGCCTGCTCCTTTTTTCACTGTAGGATTTTGGAAATCTACAGGAGGCACCATTCTTTACACCTCCGAAAGATTACAGTGCTTTGTCCATGGTGGTGAGGGGTTTGCATGAGTTAACAACCTTCTAACTCAATGTTGTTACCTACTGAGGCATGACATACACTGAGACTATGGCCATCTTGAGATCTAATTACTTAAATCCAGGATGTGAGGAGGTCAACAAGAATTTAACCCGTTTGTATTAAATTCCTGTTTTAACAGAAACATTCAGTTACATTTGAAAAACCTTTGCTAATATAACTAGAAAAAGAATTTAGTAGAAACACATTAAATATTCACACAGTTAAATTTAAATGTTGAAATCAGAAATACGCCGGCTCTAATAGTGACACAGTACCAAATACTGGAGTTATCACAGGGGTGGACATCCATTTACTGGGGTGCCATCCTGTGGGAAGACTGGATTTCCAAAGCAAGATCTTTTCACTCCTTCAGGAAGAGGGAAGAGAAACAGACTGGGAGAACATGTCCCTGCTGAGAGAATTTAACTAGCAGTAGATGTGTTTGCAGCCAGAAATTTCTCAAGGGCCGTTTAGCTGAGAAGTAATGGGGGGAATTTTAACAGTTAAGTGGAGGTGGATTTGGGTGCACGTGGGGAGTTAAATCCCTCAAAAAGCCACGGAAGATAGAGATCTTGACATCATTCCCCGCACTTCCATGTTTCACCCGGGCAGGTTTGAAAGTGAATGGGAAACCCTTGTGCAGCTGTCAAAGGTGTTATTTAAATATTGAAATAGGCAGTTAAGTTCAGGTTTCATCAAGGACTCTGGTTTAAACTGACAGTGGACCACATTCTCAAGCTGTGTGGAGATCACTAGTATCACTGAGGCAAGTGCACAATGCTTCTTCAGTGAAACTGACAGGCTGAGAGGTCTTTAACAGTGAAAATCAAGAGCTCCACCCTCTCAGAGTGCTGTCACTGCTTATCAAGTGATTGTTGACTTCTGAGAAGTCACTTCACCTGTCGAACTCTTCACTCACCTCCAACCTTCATTATGGCATGAGGGCAGCTTATGCAGCTCTAACTTCCACCCCTGATGAGGAGCAGGAGAGGCAACAATGCCAGCAATGACACCAGGAGCTATGGCAGGAGCAACACTCTCAGCAGCACCAGCTGCCTTTTCACCCACAAGGCAATGGGGACGGGCACAGAGTTCCAACCCCAAGGAGATGAGAACCCAACACAGAGCCTACAGGCAAGGAATCAGCTCTCTTGACATGTGTGAATACCAGTATCTCAGGAGGTTCAGGCTATCATGGTATTGTTGTTGCTGACGTCTGCAGCCTCCTGGAACAAGACCTCATTCACAGCAACCCTGAGGTGGATCATATTGTCTGAGGCCATCAATGGGGCTGTCACTGGAAGACAAACTCTTTCCTCCCAACCACAACCCACCAACTCCCCTCCCCCCACCCTACCCCACCCAGATCTCTATCTCTCCCTGAGGTTCTGTGCTCCCATCTCCGGCAAGGCAAGAAAGTACAGATTTGAGAGTTAGAAATGGCTTGTGTAAATAAGAACAAAGGACAACAGTTGTGAAGGGTGACTGTGTGCCACAATTTAACCTGCTAATTCATTCTAGCTTCTCCCCTTTAAAATAGAAATGATCAATTGAAATAAGTGACTCAAAAAGCAAAAAGGGGGAATTTTTCATTTCGAAAAATGATTTAAGAGACACAATTAAGAGAGTAGAGAGTACACAGGATTTGCTTTTCACAATAATGTTCAACAGCTTCCTCTATTATAGGCCACAATAGAGATGAACAATAGGCCCAATTGCCAGAAGAACAGGAAATACTGAGGCGTTTTATTACACTTCTCACCACTTCTCCTGTCAGAGCCATTCACACATAAATCCTGGACAAGGTGAAAAATATATTTGTTTCTTTAATACATGTAAGTGAGCAATGATAGCTCACAGAACATTTTTCCAGGCTAATCTATAAGGTTAAGGTTAACTGCATTACAATGCTTCACTGTTCTAAGGGGCAGTGAGGTAGTCAGTTCAAAGTACAGCCAGTCTTATTTCTTCTGGCCAGGTCACTTTTTTAGTCAAGCCAGATTTCAAGGACTCTTGAAAGATGCCTTCCAATGTTCCCCATTTACGAAATAGTTAACTAAATAAAGACTGCAGCATTATATCCTGGCCATTGTTTTGGTCAAGACTTTGCCATGAGTGCTAACACTTCTGTTAAGGTAGAAGGATCTTTGTTAGTTATAACAAAACTGAAACTTTCTGGCCGGTGGACTGATGCTTCTATTAAAATTAGTTATTTTGAAATGTAAAAATTACTTTTTTTATTCATTCATGGGATGAATTTATTCATTCATGGCCACTGGTTAGGCCAGCATTTATTGCCCATTCCTAATTGCCCTTGAAAAGGTGGTGGTGAGCTGCCTTCTTGAACTGCTATAGACCATGTGGTGTAGGTAAACCCATAGTGCCATTAGGGAGGGAGGTCCAGGATTTGACCCAGCAACAGTGAAGGAACAGCAATATATTTCCAAGTCAGGATGGTGTGTGGCTTGGAGGGAAACTTCCAGGAGGCGGTGTTCCCTTGCATCTGCTGCCCTTGTCCTTCTAGAAAGTAGTGGTCATGGGTTTGTAAGATGCTGTCTAAGGAGCCTTGCTGAGTTCCTGCAGTGCATCTTGTAGATGGTACACACTGCTGCACTTGTTCGTTGGTGGTGGAGGGAGTGAATGTTTGTGAATGGGGTGCCAATCAAGTGGACTGCTTCATCCTGGATAGTGGCAAGTTGCTTGACTGTTGTTGGAACTGCACTCATCCAGGGAAATGAAGAGTATCCCATCATGTTCCTGATTTGTGCCTTGTAGATGGTGAACATGCTTTGGGGAGTCAGGAGCTGAGTTACTCACCACAGCATTCCTAGCCTCTGACATGTTCTTGTAGTCATAGTATTTATATGGCTAGTCCAGTTCAGTTTCTGGTCAATGGTAACACCAAGGGTGTCAATAGTAGGGGATTCAGCAATGGTACAGGGCATTAGTGTCATGGGGTGTTGGTTAGATTGTCACTTGTTGGAGATGGTCATTGCCTGACACTTGTGTGGCACAAATGTTACTTGCCACTTGTCAGCCCAAGCCTGGATATTGTCCAGATCTTGCTGCATTTGGATATGGACTGCATTGGTTAACATTTACTAATTCAGTTCTCTTTCATACCGTGTACTTTACTTGTGGCTTTCATCCTGGCTACTAGTATTCTGCTAAAGCGCATGGAGGTGTTTGCAGTATACAAAGCTGATTTTACCAGTGTCCATGGGCAAGCCCCCGGACATCCTTGATCGGACATATCTTGGAAAATCACCCATTCTCACACAAATCTCAGTGCATTCCATATGACATCACACAATTCCTTGGGAGGCTGAAAAGTTACTGCATGAATGTGTTTTAAATTAAATTCTCAACATGTGTATAAGCACTTTTGCACTGTATTAATTATGGTTTCTTGTTTAATCAGAGAAGATGAGCTGAAGAGTTACAGTTTATGGGCTGCATTCCGTTGGCCGTTCTTTGGTGCTCTGGTTGTTTGTACCCTTTCGGTCACATTTTGCAAAAGACCCAGGTATAATATTTTAAAACTTCCGATTCTAATATTCAAAATTATTTCATTCAGTTGAAAAGTTCAAGCACAACGAAAATTTGCCTGAAAAAAAATGGTAAATAATCCAAGAGAAAATACCTGCCACTCATAAACTCCTCGCGAGAGAAGCATTGTCCCATTCCAATGTTACAACAACGGCTTTTGGGGTAAATTTTGTGCTTATCAACTGCAGTTTGTCTGATTTCAAATGGAAATCCAAGAAAGGAATCCTCGCATGCAACTGTTACTGGGTGATTGCAGAACATAACTGCCCGGAGTCAAGGGTTGAATTTTATGGCGCCCAGAAAGTGAAAGGGAGGTGAGGGTCCAGTAAGATCCTAGAGACCAGGGTCAGGTCGAATCCCCATTGCAATCTCACCATCAGGGCAATTTACTGACCTTGGGAGTGGAAGTAGGCAGGTTACCTGCCCCACAGAGGCAGGCAGCCAGTTTACATACGTAAAGGCCCCTATTAAGGTCCATTGAACTGTGCCATCTTTGCTGACAATGGGGCAACTCCCCAACACTTGGGAGGCCGCCAGCTAAATGGAGTTAGCCTTCCACTGACAGCCCAGGTGAGGGGGAGGGAGGGTCTGGTATAGGCAGCAAAGAGAGGGTCATAGGGAAGGCAGCCCCTGGGGCCCTAGGAACCCTCCTGGAGGGATTTTCCCTCTAGCATGCCACTCTTTGATTAGCTTTTCTTGTCCTAATGCTGTAGACCTCACACATCTTTCCTGCCTCAGCTGTGAACAACACTCCCAGTGGCACTTCGGATCTGCTGGCTCTCTGGCTGAGTCTACAGCTCCTGCAGGCGGGCGGCTGATCATCTATAATAGGATGACAGCCCCAAAGCAAAGTTCAGGTGGAAGTCCCGTTGCACACCCATGCCTGCTGGTGACTTGCATTTCCTCCCACTGTTGGGACCTTCGCGCTGATGGTAAAAACCGACCTGATGTGATTGCTTGACCCAGTTATCAGACAGGGGAGTAAAGCATGAGGCCGTGTGTGGCAAAAGACAATCTAGTAATCTGTCTTATAAGTGTCACCGGAATATTTGTGTTAATGGTCCACCATTGATGCTCGTGCTTTTAACTGTTACACCTTAACTTTAGAATTCCCTCCCTAAAACTCTCCACCTCTCTCTCTCTCTGTTGTCATTTAACACAGTCCTTAAAGGCTACCTCTTTGCTCAACTTTTGTTCACCTGTCCAGATATCTCCTTGTGTGGTTTCAGTGTTCTTGCTCACCAATTTGAAATCTACAGTGTTTATCACCTATTCCCAAAGACAATTTCCAAGTTCTAACGAGGATGGCATCTTGTAACAATATGCTAATACCTAAATTAATAAACTTTGATAATTGTAATTACAGAAAAGTGCAGTACAAATATTGATGTAGATATTTTGTTATGGACAGAATTAATGTTTTCCCTTTACTGCCTGTGATCGAAATGCATTGTATGAAAGTGGTATGAGTTCGCTTACAATTGGTGTGTGTATCGCAATTAAGTGATTTCACCAGCAAGCTCTTGCAACTTTAAAAATATACAATGTTATTTACCTCACTCACTCCAAAATAGTACAACATTTCACTCGCTCATTTCACACACACCCGTACATGCACAAAGATTAGATACAAATGATGGTAATATACTGTTACAGCTTGTAATTATCTCAGTCTCTTTCAAGGCAGGCCTGTGTTTCTTAGATGAAGTCAATGGTTAAGATGAAATGAAGATCTTTTAAAACAAAGGCTTTCTTAACAGGCTGTGTTATTTCTTGTGGTTGAATCCCTAGAAGATTTGGGAGGGCTCCTTCTCCCTGTTATTAAGATCTCACACTCCCAAGGTATTGCTGTTTATCACCTCGGCTGCTTGGATGACTTGCTGTTACTTCGATGGCTTTCTGATGAAACTCTGTCTGCAAGAAATGTCTGCTGATTTAGAAGCGGACTACCAAAATAGTTCCTGCATAATGTGACTTCCACAAGTTCAAAGTCAAACTCCTTTTTGCAAACAAAGGAAGATGAGTCTGTTGATTCCAATCTTCCTGTGTTGTCTTTTGACACCATGAGATTCAATCAGCCCGCTTTGGATGAGGGACACCATCAAAAGATATTGGAATAACGGTAGGATCCACTCACTTTTGCCGCACACACATTGAGTTTCAATACCCACTTTTGTCCAGGGGCAAATAGAGAGTCAGGTCAGCTGGAGTTCTATAGTCCTTCTGTGTTGATTTATCATTAAACAAAGGGAGGTGTGAATTCCCTGAATGTGTGGTTCTGGGTGAATGTCCATATTTAATTAGGTTTTTACTTGAGACTCAGGGCCGTCTGCGGCTCAACATGTCAAAGGTCAAATGAATTGCAGCGGCTATTTTAATAGAGCGTGTGTGTCCAATTCTTAAAAGTTTTCGCTGACAGTTCATAATATACTGGAACATGACATTACACTTCATATATGGAAATAACAAGGAAAATTTCTGGTTTTGTGAAACTGTGCCCGATCATCTCGGGCTTTTCCATCAATTAATTTCTGTGGTGCTCTTCAAGGGGCAGAGTCTCTGCCAATCACACCTGAGGCCTAGAAATGGGCAGGAAGTTCAAAAGCACCAAAGAGGGAACTGGTCTAACATCAGACCACTAACTAGGATAACAAGCCTTGTGGATTTTCTTATCTAAAATGAGCGCCATGTTCAAAGGCAGACATGGAATTGGAGATGGGAGGGGGCACCAACACTGCTCCTGAATCAAGCACAGTGTGTTGCATTGTACAGCACGGCACCCAAGATGTGCCCCAATGCCATGGGTACCACATGCAAAACCTAACCCATGGAAAGTTGAACAATATCAGAATAAGAGGTTACGCTATGCGAATCTTGCCACTTAGTCCAGGATATCCGCACCCACCCTCTCACCTGCACATTTTTGGCCAGTATCTCTCAAAGTGAAACACCTTTGAAAGAAGGTCAACTCATTCATTTTTTACAGTTCAATTGCTTAAATTTATTCCTTATTCAGTTCTCCAGGCCAGCAAATAATGGGTTAGATGGAAACATCAGCTACAAGATGCCAATGGATCAGAAGTCCAGTCAAAGGCTGGACAGAAGATTGACTAAATCCTGCATGAGTATCCAGAATATTTTCACTTGCTTTTGGAAGTTACTTTTGCATATTGTATTTTATATTTTATTACAATTTGAAATGCTTTGTAAAGTTCCCAGAAATTGTATGAACCACATAAGATGATAAACTTTGTTGATATTATATTAAGGAGCATTTTTTTTTGCAACGGACACAAATGGTTCACAAAAATAATTGACCCCTTGTAACCAGCAGTAACTAGTTAAAAAAATGTCATGTCAGTATTTTGAAAAATAAGAAAGTAATTGGGGGAAATTTTACTGACAAATTTGGATGTATTTGGGAGCGGTTTTGGGTGTGTGCAGGGAGATATCACTCCTAAAAGTTATGGAAGATTAGGATCCCAATATCATCCCAATTCCTTCAAAGTTTCACCCAGGCAGATTTGAAGGCAAATGGGGAACCCACATGCAGCTGTCCGGTGGGTTATTTGAATATTCAAGTGGGCAATTAAAAACTGTTTTAATCAGGGATTCTGAGTATAATTAAACAGGCACGTTTGCCAAGTTGTGTGGAGCGCATGGTGGGGTCACCTAGGTAAGTGCACAGTTGCTTCTTCAGTGAAACTGATAGGCTGGGAAGTCTTTAACAGCGAAAATGAAGAGTTGCAGCCATGGCCAGGTGAGAGGCCACTGTTCATTGCATGCCTTCTCAACGAGTGCCGTCACTACATGTGAGTTAATTGTCAACTTCTTAGAACTCATTTCACCTGTCTAGCACTTCACTCACTTCCAGCCTTCATTACAACCTGGCATGGGACAGCATTAGAAATTCCACCCTTCCCAGAGACTATGATTAATGCATACAAGGTAATTGCCAACTTTTTGGAAGTTACTTCACCTGTTATTTCACACACCTCAGGCCTTCAATATGGCATGAGAGCAGCTCTAACTTCCACCTCTGAGGAAGAGTAAAAGGAGCAACAACAGCAACACTGACACCAACAGCTACACCAGGAGCAACACCACCAGCAGCACCAGCTGCCTTCCTGCCCAGCCATGTGCCAGTCCACAAGGCAAAGAGATGGACACGGACATCCAGCTCTAAGAAGGTGAGAACCCAACACAGGGTCTACAGGCAGAAGATCAGTTCTCTCGACATATGTGAGCCGCGATGTCCCAGAAGGTTCAGGTATTCTCAGCCGGTTGTTGCTGATATCTGCAGCCTCCTCCAACATGACTGTCTTCACAGTCGAACAAGGCCATATTACAGTGGCCATCAAGCTGGTTGTGACTGAAGGGCAAACTCTCCCCCCAACAACTACCTTCCCCCACAACCCCACCTGGGTATCTGCCTCTCCCAGAAGTTGTGTAACCCCTTCTCCTGCAAGCAGAGAAAGTAGAGAGTAATGAGTTTTAGAAATGCTTTGTGTCAATAGGAGGGAAGGACAACGTTTGTGGAGAGTGACTGTCAAGCATGGGTGCAAGAGGTCAATAGGACGAGGGTGAGTGTGAGTGTTGGCTGGTCAGTTGCGGATGTGAGGTGCCTGGAGAGAGAGGGGTGAGTGGAGTTACAAATTGTGTTGTCCTGTGCGCATCAAGGCCGTGCAGAGAGACTTCTGTTATTGTAAGACATGCATTCAGACATCAGAGTAGTTTGTGTCCACTAATTTTTCAGCCTGCAATACAGCGAACAATCAGTATCGAAAGATATTGCAGCTATTGAACTGATGCAGAGGGGACCAATCAAAATGATTGAGTGGATGGAGTGAATGGATTATAAGGAGCAATCACACAAATTGATCATGTTCTCACTACAGACGAGACGTGTGAGAAATGTGTGATGACTTGTTTTAGGATCATAAAGTTTTGCAATTGCTTCACTCATCAGCATTCCTGTTAATTAGAAAGCTCTACTGTTTGTTTCTGACCCAGATGAAAATACTTTTCAAACATTCAATTTTCCAAAGAAATTGTGAAAAATGACAAATTGCCAAGCTTAGGCCCATTAACCTCGATGATGATCTCACCCTGGCCGACACAAATCAGCTCTTTTGAGTACAAACCCATTTCCATCTGTTTCAGATGAAGTTACATTGTTTCGTAGTTTGCCATTGTGAGATTTGAACTCTTGATCTTGGGATTACAAACCCAGTACCATAACCACTTGGCTATTTAGGCCAAGCCAAAAATTAATCTATGGTATATGTTGAATTAACTGACCACAGCCAGGATGACAGCAGCAGTGCCACAGTTGGCTGAAACTCTTTCGAGTACAAACTTGTTTCCATCTGTTTTCAGATGAAGTTACATTGTTTCATTGCTTGCCATTGTGAGATGTGAACTCTTGATCTTGGGGTTACAAACCCAGTACCATAACCACTTGGCTATTTAGGCCAAGCCTACAAATCACCCTTATAGTCACAAAGTGGGGAAAAATCATCTTCACAGATCATAAGGAATTTCAATCTGGGAGGTAAGGGAGTGATGGACAATGATTCTGGGAGAATTTTGATTGGATGGTTATTTTCCTGCTCATGAAAAAAAATTCCGCAGCTGCTACATTTCTGTTGCCTTGGTGATTGATACAGAAAAGAATGTTGTTTTCTATAGGTGTGTGAGAAAGCTTATAGAAGTACTAATGTGTAAGAAGAGTATAAAACAGTATTGTAAACGAGTACTTAAGCCAGAATTTTCCGCTCTGGTTTACAGCCAGCGTGTTTGGTAACATGAGAGGAAAATATCCCAAGATGGTCCTAGTTGTGTTCCCGACAATGTAAACCAAGGACGCGATTGTCCCCTCCCCTGTCAGTGGTGGTCCATGTTTCCCACCATCCAACATTGGGAACTTAATTTTAATGCATCTGCATCTCAGTATTGCCAAATTTAATTCCCACACCAAATTTAATTCCCACGTCACCGTGACTTCAGAACGGTGTGATTTAAGACTGCCTTTAAAAGGAGTGTACCTGGTGAGCTGAACTTTAAGGGGAACTTGGAGGGATGTGCACCCAACACTGTGCAGCACTCGCAAAGATGACCCGTAGAACATCATGAAAGAGGCGTCGCTCATTCGGAGAGGGGCACAGGCGAGCCGCTTTTTCCCAGCTGGCTTTCACTGCAGTGCCGGGGCAAGGGCTCCAGTGCAGGTGGGGCCAGAGGGGGCGCAAGGCATCACAGACTGATACGGGTGCAGAAGCACATGCTGATGGGGGAGGGGCAGGTTGGGCGAGGTGGGGGAAGGTGAGGGAAGCAGCAAGGCACTTGTCAAAATTGACCATCCTTCAGCAGCTGAGACCGTTCCCCAGCAGCTCCATTGACATGCTTGGAGTCGAGTCCCTGAAACATTTCTGCCCACCCAGGCAATGCAAAAGCATGAATGTGCCACCAAATTCTCCAGACGTTTTCACCGCGAGTGTGCAGACTGCTAATTAATGGGGGTTTTAGAGGGCTGCAGAACTAGTGGATGACTGGGCATGTTGCAGAGGCCCCTTGCAAAAGGTGGGCATAGAACAGTCACTGACGGAGGTGCTCGGAGCTCCTTGCAATGTATCTATTCAGGTTTGGATCAGTAACCCTCATGGTTCAGGCTGACAGTGCAGCCTTGCAGTGCGGGTTAGGAGAATGCCTGCGGCTGAGCTGAGAGTACAACATGCAGACTGTCCAAAGCTGCCGACAATCGGTCTTGAAGTGGGGCAGAAGTGGGTGGGGTTTTGGTCAGCAATGAAGCGCAAGACACACAGGCCATCAAAGTGGGGGCCAGCGCTCTCTGACATATGTGAAGAAGCCTTGAGATGCAGCCGGAGCCAGGGGCTTAACCAAGGGAGGTCCTTAGGAGATGTATGCAAACCCTGCCGCCTCTCTCTTTGATATTGCAGGAGAAGAGCATCAGGACCATGGAGCCTGGTGATCTAGCTGTATGCCTCATGGCTGACAGGGAGCAGAGAAGGAGACTGCAATGGAGGATCCTGGCTTAGCAAAGGGAGTGGCACCACCCTCAAGATGAAGAGGCAGCAGGGTCAGGTAAACCAGGAAGCAAGAGCGCTGGGACTTGTGGTGATCCCTGTTTTCCACAGGTGCAGAGTGCAATTGACTGCACTCACATGGCGCTTAGATCTCCATGGCAACGTACACTCCAGTGCGTGAACTGCAAAGGCTTCCACTCACTGAATGATACCCCAGAAGCGTGCACGACCCCTACATTTTCAGCAGGACTCAAGTCCCTGACATCTTCCAGGGTCCACAGAGGCTGCAGGGTTGGCTCCTTGGGGACAAAGGCTACCCACAGGTAACATGGCTGATGACCCCTGTGGAGCAGCCTCAGACTGCAACAGAGAGAATCAAAGATTGGCCTGGTGATTAACAGTGAGGTTGAATGTCTTGGGCTACAGGAAGATATTGACGGGATGGTCAAATGGGCAGATAAGTGGCAGATGGAATTTAACCCTGAAAAGTGTGAGGTGATACACTTTGGAAGGAATAATTTGACAAGGAAGAATTCAATGAACGGCATGACACTAGGAAGTTCTGAGGAACAAAAGGACCTTGGCGTGTGTGTCCATAGATCTCTGAAGGCAGAGGGACATGTTAGTGGGATGGTGAAAAAGGCATATGGGACACTTGCCTTTATCAATCGAGGCATAAATTACAACAGTAGGGAGGTCATGTTGGAGTTGTATAGAACCTTGGTGAGGCCACAGCTGGAGTACTGTGTGCAGTTCTGGTCGTCACATTATCGGAAGAATGTGATTGCACTGGAGGGGGTGCAGAGGAGATTCACCAGGACGTTGCCTGGGATGAAACATTTAAGTTATGAAGAGAGGTTGGATAGACTTGGGCTGTTTTCTTTGGAGCAGAGAAGACTGAGGGATGACCTGATCAAGGTGTACAAGATTATGAGGGGCATGGACAGGGTGAATAGGGAGCAGCTGTTCCCCTTAGTTGAAGGGTCAGTCACTAGGGGGCATAAGTTTAAGGTGAGGGACAGGAGATTTAGGGGGGATGTGAGGAAAAACTTTTTTACCCAGAGGGTGGTGACGGTCTGGAATGCGCTGCCTGAGTAGCTGGTGGAGGCGAGTTGCCTCACATCGTTTAAAAAGTACCAGGATGAGCACTTGGGACGTCATAACATTCAAGGCTATGGGCCAAGTGCTGCTAATTGGGTTTAGGTAGGTAGGTCAGGTGTTTGTCACGTGTCAGTGCAGACTCGATGGGCCAAAGGGCCTCTTCTTCACTGTGTAATTCTGTGATTCTGTGATGGTACAACGAGACACATGCCACAACCTGGACTTTGGTGGAGCAAATGATAGGCATATTGAAAATGAGGGTCCAGAGCATCGACAGGTCTGGTGGAGCACTGCAATACAGTCCCCAGAGGGTGTCGTGCATCATCATCGCTTGCTGCGGGCTCCACAACCTGGTGCTGCAACAGGGGGAGGACCCGGCTGAGGAGGGGATGGAAGAGCTTCACGTCTCCTCCGATGAGGAGGATGTCATAGGGGATGATGGGGATGGGGTCCTCGAAGGCCAGAAGTAGATGGCGCTCTGGTGCTCTTTAAATATGACTGCCGGAGTGAGGAAGGGCTGTGGTCACGGCACGGTGGGAAAATCCGAGCCGGACCACCAGAAATCCGGCGTGTTGCCAGTGCGAGCGTTGTTAATGAGGCGAGAAACACCAGGAGGTGGATGATGCAGAGCAAAATCCCACCATTGCGGCCAGTGAGAATCACTTAGTGCGATTCAGGGAAAATTCCAGCCAGAGAGTTTACCATAAATATGTCTAAAAATTAAACTGATAATACTTATATTTAAATATAAACATTACTCATATTTAAACTTTATATCAAATTCTCTTGAATATTATGAAGGGTAAGGTCCCCCAAAAGATTTGGAACCATAACCCAGTCCTTTAATCAGGTTGGGGGGCTCAAATGCAGCTTCTGCAGTTGGCCCCAGAGCTATCTCTAACTCATTGTAAAAGAGGAAGTGCTCAATGAGATTGCAAAATGAAAAAGGAAGTGGCAATTGGAAAAATAACCGACTCAAACGGAGCATAGCTAAAATACAATGTCTGGGCAGAGAGAGTACACCCACCAGAAACAGTGCAGAACCATGGAATTAATTACTCTCTTGATTCTAATGCCTGCATCAAGTAAGTCTCTTTTCTTTCAAAAAAGTTTTGATCTTTGGTACTATTAAAATCATTTTTGTAATCAGAGCTGTTGAAATTTTGCTGTCACCAGTAGTTTTGCTGATGTGAGCTAAAGAGAAGCCACTCATGGTTTTGCAAGTTGATGTTGTGAATTCCGTCAGCTTCTGCAGCATCTTCAATCCATCTTTGCTTCTTTCTGCGTTTCCCACAGGATCTGAATCTTTCTGCCTCTTTGTATCTCTCTCCTCCCTGAAACGTGAGCTCCTTATCAATGACGAGAGACTAACCGCATGGGGTTTTTTTAGGCTTATAACAAGTTCTATTCAATAGCACCTTGAACTTAGCCAAAGCACCCAAGGAGCTTCACATTGTGTTCCCTCAGCAGGTGGTGTAGAAAAATGGAACATCTCCAGCACATTAGATTCTTAAAAGGCAAACTCTGTGAAATATGTGATTCTTTAGAACAGAAGTGCATCTGGAGAAAAAAAACTTAAAATAGGTTATTTAATGTCAGTAAAAATGAATGTGTCAGAACAGGCATTGACCAAGTGCTTTGAGCGTTTCCTCAAATTGTATTTTTACACAGCTTCTGAGCTCAAATAGTTCTTTTTAAGCAACTTGGACTGTGACAAATGAGGAATTATTTGACCATATTTCTCAGTACCAGCTCTGAGCTGACAATTCTCTTGCTGGAGCTGTTCATGTTACCCTACAACCTCTCTATGAAGGTTACCCAAATGCTCTGTTGTGAACTGATCATCAGAGGTCACGTATGTGACTAGGTCATCCTTGATGTTTTGCAATGCACTTTGTTTGTTGACAAACCAACAGTGCCACAAAGAAATGATCTTCATTCTACTGTCTCCATACTGCATTTCTCATTGTTATCCTGTAAGAAAAGAGAGAAAAAATATCCGACCATAGGGGCTGAACTTTGCCCTCGTCGGGTGGGCACTGCCGGTGGGCCAGGGCATGGACGTAAAACTGACCACGCCCACAATGGGCCGCAAATTCGATTTCACACTGACGGGCCAATTAAGGCCCGCCCAGCGTATTTCCCAGCTCCTGAGGATAGCGGGAGTGGGCAGACAGTGGCGGGCGTGCACAGACACCGGGTCCAATGGTGACCCACCATCCTGCTTAAATGATGGCCTGGCAGCCTTTGTTATGCTGCTCACAATGGCCAGTGCAAGGCCACAGCAGAGAGGGTCCAGTGAGCAGGCCAGGCCGGAGGGCAGGGCCTTCGTTTTTCTGATGCCTGCCTTGCTGCCCTCCTCGAGGAGGTGGCAGCACGGTGGGAGGTGTTGGTCCCCCAGGATGGGAGGAGGAGGCTCCCCCACATGACGAAACGTGACTGGGAGGAGGTGGCGGAGCTGGTGAGCTCCCGCGGTGTGGTGCGGTGCATCTGGATCCAGTGTCGCAAACACTTCAACTATTTGTTGCGCTCTGGCAGGGTGAGGACCATGTTGGCGTTGGGCACTTAACCCAGCAGGTCGGCCTACACCCCCTTGCTGCACCCGTCTCCCCCCAACACCCCCTCAAGTCCGAATGTCGTGACAGCATTGATTCATTGACAACATGTGTCCTTAGCTGGATGGGCCAGCAGATATTGCCCATGCTGAGGTCAGCCTGAGAGGGTGATGAGGAGATGGGTTTTGCTCCCGCAGCATGTGTTATACTGAGTCCCACATGACTGGTTTGGGGGCAACCTGGAGGAGCTGACCTAGGCGCTGTGTTAGACCTCCAGGTCATGTCCTAGTCAGGGTGGTGAGATGGTGGGAGGGGAGATTCAAGGTGACGTGGCAACAAACCATCTGCTGCCCTCTGCGCTCCACGAGCTTGCGCCTCCTTGCTTTGGAAGGATATACCGTGTGGTGCCTAATGTGATGTAGGCAGCATGTGGCCAAGGGGAGGTGGTGTGGGGGTGGGGAACAGGCCTTGCATCTTTGTGTGAGTGTTCGGCAGCAGCGGGGTGAGGGGGAACTGGAGCAATGAGATGTCCCACTCTGGTTGGGGTGGGCCGAGTGTGAACAGAGTCCGTGTGCAATTTGCACAAATCAATGCTCTTCTCTCATTTTCAGGAGAAGAATGTTCATAACGCGGCCGAGTGTGTGAGGACTGGAGGTGGCCAGGCCCAGCTCACCATACTAAGCTGCTTCGAGCAGGAGGCCCTGGATCTGGAGAGGCGCCATGCACCCAGGTCCACTGGTGTCGGTGAGGCTGGGGTGGCACGGCCAGGTATTTATGCCCAACAGTGAGGTCAGCATTGTCCTCCCAACAGCCAGAGCACTGCTGAATGTTAAATTAGTTAATTTAGCAACATTGCTGGACCGTTGGTTATGGAAGGATGGGCGCATAATGATCTGGGGGACAGGGATGAACTTTGTCATTGTCTCCCCGCTAAGTGATCCACTGTCCTTGTTCTTCCTTTAGGCATCAGCAGAGGAGGAGCAGCAGATGCCCCCCTTTCACACCTGAGGGGCCTGAATTCTCACCAGCGTCACACCATCTCTGCCAGGCAGGCACCAGCACAGATACTAGCACCTCGATAGGAATTGCAACATCGGCTGGTGTCCCAGGGCACAGCGGTGAGGGCACTTCACAGTCGCTGGAGGAGCTGGCAGAGACAGAGAGTGCCCATGGAGGCAGCAGTTGGAGGACAGCAGGGGTCCAGGCACATGCTCAGTCAGTACCTGATGATGGGCCTCTGGAGTTGTCCACGATGCAGCAGGTGCAGGAAATGCAGCCGAGTGTGTGGGAGCATCTGGGGGAGATACATGAGGCTATGCTTGGCTTGGTCTCTGTGGTGGAGGATTCTACGTGGACGATCGCCGCAGCAATGAACCTCATGTCTGAGTGCCATGTGACCTCCATGGACAGATGGTGAGTCTCTTGGAGAGCCTACTCCAGGAGACCCACCAGGGCTCCCTGGGGATGTGCTCTGACCAGCAAACCCTTACATCAGCATTGACCTCAGCTGGTCAGTGCCAGTGTGGGAGATGGTGTGGGCATCAAGTTTCCCAGCTCGGTGCCCATCCATCCCCGGTGAGCAGGGAGGTGCGACATGATCTTACAGTAGCACAGCAGCTGCCTGTCATCTCTGTGGGCACCTCTGAGGGCCCTCCGGGTGAGGGCACCAGCTTCTCCGCCCCTCTCCCAGTGACTGCATCATCCGGTGAGGCTGCGGTGACTGGGGAGGTGCCAGCTGCAGAACAAGCAGCTCCTTCCCAGGTGGGGCCAGCACAGACTCCATGGGCCAGAGGACGACCGCCAAGGTCATCGAGGCCAACAAGACAACAGAGATCTGGGGGGTACTGGAGTGCGCCCCCTGAGTGGTCCAGGATTCGGAAGCTCTTCTTGAGAAGACCGATGGCTCTCTCCACCACAGCCCTTGTGGAGACGTGACTCCTATTGTAGCGCTGCTCAGCTTCTGTTCTTGGATGGTGGAGAGGGGTCATGAGCCACCTTCTGAGGGGATAGCCCTTGTCACCCAGCAGCCATCCATCCAGCCGGACTGGAGCACCTGAAAAGCCTCAGCACCTGGGAGTATCTGAGGATGTAGGCATGGTGGGAGCTGCCTGGGTACCTTGCACAGACTTGCCGAACCTGCATCCTATGGCCACACATTATCTGCACGTTCATGGAATGGAAGCCCTTCCTGTTGACGAAGGCACCGGGCTCATCTGCTGGCGCCTTGATGGCCACATGTGTACAGTCTATAGCACCCTGGATACGGGGGGAACCCAGTAATCGCTGCAAAGCCTCTGGCTCGCTCAGCCTGGCTGGCCTCGTCCATATAGTAAAGAATAAATGTCGGTACCCACCTGAACAGAGCTTCTGTCACCAGCTTGATACAGCTGTGGACAGCTGATTGGGAGACTCCACACAGATCCCCCACTGACCCCTGGAAAGAGCCAGAGGCATAGAGGTTGAGGGCCACTGTGACCTTCAGAACCACTGGCATGGGGTGTCCACCCGAACAATTGGAGTTGATCTCAGGGCCGATCATCTGACAAATGGAGGTCACTGGAAATGCTGCTGACGCTTTTTATGCCGTCCTTGGATGAGGTTTGAGGAAATGTCGGCTGGCCGCCTGCCCGTTTTGCTCTTGCGATGAGCAGACAATCGGACGAGCAACATGACATCACAGACCATTGGACTGTTCAGGGCCTGAAGTAACTTGTTACTTAATGGCGGCCGCTGCTCCGGAACCCGCGCATGCCCAGTGAGCGAATAATCTCAAGGGTGCACGATGACGTCGGGACACTTGCTCACCATCATCGCACACTATTTTACTCTCATTTGAGTCGGGTGCGCACCCACCCCAAGAGGGAATCGTTCTGCCCCTGGTGTTCCTGTAAAGCGGGTGCTCACTGCCTGGCTCTGCCCATTATCTGGTTCCTGTTGGAGGACAGCTTGGGTAGTTTGACAGCTCAATTATTGATTAGGCTAAATATTGGTACAGTGTCTATTTAAACACGATACTGTGTTGGATATCATGCCCACACTGAAATTATGCCCCTTTACTTAGTGCCCAATACATGCAGAGAACGCATGAATTATACTTGTAGAAGCAACTTTGCAAGGTACTTTGAGGTCAGCGATCTACAAAATGCACACTAACTGAATATTATTTCTAACAGACAGTATATTGCCCTTAGTTCTTAACAGTCACTTACAGAGAAGTGTTGGCAACAGCCTCAAATCAGGTCAACTGCCCGTCCTCTTTAACTAGGGAAATTGTAAAGGGACAGTTAATAGGACAGGAAAAATCTAATGAGACTGCAATTTTCATGAGAGACATCTGTTATATCAGTGAAAAGCAGCGGCTGAATTTTTATTTCCCGCGCTGAGTAAACCCATGTCGGGTGGAGCATGCAGGGCTGCAGTTTTATACCTGCCTGTCCAGTCCCACCACCTGTAATTTTCCATGGTCTGAGAAATGGGCAGACTGAGAAAACCTGTAAGAAGGAATGAAGGAATTAGTTTTATTTTCAAGGTTTTTTTTGAATATTTTCAATACAATCAATGTAAATAAGGAAAATAAATCAATAATAACATCAGGAATTTTATCTGAATGCTCTGGTTTTGGAAAATCTGGCCCCACAAACAGCTCACAACAGGAAACCAGAGGCCTGCATCTCGGGGAAATTGGTTGCAAAAACTGTGTATACACAGTGATTTGTGTAACCGTGTTGGTGGAATGAGACTCAGTGTGAGGAATCTGATATTAAAAAGTGGAATCGGATCTGTTATTGCACAGGAGATTGTCATAACAATGGAATAGAAGTGTTTGTTTAGTTAAATATTGTTTTCGTTGATCCTGGTAGAGTTATTAATAATCTTTCATTATTAATATCCCAACAGGTTTGCAACATTTAATTGGACCCAAGAAGGTTCATGGAGAATTAGGAGGATCGGTCACTGTGAAGTGTCAGTATGACCTGAAGTACAAGGACCTTGATAAACGATGGTGTAAAGGCAGTTATTCCATCATAACTGGATGTTCTATTGTGGTTTCTACTGAAAAACCAAAAAGAGAAAGAGTATCACTGGCTGATAACAAAACACAAGGGATATTTTCAGTAACCATGGATCACCTAATTAAGAGTGATGAAGGACAATACTTGTGTGTGATAGTAAGACCAGGAATTAAATTAAATGAAAAGTTTTCTATTGAATTAGAAGTTTCTGAAGGTAAGAGGACAAACACATTTCTATTTAGTTTATTCTACTCAAATTTAAACATTGAATTCAGAAATACTCACTGATCCAACCAGAGGACCAGCAGCTCAACAGCCTTGGCAGTGTCATCAAGAGCTGTGGCTACTGCTGATGCACCAGGAGGAACAAGGGATTGACCCCAAGCTGATGCACCATCAAAGCCAAAGATGTTTTTACCGAGCTGGGGTCAAGTAGGTAGGCCTCACCAATCGGGAGAATGCACACTCCATCAGGGACACCCTAGCCTTGGAGCTGATCGTTCCTGCTGGTGGGCCCCGCCATGAGCCTTGGGAGTGGGGGTTTCCCCTCCCAGGGAACCCACTGGGAAAGCAATCAGGCTTCATCTGGCAGTCTCCACATCAACTGCTCCCAATATCAGGAAAATGCTGACGGGGGCAGAAAGTCATCCTTAATTGGACAATTAATCTGTTAAATTGCAGGGAGACGGTAGCCTTGTTGGAATCTCACTGGACTAGTAATTCAAAGGCCCAGGATATTGCCCTGGAGACATGGGCTCAAATTGCACCATGGCAGCTGGTGGAATTTGAATTCAACTAATAAATTGGATTATAAAGCTAGTCTCAGGAATGATTACCATGCCAACTATGATCAATTATTGCAAATAAAATCCCATCTAGTTCACTAATGTCCTTTAGGGAAGGAAATCTGACATCCTTACCCTGTCTGGCCTACGTGTGACTCCAAACCCACAACAAAGTGGTTGACTCTTAACTGTTCCCTATGGTGGCCTAGCAAGTCACTCAACTCAAGGGAATTTAAGGCTGGATAACAAAAACTGACCTTGCCAGCGACACCCACAACCCATGAAAATTTTTTTTAAATCCACCGACTGGAGATGGAAGGCATGTTGCTGAGATTTCTGCCACTGGCAATAACTTATGGCAGCAGGAAAACACTGGACTCCCTTCCTGTCAATGTCCACTGCCATTTTCCAAGTCCTCCTGCCTCCCAGTCCCTCTCCAGTGGGCCAGTAAAACTCAGCCCATTCTTATCGTATCACTTTCCCAATGCCAGTCGATCGATTGGAAATCAAAACACCTGCAAGCTCACACAGGGAGGAAACCCAGCACTATATATGCATCTAGTCATGTGTTTTGTTGTAGTTACCTCTGATTTCACCCTTTTATCCCAGCCCTACAAATTCAGCCAACACCAGCCCAAAAACCATTGAATAACCTGATCATTTGAATTAAGCAACACAAACATTACAAAGAGGGAATTTAGTGTGGGAAAATGATTATTAAATAATTAACATGACTCAATTCAGAGGAGTACACTATATAAAGAGAGCACTTTTAATAATAAAATGTTCACCACTTGCTCTCTTATAGGTCCACTATGGAGTTCAACACAAGGCCCAACCACTCGCAAAGCAGGAAATACTAAAACTTCTGTTACTACAGCTCTCACCACTTCTTCCACCAGTGACTCTTCTGAGTAAGTCCTGTTAAAACCAAACTCAATGTATTTGTTGCCATAGTGTGTGTACATAAGGAATGATGGACCACAGAACTTTTTTAGAGAAAAACCCATTGGGCTGACTGCAATGTGGAGCTTCATTATTCAAGCAATGATAGTTGTCATGGTCACCATTACTGAGACTAGCTTGATATTCCAGATTTATTAATTCATTTCAAATTCCACCAGCTGCTGTGATGAGGTTTGAACCCATGTCTCCTGGGCAACATCCTGGGCCTCTAGATTACTAGTCAACATTGGCAGTGAAGTTGGTCCCTCAAAGATCAAAACCAATGTTGTGTACGTTTACCAACAGGGAGAAAGTATTCTGCAAATAGCTCACTTTTAAATTCCAAATGAAGGCACCGCACAATATACAAATTCATTGCCCGTGGTAATCTTTGGTGAAACTTAAAATAGATCCTGTTCTTTTTTGGCTTTGGCACTAAAACAGGTTTCACAGATTTCTGATCACCCGCCCTTTTTTTTTAAGGTGATTAACTAAATAAAACCAATTGCATTACATTTTTCACTTTTCTGCTGCTCAATGCCATGTTAAGATGTCCTACATATATTCTCTATAGAAGCTCCATGTGATAATCTATCTCTTCTGGCATGGTCCAAGAGCAATTATTGCACAGCACACCAAAAGTGGTTTTGATAAATCCAACATCTTCAGCATTTAATCTTCCCCTGGAGCCTCAGCAGTGAATGGGGATTTTGGAAAACAAGAGTTGGCCTGTGTAAAATCAATCCCACTCACTTACAGCAGCATGGTCTTTAGATGTGATTGATATCAGAATTACCCATTCCTCTCCATTCTGAATGGGAATAGTGTGGTCACTATGTGCAGACAAGAGTAATAGCATTCTGCAACAAGTCCTGAGGTTTTATTCAAAAAGTCAAAAATAAAACTGAGCTTGACCAAGTCAGCAGACAGAAAACACCTAAACATCATGTCATGGTGGTACGATATGACAGCTGGTATGTGCCAGGCTGACAAAGTCCCAAAGGGAAACTTAGCCACACTATCACAATGATCTTGCAACTTGTATTTATTACCAGAAGGCTTGTGACCTGAAATCAGAAGTAACGAGTCCACTATCACTTTTTAGAAATTTTAAAGATTAAATTAAAACATTTATGAACAAAAGAAAGAAAACTTAAACACACAAGTTTTCCGTTACACAGTTACGTTTAGTTTTATAACAGTTCCCACAAGATATATATTTAACTACACTCCCAAATACACACCCCTTTCAGGCAACAATCCAAAATAGATTATTAATCTGTGAAACATCTAGCAAAATTACCACAATTATGCACCATTCTTTGCAGCTCCTAGAGATTACAATGCTATGTCCATGGGGGAGGGTGGGTGCATAAATTCATGACCTTCTAACCCAGAGATGTCACCTACTGAGCCATGACATACACTTAGACTATGGCCACCTTGAGATCCAATTACTTCAATCCAGGATGTCAGTAGGTCAACAAGCATTTAACCCATTTGTATTAAATTCCTATTTTAACAGAAACATTCATTTGCTTTTGAAAAACCTTTGCTAATACAGCTAGAGAAAGAATTTAGTAGGAACACATTTAAATGTTCACACACTAATCCTGGCACAGTCTAATTCCAAGGGCATAGAGCTTCATTAAATGGTGGCAGAAAGACTGGTTGCTTATATTGTACTTTGTTTAGAGCTACAGGTATAGCAATATTAAAATGTATTTCTTATTTATACTTGATCAGATTGAAACAGAATGAACTTGGGAGAAATATTATGTAATTACACCAGCTCTGTCTATCTCACACTCCAAAAATCTTAATTTTTACAGTGAGAAACAGTGGCATGTGATTCTGCCAGCGATCATGGTGCTAATCATCCTACTGCTCGTTGCTGCTATCATTCTTTATGTGAAACTAAAACGGCAGAAGAAAAGAGGTACATTCTGTCCAAAATAAAATGTAAAAGTCATGAGCAATCATTTTTTAAAATAGCTATGAAAACAAATTAGCATTTATTTAAGCAGCGCTTTTCAGGACCTCCGAATCTCCCTGAATCACATAACAGCCAGGCAAATATTTTGAATTGCAGTCACTGTTGTAACGTTGGAAATATTGCATCTAATTTGCACACAGCAAGATCCCACAAACAGCACCTGTCACCTGTTTGGTGATGTGAGTTGAGGGATAAATATTGGTACTGACACCAAGAAGATCTCCCCTGAACTTATTTGAAAATAGTGGCATGGGATCTTTTACACAGACAGGACCATAGTCTAATGGCTCGCGCAAAACATCAAGGTTTTTCAGCATTTCCTGACCATTTCCTGCTTCCATATGTGCAAAGAGCTTTTAAACCACTGCTAGCACACGTAAAAAGCCTCTTTTAAAGAATAGCAAACATCATCAGGTCAGGAACATACAACAGGAATTAAATTCAATGTATCTGATGTGCTTCTAACATTTGAAGATTTTGCAGCACTCTGTCGGAATAAAAAGTCTTATGCGAAAACTGAGAAATTGCAAATCGGGCCAGGACAGGTTGTACCCTGACTCACCCTGAATGTTGAGTTGACAATTAATCTGGGATGTTGAGGAGCAGCTTCAAAACGGACTATCCATGAGGGAATGAAACTCAGAAATTTGAAACCCAGATAATTAACATTAACAGTAAAGATGCAAAGCTGAAGATTTGCTAATAGGAATTAGAGTGAGCTTCCTAGGAGTAGTTCTAAGGCATAGAATCCAGAAGACTTGGGTCCTATCACTGCAGTCTTTGCTAAATTACCTGGGGCAGCAATTGATGTGCTGCGATTGATCTCAGATATTGCAGGGAAAGTATATGTGAGGATGGCAGCAGACAGCAGGTTTGAGCTTTACTCTGATGCCTTCAACAATTGGATCGCTTTTTTTGATTTTATTCTTTCACGGAACATGGGTGTCGCTAGCTAGGCTAGCATTTTTGTTTCCCATTCCAAATTGCCCTTGAGAAGGTGGAGGTGAGCCATCTTCTTGAACTGCTGTCAACCATGCAGTGTAGATGCACCCAAAGTGCTGTTAGGGAGGGAGTTCCAGGATTTTGACCTAGTGACAGTGAAGGAACGACGATGCAGTTCCAAGTCAGGATGGTGTGTGGCTTGGAGGACAACTTTCCAGGTGGTGGTGTTCCCATGCACCTGCTGACCTGTCCTTCTAGATAGTAGAGATCAAGCATTTGGAAGATGTTGTCAAAGGAACCTTTGTGAGTTGCTGCAGTGCATCTTGTAGATGGTACAAACTGCTGCTACTGTGCATCAGTGGTGGAGGGAATGGATGTTGGAGGTGGTGGATAAGGTGCCAATCAAGCGGGCTGCTTTGTCCTGAATGGTGTCGAGCTTCTTAAGTGTTGATGGAGCTGCACACATCCAAGCAAGTGGACACCATTCCATCACACTCCTGACTGGTGCCTTGTGTGTGGCGGACAACTTCTGGGGAGTCATAAGGTGAGTTACTCTGGGCAGAATTCCCAGCCTCTGACCTACTCTTGTAGCCACAGTATTTATATGGCGAGTCCAGTTCAGTTTCTTATCAAAAATAACCCCCAGGATGTTTATAATGAGGGATTTAGCGATGGTAATGCCATTTAATGTCAAGGGAAGATGGTTGGATTCTCTTTTGTTGGAGATGGTCATTACCTGGCACTCGTGGCATGAGTTTTACTTGTCAATAATAATTTTGCAAGCTCGCCGTCCAGGAATGGGCAGTCGAGCAAGGTATCACGAGATAACTAGTAGCGATGGAGCTGAGGACCAGTGAAAGTCAACAGCTACACAGAGAAAAGGCAAGAAGGAAAGAGGAAATTAACAAAAGAAAATATCTAAAAGGAAAAGAAAAGATTGGGATATTCACAAATGAACACAATCAAGCTATTTCCAATAATATTATACTCTTGGCTCCCAGCAGTGAGAAAACTATTTGTTTTAGATCATTTTAACTCAAAAAATTGCCTGGATTTTAGTCAGTAACAAAATGATGGCTCTCGCTGCTGACATTGAAGAATGCTGCCTACAAAGATTTAGCAATCTCTGTGACATGAATTTCATCTTTTCCTCTGTTAATTTCATTCTGACACCAATTAGAGGGGATCTCCGGTAGCATCCGTCAAATTATCGAGCAGGCGAAGCAGCCAGTCAAATTGAACAAAAACAAAAATACCTGGAAAAACTCAGCAGGTCTGACAGCATCTGTGGAGAGGGACACAGTTGACGTTTCGAGTCCGTATGACCCTTCATCAGAACTAAGGAAATAGAGAAATGGGGTGAAATATAAGCTGGTGGAGGGGGTGGGACAGGTAGAGCTCGACAGGGAGCCAGTGATAGGTGAAGGCAAAGAAGAGATTGCCAAAGATGTCATAGGCAAAAGGACAAAGGGGCATTGATGGTGGTGATATTATCTAGGGAATGTGTTAATGAGGACATTAAGGGTAGTGAGCAGGACAAGCTAGTGGCAGATGGCCCTAGTGGGGGTGGGGTGCGGGGAAGGGGGGAAGGGATCGAAATGGGCTAAAAGGTGGGGATAAAACAATAGATCGAAATAAATTTGAAAATAGGTGGGAAAAGAAAAATACATTTGTTAAAAAATTCTAAATTATTGGAAAAAGGAGGATCCGAAAGGGGGTGGGGATAGGGCAGAGAGTTCATGATCTGAAATTGTTGAACTCAATGTTAAGCCCGGAAGGCTGTAAAGTGCCTAGTCAGAAGATGAGGTGGTCTTCCTCCAGTTTGTGTTGAGCTTCACTGGAACATTGCAGCAAGCCAAGGATGGACATGTAGGCATGAGAGCAGAGTGGAGTGTTGAAAAGGCAAGCAACAGGGAGGTCTGGATCATGCTTGCAGACAGACCGAAGGTGTTCTGCAAAGCGATCACCCAGTCTGCGTTTGGTCTCTCCAATGTAGAGGAGACCGCATTGGGAGCAGCGAATGCAGTTGACTAAATTGAGGAAAGTGCAAGTGAAATGCTGCTTCACTTGAAAGGAGTATTTGGGCCCTTGGACAGTGAGGAGGGGGGAAGTAAAGGGGCAGGTGTTGCACCTTCTGCGGTTGCATGGGAAGGTGCCGTGGGAGGAGATGAAGTGTAGGGGGTGATGGAGGAGTGGACTAGGGTGTCCCGGAGGGAACAATCCCTGTGGAAAGCCGCCAGAAAGGGTGAAGGGAAGATGTGTTTGGTGGCGGCATCGATCTGGAGTTGGCGGAAATGGCGGAGGATGATCCTTGGAACGCAAAGGCTGGTGGGGTGATAAGTGAGGACAAGATTGAAGCTTTCTCACAGACAGGTTTTATCATTCAATTTTTATAATTTTACAGAAAGCAAAATAAACATACACGTTAAATTAATGTAGGAGTTGAAGTATCAAAAAGAAACTTTTAAAAATATTTTAAAATCCCTGGAATTTTAACATGAAAAGGAGAGATTTGACATTCCACAAATATAAAATAGTTTTTTCAGGGCTAGAGAGGCTGATCAACAATAAATATAACTAAGTATGCTGTTAGAAACCCAGGTACAACTCATTTAACAAGGCATACATTTTTCAAGGGTTTTTCTGGTAAGACTATTAGAGTAAAATGTGGAAGCTCATGTCAAATTTCTAATTGATTTCTATCTGTTTACACTTCAAGAGCACACTCTGTAGACGAGCAGGGTATTACTGACAGCAACTTCTGGATTTATGCTCTGCATGTGCGGGTAGCAGAAGTTGCTATCAGTTTCACCGAGTTATGATGACAGATGCTGACGGAGCCATCATTGTTACAACTGAAAAATAAAAGCTGATGTAAAGAGTTAAAGTCATGATGCCTGGGTATATATTGGATTACCTAGATGCAGTGCAAAGAGGAGGATTGGGTAGGAAGCCTCATGGGCACAGAAATCTGTTCCCAATCCTCTTCTAGGCTGCAACTTCCATGTGATCTAAAATATGCAATCTCAGGAATGGGGAAGTCTGCCCCTTTGTGCCGTTCCAGGGCACTTTGAGGTTTTGCAAGAGGTTTAGTACTGTCTTACAGTGGATTACTTTATGAATCAAATTAGAAACCAATGGATTCTGTAATCCAATGGAACCTCCTGAGGAGGTGACAAGGAAACAAGTGTAAATCCAAGGTTATTCTGCCTTTCAGAAGAATAAAACCTCTGCAGAGCAAATGGTAAATTGGCTTTATGAAGTTATACATAAAACACATATCAAATATCGGTTAAATAAATAAAACCCATCAGGAACCTTTGCAAAAATAAAAGTAAAATACTGCAGATGCTGGAAATCTGAAACGAAATCAGAAAATGTTGGAAAAATGCATCTGTGGAGAGAGAAAAACAAAGTTAATATTTTGAATCCATATGAGCTTCTTCAGAGAAGAGGAAATGTGATGAAATTTATACTGTTTAAGGGGGGCATGGGGCAGGTGGAGCTGGATAGAAGGCCAGCGATAGGTAGGGACAAAGGAGAGACTGACAAAGATGTCACAAGCTAAAGGGCAAAAGGATTGTTAATGGCAGTGGTTTGTGCTAAAAAGACAGGTGCTATAGTGGCGTGAAGGTAAGAAAGCAGAATGTGATTATAGCAGAACAAGGATAGCATTGTGTGAAAGAACAACATGGAACAAGCATGGAAACGCTTTGTGGAACACCTGCGGTCTGTCCGCAAGTATGACCCAGACCTCCCTGTCGCTTGCCATTTCAACACTCCACCCTGCTCTCTTGCCCACATGTCCGTCCTTGGCCTGCCGCAATGTTCCAGTGAAGCCCAACGCAAACTGGAGGAACAGCACCTCATCTTCCGACTAGGCACTTTACAGCCTTCCGGACTGAATATTGAGTTTAATAACTTCAGACCATGAACCCCCTCCTCCATCCCCACCCACTTTCCGATCCCCTTTCTTCTTCATTCATTTATATTTTTTACCCATTAGTTTTATTTTTATTCATTTATCCATAGTTTTATCCCCTTTTTTATCGCATTTTCTATCCTTTTTTTTACTCCCCCACCACCACCCCCTCATCCCCTACAGGGCCATCTGAACCTTGTTTTATGTTGTTCTTTCCCACAATGCTATCATCACATTCTGCTTTCTTTATGCCACTACTAGTACAATTTTTTAGCACTAACCACTACCATTAACAATCCCTTTGTCCTTTAGTTCATGACATCTTTGTCAGTCTCTCCTTTGTCCCCACCTATCGCTGGCCTTCTATCCAGCTCCACCTGCCCCACACCCCCTTAAACAGGATAAATTTCATCACATTTCCTCTTCTCCAGCTCTGAAGAAGGGTCATACGGACTCAAAACGTTAACTAGGAATCTTTGCATGTTTGAGCTCAATAAAGTGCTTACTATAAAATGATGTTTTGTATAACTTTATTTTACAGGCATGAATGAACAGAATTTTACTGGCATGGAAAATCCTGCAGAAGCCTGCAAGGTGAGACGATGTCACATCAGAGTCACATGGTTGCAGCAGACCCGAGGAGACCATTGTCAACTCTGGTTGGATACATCCTGGAATGACATTCTGACCACATGACACTTGATCATGTGACTCTGACTGACTTATGTTCAGTCACATGACAAATGCAAATGTTAATGTGTTTGCTTATAAAGGTTGGGTCACCTGTAGTTGCCTGTGGGTTTGAACCTGCAACTGTTGTGCAAGAAGTTCTGAGAACCAGGAGGTCGCTCGTGACCAGGAGGAGAGGGGAAACATAGGGCAGGGAAGAATAGAAATCAAGGATAATGGAGTGATTTACAGAGGGTAAAACAGGTGGGAGGAACTTTTACTCCACCATTAACCAGAAATGACTCACTGGAATTGGCTGGTAACTAATAGTAATACTGGGAACACTCAGATACCCCTAGTAAGTGAAAGCAATAAAATAACTCACTGGTAGTACTTTTCATTCCTTCACAGGATATGGGCATCGTTGGCTAGGCCAGCATTTATTGCCCATCCCTCCCACCTTCCTGAACCACTGCAGTCAATGTAACGTAGGTACACCCAAGTGCTGTTATGAAGGGAGTTCCAGGATATTGACCCAGCAACAGTGAAGGAATGGCAATATAGTTCCAAATCAGGATGGTGTGTGATTTGGAGGGGACCTTGCAAGTGGTGGTGTTCTCCTCTAGGTGGTAGAGGTTGTGGGTTGGGAAGGTGCTGTTGAAGGAGGCTTGGTGAGTTGCTGCAGTGCATTGTGTAGATGGTACACACTGCTGCCCCTGTGTGTCAGTGGTGGAGGGAGTGAATGTTTAAGGTGGTGGATGGGGTGCCAATCAAGCAGGCTGCTTTTATTCCACCTGATTAAGTATGTGGCAGGAAGGCTTGTGGATGGCCTTCCTGCCCCACCACCAACTGAAGCCCTTCTAAGAGCCTTACCCTGCTATCCAGCAGCAATTGGGCTGATTGCCATGCAGGGAGTGTGAGGAGAAACCTGTACAGTGTTGCTTGTGGGCTCTAACACAGGTGGTGCCCTTGTTCAAAGACGCTCAGTGCTTGATCAAGAAAACCAGCATCGGGGACCAGATGACAGCCACCCACCTAATCTTTCTGCTGACTACCCTCCCCTGCGATGCCCCCCACCCCCTACCCTCCTGAAACCCATCTCCCGTCACCCCTCACCCATATACTGGGATACAGTGATGATACTCGGCCTTGGGTGGATGTCTTACCGGCAGCAGCCACCATCTCCACAGTGCGCTGCCATTCAATTAAACTGCCAGCCTCTGATTGGCTGGCAGCTCTCGGCATGTGGCCTCTTCCGCCCCTGGGGTCCTTGATCCCAGGAAAGGCCCTCCACTGCCAGTTAAGTGCCTGATTGACACTTAATACAGCAGGCTTTCCCTAAAAGCCACATGCAGGACTCTCACTGGGCCTCCAGCCAACTGGCAAGATCCCCTTCGCCTCCACTAAACTCGCTGTGAGTTTGTGTTATTGTGGTAACAGTTTTCCAATTGTCTCAGTTTTCTAAGGAAGATAAAGAGGTGACATACTCCACGGTGAAGACAGCACCCAGAGCTAACTTGGAAAAAACTTACTATAATCTTCAGGATCTTAAAGCTGAAAGAACAGCCGAAGGCCAAGATGCTTCGGAAACTGTAGAATATTCCACAGTTTATTTCAAATCATAATGAAATAACCAAGTGTGTAGTTTTTCTGGACAACTCCAGCAATGTGCCTTGAACTAGGCTCCAAATGAACAATCTCCTGTTATAATGTTTCTCAAGAAGAATGTGCGTATGAACTGAAATATGTCTTAAAGCAATTTTTTTGACATATCTGTGCAGAGATTGTCATGTTACTTTTTTTTACTGAGAGAGTATAGCCTTGGCTAACAGAAATGTTGTCTTACAAAGAACATTCTTTGGGATTTGTTTGAAGCATGTTTGGTCAGCTAAATTAAGAGGCTGCAGATATTCTGAATCTGCTTTCTGTTGCTGCTGCAGTGCTTCCTTGTCTATTATAACAGTACTTTATGTCCTTTCTAGCAGTTCTTTTTTTTGTTAAGTGTGATATGTGAAGTTTGGTGGCTAGTAAAGAGAAAAATGTTAAGAATGGGAAACACATACTTTACTATATTTTAGAGTGTAACTTTGATTGTTGGGAATGGTTTGATGCCAGTTTTGTTTCATAGATGTATATGTAATCATGTATAATGATGTACATAGAGTTTGTGAATGGAAATAAATCAAAGACATTGACTGGAAATTTGAAACTAAGCAGTGTAAGATATACAGCACTAATACACAAGTACTTGTCCAATTTCATGCATATCATATGGGAGCTATTCAATCAATGCAAGTCTACTTTAATGTTGGCTGTTGTGCAATGTTAGAGAATTAGTTCACCCCATTTCTCAGTGAATTTATATGTTTGACTTATCCATTGAATATTGTTCCATGTAGAGAGAAAGAAAGACTTGCATTTATATTTCATGGCCTCAGGATGTCCTGAAGTAGTTTATACCTAATGAAGTACTTTTGAAGTGTAGGGCTACAATTATTGATTACCAATCACTTAGTTATCCTTACAGACAACTTGTGCTTAAGTATTAGAAAACACACATACAAAAGCAGGATCCTACTTGAGAATTATATGTTGTCATTCCTTTTGAAGGAAAGAGCAAACAAATTAATTTACACTTACATAGCATCTTTCATGTCCTCAGGATGTCCCACAGGACTTCAGAGCTAATGAAGCATTTCTGAAGGATAATCACCATGGTTATGTAAACAAACATGGTATCCAATTTAAAACAAAAAAAAGCTAGAAATTCTCAGCAGGTCTGACAGCAACTGCGGAGAGGAACACAGTTGACATTTTCGTTTCTGTTTCAGATTTCCAGCATTCGCAGTATTTTGCTTTGATATTATGGTATCTAATTTGCTCACAGCAAAGGCCCACAGGCAGCAATAAGATCATTGAGGTGATAATCTAAATAATTGGTTGAGCTAGTGGCTAATTGTTGATGGTGTCCAAGCCACCAGGCAAGTTCCCCTCCTGTTCTTTGTCTACAGTATCATGCCTCAGTATATTCTAGACTTAAAACTAATTTTTTTAAATTTTAAAACTAACAACAAAAGACTGCAGAAGATGGCCACCCGAGAGCCACCTAGCTTCTTTTATGGATTGACACCATTCCTCGGTCTCAAGAGGGAACAAAAGAAACATTTCAGACTGTTGTGAATCCAAATTGAATGGGTCATTCAAAAACAAAGACCCTGGCTGTCTCAAACACTGGATGTGTAATCAACACAACCACCCATCTTATTTGAAAAAGAACTTTGAACTTGTAAAAGGTCACATGATGAGACTGCCATATTTTCTGCCTGCTTTTAAAATCATTAAAAGCTGTTTTGCAGTCAGAGTTCCACCACAGCCATCGAATTAACTGTGAGCCATTAAGCAGCCAAAGTACCTTACAGCAAAACCTTGTAAGGGGGATAATCCAACAGAGAGAAGGACTCCCCCAACCTGCTCCAACTTCAAGGTCACCTGAGAACCAATTTCCTAGAAATTCAACTAGAAACCTCACAGCCTGCTGAGAATCCTTCACCTTACAAGAAACTCATTTTAACTTTAAAGCATCATCTTCAGCTAAGAAACTATAGGCCTGCCATGAAAGAGACTGAAGTAATGATAAGCTATAACGGTATATTACATTCAATTCTATTAGATCTTTATGTGAGAGAGTGTGTGGGAGATGAGTGAGTGCAACGGTGCATTATTTTCAGAGTAGATACGTGAGAATAAATAACCTTCTTTGTTTCTTTTAACTCACAAAAGCTGAAACCATTTAATTTAGGAATCACATTTTGAAGGTAAGAAAACACAGACACCCTACATGCAGACATACTGATCACAGACATAAAGGGAAACACATACATTCTGTCCATGATAATTGGTTAGACTTTGGATAAATATCTCAACAAAAATACATTACTGCACATTTATGCTGGCCAAGGATAAAGGACAACCATGGCAATTTCAAACAAAATTAGCAATATATTCGCTTTAACTTCTCCTTATACACTATACATTATTCCTTGGGCTAAAATAATGGATGGACCTCTATGTGCCAAGACTCTGCCAATAGCACTCTGAAACTGTCAAGATATGCATAACAGGATTCAGGAGAAAGACATTGATAACTCTGCCTCTCACCTGCTAGGAAAGCAGATACCACGTTGTCAGCCTATTTCTTCAGTCACACCATCAAGATTGCCAGTTTGCTCAATTGAGAATCAATAACATAAACTAACACCCTGCCAGCTGGCACTATACCATGTCCACATGCCAACATGCTGCACCAGCCATATAATAATTGTAAATACTTTGCAACTTACAATTACATCCCTTAGGTGCTGCAAAAATAATCGTGCACATTGATATCACACTTCATAACAGTAGGCTTGTCTAAATTAATGGATTCTTTTTCTTGCCCATGTATAATCCAATAGAATTTGCAATGGACTTCATAGAGTAATATAATCCTGCCATTGAATACCAACTAGTGATGTTCGAAAGTAATCTATTTATTTGTCGAACAGGTCATTAGCGAAACAAGTATACATTAGCATTTGTACATTTGTCTGACAGCCCAGACCATTGATCCAAAATAATTCTCTCAGTTTCAAATGAATCATTCTATTGATACGTAAGTTTTTGAATGAGCTGGATAGACACCCTGTTAGATGTAATAATTGTTCATCCAATTTTCCCTTCAAAGTTACTATGACCCCTGTCTCAACTTTTCCATATGACAAAGCATCCTGCGAGGCAACATTCCTTTGCCTAAATCATTTCCTCCTAACCATTTATCGTCACTCTGTCAGTGACAGTTTTGAATCGATGCTCCTTTGTTATTGACGTGCCAACCAGAAGATACAGTTTCCCCTATTCTCTCTACTGAAACCTTTCAAGATTTTGGAAGTTGCTATTAAATTGCTTAAACTTCTCTGCTCCAGAGAAAATAGTCCTGCTATCTTAAGTCTCTCTTTATAACTTTATTCTTGCCTCACTGAAACTTGGTGAACCTTTCTAACATCTTATGTAATACACATCATTCCTTGAACAAAGACAATGGACTATGTGCTTAGACTGTCAATGGCACAATAAACAACTGCCAGGAGATGCACAACAGGAGCAACACATTGATAAACCCTGAGATAAAAACAAAAAAAACTGCGGATGCTGGAAATCCAAAACAAAAACAAAAACAGAATTACCTGGAAAAACTCAGCAGGTCTGGCAGCATCGGCGGAGAAGAAAAGAGTTGACGTTTCGAGTCCTCATGACCCTTCGACAGAACTTGAGTTCGAGTCCAAGAAAGAGTTGAAATATAAGCTGGTTTAAGGTGTGTGTGTGGGGGGCGGAGAGAGAGAGAGAGAGAGAGAAGTGGAGTGGGGGTGTGGTTGTAGGGACAAACAAGCAGTGATAGAAGCAGATCATCAAAAGATGTCAACAACAATAGTACAAAAGAACACATAGGTGTTAAAGTTAAAGTTGGTGATATTATCTAAACGAATGTGCTAATTAAGAATGGATGGTAGGGCACTCAAGGTATAGCTCTAGTGGGGGTGTTTTTTTAAAATTTTTTTTTTAAATAATGGAAATAGGTGGGAAAAGGAAAATCTTCATAATTTATTGGAAAAAAAAGGAAGGTGGAAACAGAAAGGGGGTGGGGATGGGGGAGGGAGCTCACGACCTAAAGTTGTTGAATTCAATATTCAGTCCGGAAGGCTGTAAAGTGCCTAGTCGGAAGATGAGGTGTTGTTCCTCCAGTTTGCGTTGGGCTTCACTGGAACAATGCAGCAAGCCAAGGACAGACATGTGGGCAAGAGAGCAGGGTGGAGTGTTAAAATGGCAAGCGACAGGGAGGTTTGGGTCATTCTTGCGGACAGACCGCAGGTGTTCTGCAAAGTGGTCACCCAGTTTACGTTTGGTCTCTCCAATGTAGAGGAGACCACATTGGGAGCAACGAATGCAGTAGACTAAGTTGGGGGAAATGCACGTGAAATGCTGCTTCACTTGAAAGGAGTGTTTGGGTCCTTGGATGGTGAGGAGAGAGGAAGTGAAGGGGCAGGTGTTGCATCTTTTGCGTGGGCATGGGGTGGTGCCATAGGAGGGGGTTGAGGAGTAGGGGGTGATGGAGGAGTGGACCAGGGTGTCCTGGAGGGAGCGATCCCTACGGAATGCCGATAGGGGGGTGAAGGGAAGATGTGTTTGGTGGTGGCATCATGCTGGAGTTGACGGAAATGGCGGAGGATGATCCTTTGAATGTGGAGGCTGGTGGGGTGATAAGTGAGGACAAGAGGGACCCTATCATGTTTCTGGGAGGGAGGAGAAGGCGTGAGGGCGGATGCGCGGGAGATGGTCCGGACACGGTTGAGGGCCCTGGCAACGACCGTGGGTGGAAAACCTCAGTTAAGGAAGAAGGATGACATGTCAGAGGAACTGTTTTTGAAGGTAGCATCATCGGAACAGATGCGACGGAGGCGAAGGAACTGAGAGAATGGGATGGAGTTCTTACAGGAAGCGGGGTGTGAGGAGCTGTAGTCGAGGTAGCTGTGGGAGTCTGTGGGTTTGTAATGGATATTGGTGGACAGTCTATCACCAGAGATTGAGACAGAGAGGTCAAGGAAGGGAAGGGAAGTGTCAGAGATGGACCACGTGAAAATGATGGAGGGGTGGAGATTGGAAGCAAAATTAATAAATTTTTCCAAGTCCCGACGAGAGCATGAAGCGGCACTGAAGTAATCATCGATGTACCGGAGAAAGAGTTGTGGAAGGGGGCCGGAGTAGGACTGGAACAAGGAATGTTCCACATACCCCATAAAGAGACAGTCATAGCTGGGGCCCATGCGGGTACCCATAGCCACACCTTTTATTTGGAGGAAGTGAGAGGAGTTGAAGGAGAAATTGTTCAGTGTGAGAACAAGTTCAGCCAGACGGAGGAGAGTAGTGGTGGATGGGGATTGTTCGGGCCTCTGTTCAAGGAAGAAGCTAAGGGTCCTCAGACCATCCTGGTTGGGTATGGAGGTGTAGAGGGATTGGATGTCCATGGTGAAGAGGAAGCGGTTGGGGCCAGGGAACTGGAAATTGTTGATGCGACGTAAGGTGTCAGAGGAATCACGGATGTAGGTGGGAAGAGACTGGACAAGGGGAGAGAGAAGGGAGTCCAGATAACGAGAAATGAGTTCTGTGGTGCAGGGGCAAGCTGACACGATCGGTCTACCGGGACAGTTCTGTTTGTGGATTTTGGGTAGGAGATAGAAGCGGGCCGTCCGAGGTTGGGTGACTATCAGGTTGGAAGCTGTGGGAGGAAGATCCCCAGAGGAGATGAGCCCCAGCTATGCCTGTCTCTTTATGGGGTATGTGGAACATTCCTTGTTCCAGTCCTACTCTGGCCCCCTTCCATAACTCTTTCTCAGGTACATCGATGATTACTTCAGTGCTGCTTCGTGGTCTCGTCGGGACTTGGAAAAATTTATTAATTTTGCTTCCAATCTCCACCCCTCCAACATTTTCACGTGGTCCATCTCTGACACTTCCCTTCCCTTCCTTGACCTCTCTGTCTCAATCTCTGGTGATAGACTGTCCACCAATATCCATTACAAACCCACAGACTCCCACAGCTACCTCGACTACAGCTCCTCACACCCCGCTTCCTGTAAGAACTCCATCCCATTCTCTCAGTTCCTTCGCCTCCGTCGCATCTGTTCCGATGATGCTACCTTCAAAAACAGTTCCTCTGACACGTCCTCCTTCTTCCTTAACCGAGGTTTTCCACCCACGGTCGTTGACAGGGCCCTCAACCGTGTCCGGACCATCTCCCGCGCATCCGCCCTCACGCTTTCTCCTCCCTCCCAGAAACATGATAGGGTCCCCCTTGTCCTCACTTATCACCTCACCAGCCTCCACATTCAAAGGATCATCCTCCGCCATTTCCGTCAACTCCAGCATGATGCCACCACCAAACACATCTTCCCTTCACCCCCTTATCGGCATTCCGTAGGGATCGCTCCCTCCAGGACACCCTGGTCCACTCCTCCATCACCCCCTACTCCTCAACCCCCTCCTATGGCACCACCCCATGCCCACGCAAAAGATGCAACACCTGCCCCTTCACTTCCTCTCTCCTCACCGTCCAAGGACCCAAACACTCCTATCAAGTGAAGCAGCATTTCACTTGCATTTCCCCCAACTTAGTCTACTGCATTTGTTGCTCCCAATGTGGTCTCCTCTACATTGGAGAGACCAAACGTAAACTGGGTGACCGCTTTGCAGAACACCTGCGGTCTGTCCGCAAGAATGACCCAAACCTCCCTGTCGCTTGCCATTTTAACACTCCACCCTGCTCTCTTGCCCACATGTCTGTCCTTGGCTTGCTGCATTGTTCCAGTGAAGCCCAACGCAAACTGGAGGAACAACACCTCATCTTCCGACTAGACACTTTACAGCCTTCTGGACTGAATATTGAATTCAACAACTTTAGGTCGTGAGCTCCCTCCCCCATCCCCACCCCCTTTCTGTTTCCCCCTTCCTTTTTTTTCTAATAAATTATAAAGATTTTCCTTTTCCCACCTATTTCCATTATTTTTAAAAAAAAATTTTAAAAAAACACCCCCACTAGAGCTATACCTTGAGTGCCCTACCATCCATTCTTAATTAGCACATTCGTTTAGATAATATCACCAACTTTAACTTTAACACCTATGTGTTCTTTTGTACTATTGTTGTTGACATCTTTTGATGATCTGCTTCTATCACTGCTTGTTTGTCCCTACAACCACACCCCCACTCCACTTCTCTCTCTCTCTCTCTCTCCGCCCCCCACACACACACCTTAAACCAGCTTATATTTCAACTCTTTCTTGGACTCGAACTCAAGTTCTGTCGAAGGGTCATGAGGACTCGAAACGTCAACTCTTTTCTTCTCCGCCGATGCTGCCAGACCTGCTGAGTTTTTCCAGGTAATTCTGTTTTTGTTTTTGTTTTGACATTGATAAACCCTGTCTGTCTTCTGTTCGGTATGTGTATACCATAATGATACCTATGGTTTCCGTTTCCTTTTTGTAATTGGGTATTCAGAACTAGTATTCTAACTGTGGCCTATCCTTTGCATGTGAGAACTTTCACCAAGTTACCCCAGCATTGCATTTACCTTCCAAGTATAGAATATCTTCCTGTGGTGTAGCCCTCCATCTAGTGATTCAGCTAGGAACTGATGAAAAAAAACAACTCTTGAAAGACTGACAACTTTGACACTGCAGACAACCTTCTGAGTAGGAAAGATTAGAGCACTTAATTGCTAAACAGGTCACTGAATAATTTTAATTTGCTTTTTAAAAATTCCAATGAATCTGGCTGTCATCATCCCTCAATCTCTCCTTTGTATCCCACTTGAACTGACCTCTAGCAATGCTCCCTCCTTCTACCAATCATTTGCTTGGTCAGTGGGTAAGAATCACCAAACCTCAGTCCGTCAACTGAACGCTTTTGCCTCCCTTCTGGTCTTCCTGTGATTGGTTTTCTAAGATCAAAACTTGCCATTTGCAGGTCAGCAAGTACTAATCTCCCAGCCTGCGTCCCACTACATTAATTCACTAACATGACCAGCTCATTCCACCACAATTACTTTTCTTCAGACAGAAAGCAATGCTGGAGAGTGGGCTTCATTTTAACACTAAATTGCTCAATGCTTATTGACACACAGAGCTAAAACTTAACAAGGCTGCTTTGCACTGAAGTAACAGAGGAATTGGATAGATTAAAATTAGACCAAGATCCATGTAGACTGCCTTTTACATCCTGATAATCACCATTCCACTTGCAATAAATAAACATCATGGTTTACTCATTTCAATAAAAAGCTAAATGCTGGACATCTGAAAAAGCACCAGAAAAGGCAGCATCTGTGGAGTGACCCAATGGCCAACATTTAGATAAAATATTCATATAAATATAATAAAAAAGGCAGAAAACCTTGCTCAGGTCAAATAGGAGGGCACCTCAATGGGATGGGACAGGTGGATGCAAGTGTCACTGTGGGTGCATCTTCAGCGCGTGCCAACACAACACAACTGCCAGAAATGTACTCGAAGGTGAGGGGTGAGGTAGGGGGCTAATGGAGAGGAGGCCAGGTTGAATTTCATGCTTAGACTCCCACCTTTGGAGTCCAATGTTAAACAAACCTCCACCTGCTCCAACCCCAGCTCCCTCCACCAATCAGCCACCACCCTCCAATCCATCTTCTCTCCTTCGGTCATCGACACTTATACTTCAAGAGCTTTAAGGAAATGGCCATTGCTTCATTCTGACATAGAAACACCGTAGAAAACATGAGCAGCTGATGCACAAAGAGGACCTTGTGTTCCATTATTGGTTTTTACAAATTATCCAAGTGCAGTAGTCAATTATCAGTCTTTTTTTATTACACATAAACCAGCACTGATAGTGAACTAAGGGAGACAGCTTAACATGTTTAGGAACAAATGGCCTCAACATTGAGATTAAACAGAAAGTCTCACTGTCCGGGGGAAGGTCAGTCTCTCACATCCATGCTGTTGTCTGAACCATTAGTAACTTAATTAGTTTAAAAGAAAATTGCCTAGTAAATCATTGAATTTGTGATTAGTGTCTGGTGCACATTGGGATTAAAAAGAAAGGAACTTTTCCTCTTTATTGTTATATTATTCATAAAGGAACATAATTGTTATGCAAATATACACCCTGGTATTCCACAGTCACTATCGCACCACAGTCATGTGCTGAGTAACAACGGGTCAGTCTATCAGTCCACTAACCACATGAGGAGCAGAAAGAAATAGAATCCAGCACTTTAAGCCTAAAGTGTGATTATTTCGAAATATGGGAACCAGAAGACATAACATCTGCAAGGTGATACTCCCATTAGTCTGGGATGGACGATTCACCCCATCCAATTCTCCAGCCTGAAATTCATTCGCATTTTCAGCTGGGCCATAGGTGTGGAAGGGGCAGGGGAGGGACACAGACTTTGATCAAAGCAGAGTCGGTAATTAAACTTTTAATTTCACAGTCATGAACATGGCACCTTTAGCCTCTGCAACTGAGTATCTATTTTGGTCAATTAAACATTTAAAGGCCACAGAGCTCTAATAATAAAAGAATAGATATCTGGTAAACTCAGGCATTCTTTGGACCCCATAAACACTAAGGTTCAAAGACCCCAGTCTGAAATGCTATGTAAACAGTAAAGTTAGAGCACCCCCAGTCCAGTTCCTCTACACTCCCTGAAAACCAATTCACACTGATTCATACCCTCAATTTGAATTGTTGTTCATGGCCCAAAAAGAATGCAGTTGAATTAATTTCCTACATTAAGCACCAAGGAGGGTTATTTATTGCTTTAATACACCAAACATCAAAAAGGAAAGCAACCAGAAGTTTGAATTGAACATTTTCAAATTTATTGCAAAGAGAACATCCCTTGCCTTAGATAACATCCAGACTTAACACAATAGCTTGACGTGTCAGATGAGGAAAAGACTATTTCCTCAACTGTTGATTTCTACACAAACCAAGTTGTGAAACAATTTGATTTGTCAACTTCTTTTATCTTGTGTGTATAGGAAAGGTATTTCTAATTCCATGAGGAATTAAATGATTCAGTACCGATGCAGAGATATTTGTACTGAAAACTGTGGATACCTGACTGGGACCATGAAGTTCACTGCATTGCTGTTTCTCACTTTGATACCAAGTAAGATTATCCAATTCTATATCTGGAATAATAGCTCGCACCTATGAAGCGTCTTTATCTTACAAAGATGGCTTCGAGTTCTTAACGGAGGAGTGAAGAAAGACAGGCTCTGAGCCAAAGTGGGGGAGATTGGAGGGGTTGACCAAAAGCTCCATAAAAGAGTTGGGTTTTAAAGAGGGTCTTAAAGGCGGAGAGAGAGTTGATGAAGAGGGGGCAGGGGTTTAGCGATGGAGCTTCGTAAAGTTGGGTCTAATTGAAAACACGGCCACTAATTCTGGGGCAAAGAGAGGAAATAATGCACAAGAAGCTTGATTCAGAGGAATGGAGAGTTCCCTCAGGGAGGGGCATGGTGGAATATTGGAGGACATTAGAGGGATAGGAACAGATGAGTACGATTTGCATAAACTAGAGGCCCCTTGCGTGAAACAGGCACTCGCTCCTCCCATCTAGGGGAAGGCCCTTTAAATAAAGGCAGCAACCATAGCGTCAGTGTTAACCAGGCTGTAAATCTGCCAATTTGGCCGGGTGAAAACCAGCCTCAGGTTAACATTTCAGTTTTAAGTCCTTTGCCAAAATTGAATTTTATTCAGAGACCAGTAGCATAATAATGAAGATAAACTTACAGCTCATGCAGAATGCAAAGTGAATGTGGGTGTCATGCCATTAGATTTTAACCTGCAAAGATCATTTGATTGTTGAGCTTCCCAGCTGGCCTGAGTTTCTGCCCTGTTCCAGCCCCTGCATGCTCAGCTCATACTTTTCAGTGTGATGCTTGTAGTATAAGGATCTGGCACATATAGGGTTAATATGGGATTGCGTACAGTACTACCCACATAGTGATGTAAGAAGGCACATGACCCAGACCCAGGGTCAGTTTGGTATTGAGCAGAAACGTGTATAGATCTAAACATGGAGACAGCTTCTAGCCTGTGCAGGTGTAACTAGTGCTAGTAGTTAATAAAAGCTTACAGTTAACCTACAAGGGTATCACAGTGGTTAGCACTACTGCCTCACAACTCCAGGAATCCAGGTTCAATTCTGGCCTTAGGTGTCTGGCTACGTGGAGCTTACACGTTCTCCCAGCTTCCATCGGGTTAAAATACTACAGTTAAATTGCCTCCTACTGTGTGAGTGTGTGCCCGGTGATGGACTGGCGTGTACCGTACCCTTTGCCCCTCAAGTTAGGCTCCGGCTCCCCGTGACTCTGAATTGAATAAAGCAGTTTGGGAAAAATGAGTGAGTAAGTGAATTAACCTACAGAAGATTAATAAGGCCTTTTTTAAGGCATATCGTTCTGTAACCAACACCCTCCCAACAATGTTACAAGTTTCTCACCGTCAATGTCCACTTGGAAAATTATCACCAATGTGGCATTTCAGGGAGGGTAGCGCTTTAAGGGTTAATCTGAGGACTTAATACCAGAAAATATTAAGCAGTACCAGTAGAATATTGATAAGAACACAGGAATTGCTAAAGAGAAATAGACCAAGGTCCATCTAGCTCACTACCTACTATTCTGGTAGTAACAGGATACAATAATAATCAAAGATAAAAGCAAAAAACTGCGGATGCTGGAAATCCAAAACAAAAACAAAAATACCTGGAAAAACTCTGCAGGTCTGGCAGCATCTGCGGAGAGGAACACAGTTAACATTTTGAGTCCGTATGACTCTTCAACAGAAGAGTTCCGTTGAAGAGTCAAACAGACTCGAAACGTTGACAATAATAATCAAGTTGCTAATAGGTCCAAAGGCATCTGTTGTATCCAAAGATGTTACTCTTATCACGCCACACTTCAGACTATTCATATACTGTGCTCAAAAATATTACTTTCTGTAAGAAATCTCTCCAAGTTGCAGTCTACTGTCTTTGCTTTCACCTTCCTCGCCCAAGGAAAATGGTACTGAACTGAGGGGAGTACAAGAGCAGAGGGACCTGGGGGTGTGTATTAAGGTGGTAGGGCAAGATGATAAGGCATTTATGGGATTCTTGGACTTGTAAATAGGAGTATTAAATACAAAAATGAGGAGTTATATTAAAGTTTCACTAATATTATTCAGGTCTCAGCTGGAGTACTGAGTTCAATTCTGGGCACCGCCCTTTAGGAAGGACACCAAGGCCCTGGCAAGGGTACAGAGTAGATTTAGCAGGATGATACCCAGGGGTGAAGGTTATATGGACAGATTGGAGAAGCTGGGATTATTGTCCTTAGGGCAGAGAAGATTAAAGGAAAATCGGATCGAAGTATTGAAAACAAGGAAGGATTTTCATACAGCAAGTAGAGAGAAACTATTTCCTCTGGCAAGTGGATCGGTAACCAGTGGTCATAGACATAAAATAGTTGGATTATAAACTAGTGGATAATTGAGGGGAAATTATTTCACACAGAACGTTGTTATGATCTGGAATACACCACCAGAAACGGTAGTGGAATCAGATTCCATTGGAACTTTGAAAAGGCAGTTGGACGTGTGTTTGAAGAGGACAAAAGGTGGATGCTGGGGTGTGGGATTAAATCAGACAATAAATTTTCAAAGAGCTGGCACAGACATGATAGGCCGAATGGTCTCCTTCTCCACTTTAAGACTCTTGATTCCAGTCTCTTCCAGGATTTGTTTTTGTCCCCTTGTGAAGCACTTGCTTGTATTGTGCCAAAACGATTGTCTGAAATTGATTATCACGATATTTCGAGCTTTCTTAAGATGTTACATTTCACCCAACAGCTTTGCTGACACAAACTGCATCGATAGTGATGAAAGCTGCAGTGGGGGAAACCATCACTGTGGAATGTTCACAGGCAGCACAGTACCAAGGATACTCTTACATCATATGGTGTAAGGCAACTTCCAAAACTAACTGCAATCCTGTAGTGAGCACCCAGAATCATCAGATCAAGAAATCTAATGGAACAACATCGATAGCTACTACCAATGGGTTAAGTTCTGTAACCATTCAACAACTTCAGGAGATAGATACAGGAACATACTGGTGTGTGGGTGATTTTCAAGGCTCTTTCCACGTTTTGGATGTTATATTACTGAAGGTTTTGTCCGGTAAGAATTTTGCAAAAGATTGTTTATAAGGCTGATAATATGGCCTGGGTGGGGTAAAACCAGGGCGGCTGCTCTTTAGGGGCTGTGTGGGCATAACATGAGCTCAGTTGACTAAGGTATTATCATAGCTCCCAGTGCACAGGTAATGACCTCCGATGCTACCATTTCTATCTATTTCTATGAACCGATCTAAACAGCCTTTCTCCTTATACTTCTATAAACCTAAGATCACGTTCCTCTCAAGCCTAGTTTTTTTCAATCTTTGGGGATGTGGGCTTCGTTGGCTGGATCAGCATTTATTGCCCATCCCTAATTGCCCTTGAGAAGCTGGTGGTGAGCTGCCTTCTTGAACCACTGCCGTCCATGTGGTGTAGGTACACCCACAGTGCTGTTAAGGAGGGAGTTCCAGGATTTTGACCCAGTGACAGTGAACGAACGGCGATATATATTTCTAAGTCAGGATTGAGAGTGACTTGGAAGGGAGCTTGCAGATGGTGGTACTTCCATGGAGTTGCTGCCCTTGCCCTTCTAGGTGGTAGAGGTCGCAGGTTTGGAAGGCGCTGTCGAATGAGCCTTGGTGAGTTGCTGTGTGCCTCCACAGTAAAATATCCCTAATTTCTGTTGGTGCCCAGGATACTGAACAATTCAGCAAACCATTTATAAGACCGGCAATGGGGACTGCATGAAATGAGCAGTATTGTCAAATCAATATATAAAAGAGCCTTCTGCAATGCATTGACATTAATTGGTTAAAACACATTGGAGGTTGTTTTACTGCTAGTTCCAACTAATCTTTCAGGCTCCACAGTGGATTCATTAGCAGGGTCTGTGAAGGCCTTGGAATAAAAAACAAAAAACTGCAGATGCTGGAAATCCAAAACAAAAACAGAAATACCTGGAAAAACTCAGCAGGTCTGGCAGCATCGGCGGAGTAGAACAAAGTTGACGTTTCGAGTCCTCATGACCGTTCAACAGAACTTCTGTTGAAGGGTCATGAGGACTCGAAACGTCAACTTTGCTCTTCTCCGCCGATGCTGCCAGACCTGCTGAGATTTTCCAGGTATTTCAGGCCTTGGAATAAACCTGCCGGAGAGGCCCTCCTGCTGGAACATTAGGACTGCAGCCACTGGCAGCTTGTGCTCACCCCAACCCTCCCTCAATCAACTCCTTCCACCCTCCCCTGATTTAAGAAGGTCCTTGGGGCCTCTCTGTTCTGTGTGCCACATAGATAGCATCTAGCTTCAGGCAGTAATGAACTTAGGCCCAAATTAAGGCATAATTGGTCTTCAGCAATAGCAGAAGATGGTGATCAGGAATTGGCAGCCCATTTCCCAAGATCCTAATGTTCTTTTCCATTGACTTAATACTCCAAGAAGGAATATACTGGAATCCTATATACCCTACCAGGAAATATTGACATTGTTTGTGTTCAACAGCATTCATTTGCAATCATTTGACATCAATTGCACTCAAAACCAATTATTTAGCTTTCATTTGGCATCACAAGTAACAATCAACTGACACTGTCATCAATTGCCATTAACCTGCAATGCTCAAACACTTGTGGTTAACAAAATTACTTACCTTAAGCATCCTGACACCAAAAATGATCATAGAGTTTGTTCTCCATATTTCTGAATTTCTATCGCTTCAAACATCCTAAAACTGAGCTAACATTAGAAAATGAAGACTCTGTTTTAACATATGTTTTTATAAGCTAGTTTCATGTTTTTGTACATAACCTATAACTAGTACAGCACACCCCTGCCCCTCCGCTACCCCAGATTGCAGCAGTTTTCTTCCCCATCTTCCCCGAGTAATTTTCTCCCCCTTCCCAACATCGCCCTCCTCGCTTCCAGTCGCATCCCTGGATTGCAGCAGATTTCCTCCCTCTTTTCCCTTCCCTGCACCCCCCTCCCCCACCTCTCCTTCACTTTTCCGTCTCCTCCCCACCTCTCCATCCTCCACCCTCCTCTTCACCTCTCCTCTCTCCACCCTCTCCGCCCATCATTTTCACCCCCCCACCCAACCCCGCTCCTTGTTGCCTCCCCTCTTACCCCCACCCCCCCAACTATCTTCCCTCTCCTCCCACCCTACTCCCCGGGAGTGCTCAGGGGTAGGCAGAAAATGGAAGTGATGATGAAGGCTTGCTCCGCTGCGGCTTTTCAGCCAGCGTGGACCAGCGATGGTGGCAGGAAAGAGGGTGTGTCTTCGGGTTGGGGAAGTCAGGGTGGAGAGTCTCATCAGCGGGAACCTGGGCCCAAGATTTGGTGACAGGGGCCTGGCCCAATGTTTGGAGGCAGGTGGAGGAGGCCCCAAGACTCGCCCCGAGACTGGGGTGGGGGTGGGGCGTAAGTCTGAGGCTGAGTGGGGTGGTGGTGATGTGGCGCGGCGTAAGCCGGGAATGGAGGAGGGGGTGGGGTGGAAGGGTAGCACCAGTGACGCCAAGATTCACACCTTTCGCCCTGTGTCCTGCAATGTTTTCTTTCCAGGTTGGCAATTAATAGATTAACAAAATGAATTTAGAACTGATGGGGATCTGGTGCTCTCAAGCATGTAAGATTTTTCAGACTAAATGGAGAAAACAATAAATTCGGTTATTATTTAAGCAATTAATTTCCTTGTTTTTCAATGCAGGTTGCTGAGCGCATTTGGTGCCTTTGAGCATTTAATTTTGGTGCCTTCAAGCACCTTTGATCACCTTTGCTGTGAAAGATGGCAAAACACTGCTGCATGTATGAAAAACTCGTTCCAAATTAGAACATTTGATGTTGAATGATCGCTGATCGTTTCTGAGCACAACAGTAACATTGAAATTTGACAATTGACAATTTGAACTCAGTGGGCGAGATTTTAACTCATTCAAATCCATCCACTTGCACGGGGTTAAAATCAGACCCAGTAGCTCTAGCAATGCAAACTAAGTATAACAGGTCTATAGTTAGGTACAATTGCATCCGGCTTCAGAAATTCACCCTTCCATGTTGAGCATTTTCACCACAGTCACAATGAACAGAAAGAATTTACCAGACTTAGACCCACACACCTCTGAAATATTAAATTAAGGGTTTAGAATGAGCAGGAGTTGAACACAGGAGCCTTCAACGATTACATTGGGCTTTATGACTATAATCTGTTCATACTTTAAAGAACAGAAAATATTTTTGACATTTTCAACGTTTGACTAATTTTATTACATTTTGTGCAATGAAAGATGTTCTCTTTTTCAGCATTTTGAACTTTTAATGACTTTTTGGCCCTCATTTACCAACAGATTCATGGAAACCAGCTCGACCAGAGATCAGTGGTGTAAGGGGAAATATCGCCACTGTACCGTGCCTGTACACGGACAAGGAGATACGTTATAAGAAATTCTTGTGCAAAGTAACCTCTGTAAATAAATGCACTATTATTGCCAGCTCTGATGGGAATTTGGGAAATCTGTATAATGGGAGTGTTGCAATCATTACTAATAATTCTCATAATCTTACCATTACCATGAGCAACTTTAGTAAAGGAGATGAAGGAGAATACTGGTGTGGAGCAGTAAAAGTAGTTGACATAAAGATTGTTCAGGTAAAAAACCTGACAATTGCTGAAGGTAAGAACCAATTTAAATTATTATAATTCAGTCGGCATTGCATAGAATTCAGAACAGAGATAATTGGTCAAATGCTGGTGTTAATGCTTCACCTGAGGCCCCTCCTACTCACCCTTTATCTCTCCCTTTCAATGTATCCTTCTGTTCATTTCTGCCTCAATGTGTTGACCTAGCTTTCCCTTAACAGCATCTATGATTTTTATTTTTGCCACAACTACTCCTTGTGGTGGCGAATTCCACATTTAACGAGCTCTACATTCTAATAATTCTCTGAGTAAAGAATTTCCTTCCTGAGTTCTTTATTGGATACTTTGGTGATTATCTTAGATTTAAGACCCTTAGTTTCTGTCATAAGTGGAAACATCTCTATGGGCAGAGCCTTTGGCTCGGGGCCTGCTCACCGAGGCATAAGATGACGCAGGGTAATGTCGGGCGTCTGTCCCAACGTCACCGCGCGTCGCTTAGATTTTCAGTTCAGCGAGCGTGCAGCCAACTCAGCTGCGTGCCCCCCGAACTGTCAAAGGCCTACTCAGGCCTGTTAAAAAGCAGTTAAGTCCATCAGCTGAGCTGCCCGTCCAACCTTAAGGCTGGCAGGGGGGCAGGTGAAGAGCCCAGGCGGCCTTCGCATTTATCATGGAACCTCATCCACAGGCGGGGTGAGGTTTCATGAACGATTTAAAATTTTCAGAAAAACTTTTATTAAAATGAATGCACAGGTCCCAGCTCATGTGACAGTTTCACACACACGAGGGGACGTGTCATAAAATTTTTTACAGCACCTTATTAGACGGTTTAAACTTTAAAACTAATCTCCCTGAGGCACCTCTGTGCGCCACTGGCATTTTCCTGGAGTTGTGCCGCAATCCCCTCATCCCCTCCCCTCGCACCGAGGCCGGAGCCCAGCAGCTACTTGAAGGCGATCTCCTGGCAGCGGGTGGAGGGCTCTCAATCCCCCCACGAAAGAGCCACAGCCACAGTCACAATCCTTCCTGTCGAGGAGGTCCCCCCACACCCGCCCCCCCGCCCACAGTGACAGCCCTAACACAGAGGGGCTTTCTTTCATGTTAAGCTCCCAGGCTTCCGAGAGCACCTGCATTTTGAAACTCCCTCTCAGCCACTTCCCACCCACTCCCCCCCACCCCCCCACCACCACCACCACCACCACCACCACCACCACCACCACCACCACCACCACCACCACCCCTGCCTGCCTTTTCCACCACTAACTGAATCCACCTTTTCCCCAGCTTCCTTTTCGCAAGATTACATGACAATTAAAGACAAAGTACTCCATTCGACCAACCTCCCTTCACCCATTCAGAATCTGACCAGTTGGCCTCAGGTACTGAAACAGCCAGTGTTCAGAATGAATAAAACATGTCCCCTCTGCCACGTATAACTGCCTGCTGCCCCCCACCCCACCCCACCCCCACCCCCCACCCCACCCCTCCCCACCACCCCACCCCCACCCCCCCCACACCCCCACCCACCCCACCCCTCCCCACCACCCCACCCCACCCCCACCCCACCCCCACCCCACCACCCCCACCCCCACCCCCCCACCGCACCCCTCCCCCACCCCCCACCCCACCCCCACCCCACCCCACCCCCACCCCCACCACCCCACCCCCACCCCCCCCACATCCCCACCCACCCCACCCCTCCCCACCACCCCACCCCACCCCCACCCCCCACCCCACCCCTCCCCACCACCCCACCCCCACCCCCCCCACCCCCACCCCACCCCACCCCCACTCCACCCCTCCCCACCACCCCACCCCACCCCTCCCCACCACCCCACCCCCACCCCCCCCACAGCCCCCCCACCCCACCCCTCCCCACCACCCCACCCCACCCCCCCCACACCCCCACCCCACCACCCCCCACCCCCACCCCCCCACCCCCACCCCCCCCACACCCCCACCCACCCCACCCCCACCCACCCCACCCCTCCCCACCACCCCACCCCACCCCCCCCCACCCCCACCCCCCCACTGCACCCCTCCCCCACCCCCCACCCCACCCCCACCCCACCCCACCCCCACCCCACCCCTCCCCACCACCCCACCCCACCCCCCCCACACACCCCCCACCCCACCCCCCCCCACCACCCCACCCCCACCCCACCCCCACCCCCCCACCCCCCCACCCCACCCCTCCCCACCACCCCACCCCACCCCACCCCACCCCCCCCACACCCCCCCCACACCACCCCCCCACCACCCCACCCCCACCCCCCCCACACCCCCACCCACCCCACCCCTCCCCACCACCCCACCCCACCCCCACCCCACCCCCACCCCACCACCCCCACCCCCACCCCCCCACCGCACCCCTCCCCCACCCCCCACCCCACCCCCACCCCACCCCACCCCCACCCCCACCACCCCACCCCCACCCCCCCCACACCCCCACCCACCCCACCCCTCCCCACCACCCCACCCCACCCCCACCCCCCACCCCCACCCCTCCCCACCACCCCACCCCCACCCCCCCCACAGCCCCCCCACCCCACCCCTCCCCACCACCCCACCCCACCCCCCCCACACCCCCACCCCACCACCCCCACCCCCACCCCCCCACCCCCACCCCCCCCACACCCCCACCCACCCCACCCCTCCCCCCCACCCCACCCCACCCCTACCCCCCACCCCACCCCTCCCCACCACCCCACCCCACCCCCCCCACACCCCCACCCACCCCACCCCTCCCCACCACCCCACCCCACCCCCACCCCACCCCCACCCCACCACCCCCACCCCCACCCCCCCACCGCACCCCTCCCCCACCCCCCACCCCACCCCCACCCCACCCCCCCCCCCCCACCCCACCCCCACCCCCCCCCTCCCCACCACCCCACCCCACCCCCCCCCACCCCCACCCCCCCCCCCCCACCCCCACCCCCCCCACAGCCCCCCCACCCCACCCCACCCCCCCCCACCGCACCCCTCCCCCACCCCCCACCCCTCCCCCACCCCACCCCACCCCCACCCCACCCCTCCCCACCACCCCACCCCCACCCCCCCCACCCCCCCACCCCACCCCTCCCCAAGACCCCACCCCACCCCACCCCACCCCCCCCACACCCCCCCCACACCACCCCCCCACCACCCCACCCCCACTCCCCCCCCACCCCACCCCTCCCCACCACCCCACCCCACCCCCACCCCCCCACCCCACCCCTCCCCACCACCCCAACCCCACCCCCACCCCCCCACCCCACCCCCACCCCACCCCACCCCCACCACCCCCCCACCCCCCCACCCCACCCCCACACCCACCCCCACCCCACCCCCACCCCACCCCCACCACCCCACCCCCACCCACCCACCCCACCCCACACCCACCACCCCCACCACCCCACCCCACCCCCCCACCCCCATCAGCCCCCACCCCACCCCCACCCCCCCCACCACCCCACCCGCACCCCCCCACCCCACCCCACCCCCATCCCCCCCCACCCCACCCCCACCCCCCCACCACCCCCACCACCCCACCCCACACCCACCCCCCCACCCCACCCCTCCCCACCACCCCACCCCCCACCACCCCCCACCCCCCCCCACCCCCCCCACCCCACCCCCAGCCCCACCCCACCCCCACCCCCCCACCCCACCCCCCCCCACCCCACCCCCACCCACACCCCCCCACCACCCCACCCCACACCCACCCCCCCACCACCACCCCCACCCCCACCACCCCCACCACACCCCCACCCCCCCACCACCCCCACCACACCCCCACCCCCCCCACCACCACCACACCACACCCCCACCGCCCCCCACCACCACCACACCACACCCCCACCCCACCCCCACCCCCCCACCCCACCCCCACCCCACTCCCAGCCCCACCCCACCCCCACCCCCACCCCCCACCACCCCACCCCACACCCACCCCACCCCCACCACCCCCACCACACCCCCACCCCCCCCACCACCACCACACCACACCCCCACCCCACCCCCACCCCCCCCACCCCACCCCCACCCCACCCCCAGCCCCACCCCCCCACCACCCCACCCCACCCCCACCCCCCCCACCCCACCCCCACCCCCACCCCCCACCACCCCACCCCACACCCACCCCACCCCCACCACCCCCACCACACCCCCACCCCCCCACCACACCACACCCCCACCGCCCCCCACCACCACCACACCACACCCCCACCCCCCCACCACCACCACACCACACCCCCACCCCCCCACCACCACCACACCACACCCCCACCGCCCCCCACCACCACCACACCACACCCCCACCCCCCCACCACCACCACACCACACCCCCACCGCCCCCCACCACCACCCCACCACACCCCCACCCCCCCACCACCACCCCACCCCACCCCCACCCCCCCACCATCACCACCACCACACCCCCACCCCCCCCACCACCACCACACCACACCCCACCACAGAACCCCCACCACAGAACCCCCATCACACCACCCCCGCACCAAACAACCCCCCCCCCACCCCTGCGTTTGCTTTCTTAAGTGCTATGTAATGGAGATAAAAGTTATGTTGTATTGGGATTGATTATCAATTACTCATTGAGTTATTCAATCATGTTTACTTACAAAATTAGGAAATCCAACAGTATTCAGCGATGCCCCAAGGTAAGATTTTAATAATTGTCTTGAAATAACAACTTTTAGTCATTCTGATTGAAGTCATAGTTAATAGATAGTACTGCTGTCCTCACATTACATGCTGAACAATGGTCCAACTTTAATACTACCACAAGCCACACAGCTGCCTTTTTGGTGCCATACTTTTCCCCGTATGCTTCTGCTATTAATTGTCTTCCCATTCGATACAAACAACATCAAAGCCAGGGAGCAAAATTGTCACACGACCTGCCAGCAATCATTCAGATGGCGATACTATGTGAGCTATGCATTACCACTTTGTACTGATCTCCCTTCCCAACTTCAGTGTTTTATTCATTCACTGGATGCGGGCACTGCTGGCTAGGCCAGCGTTCGTTGCCCATCCCTAATTGCCCTTATGAAGGGGCTGGTGAGCAGCCACCTCACACCACAGCTGTCCAAGTAGTGTAGGGTATTCCCATAGTATTGTTAGGAAGGGAATTCCAGGATTTTGACACAGCAACGATGAAGGAACCTTGATATGTTTCCAAGTCAGCTAAGTGTGGGACTTGGAAGTGTACCTACAGGTGGTGGTGCTCCCTTTGTCCTTCTAGGTGATAGAGGTGGCGGGTTTGGAAGATGCTGTTGAAGAAGCCTTGAAGCCTTGGCAAGTTGCTGCGGTGCGTCCTCAACAGCGAGAGATGATCTCGCCAGAACATAGCTCACCTTACATCTTAGGGATAATTACATTAAAAACCGATTCCTAATTTTAGTTCACAATCTGCTACCTGGTGGAGACATTTTCCCTTGTTTTATTGTGTGCACAGTCTTAATTTCATCTACTCCACTTCAATCTTTTAGAGATATCACCCCACAAACGTGGTACATCATCCTCACAGTTTTTCTGGGACTATTAATCTTATTGCTGCTGGTTCTGTTTATACTGAGAAAGAAAAGGCTGAGACCAGCCAAAGCTGAGGGTGAGTAGCCAAGGAAACATTTTTTCTGCAATAAAAATGCAAGTTGCTTGGTAGAATAGTGCAATAATAAAATGTTGATGTAAACTTTCGAATCGGAAGCAGAAGGGGCTGAATTTTCTCAGTTTCCAAGAGGCGAGTTAGGAGGCTGGAATGGGAGCAAAGGTGCAAAATAATGCGTTGGGTCGGCTACCAGAATGGTTCCCACCTCCGAGTGATCTTTCCCGAGCCAAATCAATGTAGCGAAGGCTACTCTCGCAGTGGCAGCAGGGAGCTAGTTAGGCCCATTAATGGGACAACTGGGGAGTGGGTGATAGCGTCGTTGGTATCTTCTTGATTGCAGACAGGACCCCCAGCTGAGGCCCAAGCCTGACAAGCAACTGGAAGTGGCCTCCTGGCGGGAGGGCTGGAGGTAAGCAGTGCCGCCACTCGATCAAGCCAGCACAGACTTGCTGGAATTCACTGGCCACAGCCGCAGTCACAGGCCACCCTGCGGAGGGTATCCTCGCCATAATGATGGCCACACAGCTTGTGGCCAGGTGCCATTTTTAATTTTTCCCAACACCGCAGGCAGCACCTCCATTTTGGGGCACCCTCATGGTCTCCTGCCTGTCTCAGTGGTGCCAAATCTCCTGGTGGATTTGCCTTCCAGAAACTGCGGAGGGGCATCCCATTGAGCCTCCCACTTCCATAATCTGCCTGCCGTCCTTCACCGAGCCAGGATTCCAGCAGTGGCTTTGTAATTTGCCGCCTCTCCGAAGATCACAAGTGACCGAGGCCTCTCCCAGGGCCCTGAGCCGGAATTGAGGCTGACGCCCAACCCGGAAAATACAGTCCTTGGACTAGGGGTAGACCACCTATCCCCTCCAGCCGAACCAATTTTGTCACTGTTTACTTGAGATATAATCAATATAAAAGATAATGAGAACTACAGTAAATAAAGCAGGCTTTCCATTCTGATACATGGGATCCAGGCAGGAGGGGAACTCCACTGAAATTTGTCATCCAGTGGAATATAATTTTACAGAAGATCCTGAGTCATTTCTTACCACAGTAGCAGAATTTGCAACAAATCCAATGCGTGGACTACGTTATTGACACTCAAATCCTTCACTTTCTGTCTCCCTTTCCTTCTATTCTGAAGACACTGATGCTTTGTTAAAAGACAATTGCACAGCTGCCACTTGTCCCTTAGCACCTTGGCCAATTGGCCGTTTTTCGCACTAGACTAGGCAGTGATTATGGGAGGCTATTCAACTGCAGTAGGTATCATAGTGAAGCTTCTCACCCAATGTCCACGAGCAGAACTTCCAGCAGAAATTCTTGGATGGCCTCCAGGGCCAGGAATTCTGTCCGATTCTTCTCTCCCTATGTCTGGGGTGCTGAAGCCCCACCACAGATGCTTCTAAGATTAACTAATGCACAAAAGTGCAAGGAATAAAGCCAAGTTTACACAGCTCAGCAACTCACTATCTTAATAAAAACAAAAAAACTGTGGATGCTGGAAATCCAAAACAAAAACAAAAACAGAATTACCTGGAAAAACTCACTATCTTAACTTGTTCAACCATTGAAATAGCAGCTGAATCTTGTGGTTTTATTTATTTATTCTTGGGATGTGGGTGACGCTGGCAAGGCCAACATTTACTACCCATCCCTAATTACCTTTGAGAAGGTGGTAGCGAACCACATTCTTGAACCTTTGCAGTCCATGTGGTGCAGGTACATCCACGGGTGCTGTTGGGGAGGGAGTTCCAGGATTTTGACCCAGCCACAGTGAAGGAACAGCGATATATTTCCAAGTCAGGATGGTGTGTTACTTGGGGAGAACCTGTAGGTGGTTGTGCTCCCATGCATCACTCTTCTAGCCCTTCTAGGTGGTAGAGGTTTGAAAGCTACTGTGAAAGGGGCCTTGGTGGTTGCTGCTGTGCAGCTTATAGATGATGCACATAACTGGCACTGTGCCCTAGAGGTGGACAAAGTGAATGCTTAATGTTTCAAATACTATTACATCATCATCATATGAATGTTATGGCTGAAAATTGTTCTGTCATCCACCTTCCATGATCCTTTATAAAAAGTTTCACAAAGGTTGAAACTGTTAAACTTTAAATATTATAAGTAAATTCATTATTCTACACACACGGCATTTTTGAATAGCACCCACTGTCTATCATTGAAGGCTGTGATCTGATCTTGTAGATTCTGATCAAACTTTTGAATCCTTTTCATAGCTTATGACATAGTTGGAGCCTCTAGCTTGCAAGATATAAAATTGCATTGGAAAGCAGTGAAAAACTCTTTGAGTCAGTGCGATATCCCACAACGCTTTCGGAAATATTACTTGTACGTTACTCATCACCCATCTGGGGGTGAAGTTATTTGGGGAAGTAGTAATCCATTAGTCAGGTTGAAAGGCAGCACAAGTTAAAGAGGTACTGCAAGTGTACTATGCTCAACTCAATTGTTATCTGTCATGTGGTTAACAAGTACCTGTCATGTGGTTAGGAAGTAACTTCCTATAGTAGATTTAAAGAGCGTAGTGGTTTGGTGTGGGCGGGTGGGTGAAAATGTGAAACTGCGAGTAGGGTTGAGGTTCTTGCAGTGATTTCTATTTCAGATAAGACTAGAACAAAGCTACTGCTGGTCAAAATGAATGAGCACATTCTTTTGTAAGTGAATCACATTTTATTTGTTTTACAGGTAAAAATGAAAATCCAGAATCCCCCACCCTGACCAGTAAGGTAAGAATGGAAGGTATTTTAAGATAATGATATTGTTCAATTTCTCTTATTTTACAATTATTTAACACAATACTTCATTTCCTAATTAAGTTCCAAATTCCCTAAAGTACTCACTTGACATTATATAAATTGATTTTCAACACCACCAGCTGCAAGTTCCCACTCTAAACCACTCACCATCCTGACTTGGAACCGTATCGCTGCTCTTTTATTGTCGCTGGGTCAGAATCCTGGAACTCCCTCCTAACAGCACCGTGGGCGTACCTACACCACATGGGCTGCAGCGGTTCAAGAAGGCAGCTCACCACCACCTTCTCAAGGGCAATTAGGTATGGGCAACAAACACTGGCCTAGTCAGCAACACACGCATTCCTTGAAAGAATAAAAGAAAGATTTTGACAAGGTGCTACATGACGGACTCCTTAGTTATTTTTTAATTCATTCATGGGATGTCGGTGCCACTGGCTAGGCCAGCATTTATTGCCCATCCCTAATTGCCCTTGAGAAGGTGGTGGTGAGCTACCTATTGAACCCCTGGTGCTATTAGGGAGTTCCAGGATTTTGACCGAGCAACAGTGAAGGAATGGCGATATATTTCCAAGTCAGGATGGTGAGTGGCTTGGAGGGGAACTTCCAGGTGGTGGTGTTCCCATCTATCTGCTGCCCTTGTCCTTCTAGATGGTAGTGGTCATGGGTTTGGAAGATGCTGTCTAAGGAGCCTTGGTGAGTTTAATAAAATACAGACCCATGGTATCAGTGGATAAATCTTGGGTCAGGTATAGAATTAATCGCATCCTCATAGACAGAAGGCTATTATTACTGGCAATGGAGACCAGTTATTCATGGAATCCTGCTGTGTTTGGTGACAGAGAAGGAAAGAGAAACCACTTCATCTGTGATGAAGGTATTGAGGGAAATTAATTTACGGATGATACAAAGCAGATACAGCAGGTTATTTGGGTGGGAAATAGATTACAAGCAAATCTAAAAGTCACAGAGAAATGGGCCCACTATGACAGATGTAATTTAATAGGCATAGATGATTTAATATGGGTAGGGTTCACATCAAGCATGGGTACATTATGTGGAAATTTAAGTCTGCCGAGTGAGAGAAGGAGCTAGCGTCATAGGTTTCTTTGAAATTTTATTAAAAGTGCGATGAGGCTGTAGCAAAAGTAGGCAGATTACTATGGTGTATTGCCAGGATGATCCAGGGGAGCTGATGGCGTAGTGGGAATGTCACTGAACTAGTAATCCAGAGGCCCAGGCTAATACTCTGGGGACACGGATTCAAGTAATTCATTTCAATAATTTGGAATTTAAAGCTAGTATCAATAATAATGACCATGAAACTATCAGCGATTATCATTAAAAACCCATCTGGTTCACTAAATGACCTTTAGGCAAGGAAATCGGTCATCCTTACCTGGTCTGGCCTACATGTGACTCCAGACCCCAGCAATGTGGTTGACTCTTAACTGCCCTCTGAAATGCCCTAGCAAGCCATTCAGTTCAAAGGCAATTAGGGATGGGCAACAAATGCTGGCCTTGCCAGTGGCGCCCACATCCCATGAAAGAATAAAAAAAATGATCAGGTACAAAATTTAAAATAAAGTATCATCCTTATCTAGACCCTATCTGAATAGAATACTGTGTCCAATGTTGGTTCACTCACATGTTGGGTTAGGGCATTGCCCTAGAAAAGGTTGATATTGGTATAAAGATCCTTAGATACAATGGGCTGGGACTTTTTAACTCTAGAAAATGAATTCAATGGGGAGATTAGATGGTGGTCTTTTAAAATAATGTAGATCAGCCATTTGAGTTATATAGATTAAGAAAGATCAAGCGATATGAGTAAAAGTTACATAAGGTTAGATGCCAGAAGGCATTTGAGAATCATTGCCCTATGGGACAAGATGTAGGCTCATTCAGTGAGATAGATTGGCTGCAAATGTGCAAAAGAGAACTGAACCATTTCCTAACTGTAAGCTGATATGATAATCGATAAAAGGAAAGTATTGTATTCCAGTCACTGTGATCTCCTGCATCTTGTTAGGTTGTCTTGGGGATTAGAGGAATTTCCCAGGGCATTTTTTCTTAAATTGGCCTTAGGCTCTTCCATGAAAAGCAAAGGAAGCAAGGGGGACTGCATGACAGTCTGGCTCAGGCTTAATGGGCCTATTGTTATTTATGAATGTTTGTACATGTATAACTATACATCTGTCTTGTCAACATGTGCGTTCATCATCCTCCTCTAAACCATTCTGTCCAATTTTGCATCAGCCTTTGCCAATTGTTGCTTCTTCCTTTCCTTCTACTCAAAAATATATGCTACAGAAAAGTAGCTACAGTATGCACTTGCCAATACAACTTTAATAGATTAATCTTGAGGTCATGGAAGTTTCCAACTTTGCTGTAATCAGCTTGTGCTTAGCAAGTTTAAGGTTTGGGTAAGTGAGATATGTCATTTCACATCTAGCATTTAGTTTTGCAATAACCAGGACTTCTACTGATACATTCATTACACACTGAATAAAAACTGATGTTGATACATGCATCATATTAGAGATAGAGAAGATATACAGATCTACAGTGTTACTGATCTGGTTGCAGCAATGATCAGAGTTGCCAGCTAAATGTATTTGCACAGCTGATCTTGCTGCTTAATGCCAGCTTCTTTGCTGGATACCAGTTTTAACTGTACATTCATGAATTGAAGCAAGAGGTTAGGATGAGATGAATGTGGCACTCCTGAAAGGGGTGTACTGTTTAATGAAAGGTAAATGATGCAAATATACACTCACCTACCATAACGTGGTAATGGCACTTGTAGTACTCAGCCAACCCAACACCCCAGCTCCTTCACTTCAAGATGTATCATTGCAACAGCATTTTGTTTACAAAAATAAAGAGAGCAGTATAGTTTCCAACTCAGACTTCTTCATAGTTAACTGTGAAATCTCCAATCTTTTAATGATTTTCAATCATTTAAAATTAGTAAGCGGTCAAAATACTCGAGAAAAGGTCCATATCGATCCACTTGTGTGAAAAGATAGGTATAACCTAAATTATGTTGGAAAAGCTAAATATCAGAGTCAGCAAATATATGCATGAACCAAATCTAAGCATCCACTTATGATTAAGTTTTAGTAAAAGGGTCAATTATCTTTAATTCTTGGCATTCAGATGAGCTGGTAAGGACTGCATTTATTTCCCATCCCTAATTACCCTTGAGAAGGTGGTGGTGAACTGCCTCTTGAACTGCTGCAGTCCATGTGGTGTTGGTACACCCATGGTGCTGTTAGGGAGGGAGTTCCAGGATTTTGACCCAGTGATAGTGAAGGAATGATGGTATAATTTCAAATCATGATTCATTTCAAATCTTGGAAGGGGAACTTGCAGGTGGTGGCATTCCCATGCGTTTGCTGCTCTTGTGCTTCTAGCTGATTTGGAAGACGCTGTCGAAAGAGCCTCGGTAAGTCGGGACAGTGTGTCCTGTGGATGGTACACACTGCTGCCACACTGCATCAATAACGGAGCAATGAATATTTAACACGGTGGATGGAGTCCCAATCGAGTAGGCTACTTTTGGATGGTGCTGAGTTTCCTCAAGTGTTTCTGGAGCTGCAATCATCCAAGCAAGTGGAGAGTATTCCATCACACTCCTGACTTATACCCACAGGTAATGGACAGTCTTTAGGGAGGCAGGAGGTGAGCTACTCACTGCAGAATTCCCAGACTTTAACTTGCTGGTGTAGCTACAGTATGTATATGGCTGGTCCAGTTAAGTTCCTGGTCAATGGTAAGACACAGGATGTTGATAGTGGGATAATGTCATATGAATGTCAAAAACATATATATATATATTTATATTTATTTACTTGTTCACTTTTAGACAGCTACAAGCACAAATTATGTATTTATTTTAGTTTGACAGGGAAGCTGAAGACATGGTCATTTATTCCACTGTGACCATTGAACCTTCTGATCAAACAAAGGGAAATTCTACCACTTACGCCAATCTGGAGGATTTGAAAGAGCAACAGGGCAGCACCAAGATCAGTTCTTCAGAAACAGTGGAATATTCCGCACTGGCGTTCAGATCCTAGTGAAATGACACCCCGAGTCTAAAACAGCACTCTATAAATATTGAAGCAAAACACTGCAGATGCCTTAAATCTGAAATAAAAACAAAACACTGGAAATACTCAGGACATCTGGCAGCAGCAGTGGAGTGAGAACCAGAGTTAAGAGCTGGAATTTTACATACCCTGGGAGAAAGCTGCCAGCTGGTGTCAAGTCAGGTACCATGGCAGCAATGCCATGCCTGCTGCCACTGGTATTTTACCACCAGGGTGCAGGTGTCAGGTGGTCCACCTGCCCTTGAGCCAACTAAGGGGCTCCTCCCACCACTGCCATTATTTTTCCAGCGACAAGGGGGTTCTCAGGCCACGTGTTGAGGCCGCCAGTGACACCTGCTGGCCTCGTTCCGGGCTGAGGTGAGCACCCCTCCTGTGTGGGTACCTCATTCCTAATGGTGCACATCCCACTACCCCCTCCTGAACCCGGTCCGCCTGGCCCATCAATATCCCACCCATTTCTTAATCCATATCCTTGACTCCTCCACATCGGGGAAGGCCTGCAGTCCCAGCAGTGGCCACTGCTCTTGGTATCCTGCTCCAGCCAAGAACTGATAGCCATCCGACTGGTCAACATATCTCAGATGGGGGTGGAAGTCTGACCTGAGACAATTAACAGCCTAAAAGCTGTCAAATCAGCTCAGGTCAAGTAGATATGAGCTTAGCCCTGGCACCTGCAAGGGGGGGGGGGGGGGGGGGTTACAAAATACCACCCTATATACAATTATTAAATTAATTACAGGAAATAAGATGCACAGCAGAGATCAATTAAAACCCAGTTTTCAGCTGAGTCTGAATACACTTTGAAATTTTCACTTGAATTCTCTATGCTCAACAGGACAGGGTTATTGCATATGGAAATACACAAGAGCAGTCCAGTGTGCCCTCTTAAGTGAAAAAGCAGCCCCTGGCTGATGACTGCCCTTGCTAAACTGAGATCAGAGCGTGGAGAATCTCAGCCTAAAACCCGTGACTTTGCTGCCGAGAATGAAAGATTCCACCTCTCAAACTGCTATTCCATCTCAAATACTACAAATCAATTGGTCTTTCAACTTCTGGCATGCTCTTTGGAAGCGTGTGATTCTATGGCTTGGGACTACTTGTAATCAAAGCATGCAGCCATAAAACAACATTAAAATACAAAAATGCTGTGTTTACATTAACAAGATGGCTTAACGTGAATGGCATATAAAATTTACACTGGCTAGAGTCTCATGGATAAAAGAATGGACAGATGCTTTGTGCTGAGCAGGCTGACCTGAGTATTTTCATCATTTTCTCAGCATCTGCAGTATTTTGCTTTTGCATCTATTTAATGTTATGTCCAATTTCATTCATTAATCAGATAGAACCCCACACAAAACATTTAAAATATTAGCTTTTGCACATGAAAATAATCTTGACTATTATTTTGATAAGATTATACCTTGTGAAAATATTTCTGAATAAACTTTTTTGCACCATTTTATTCTTGCTGATCTTTATGCATGGTAGGATTTCACTGAACTAGACTGGTTGGGAATGTTGTCAAAGTGGTTTCTAAAGTCAGTCAAAGGCTTTGGGAGTCTTTCCAATTCCAGCTAAGCCTTCCTTCTGTAACAGAGAAGCAGGCAGACTATTACCTGACTATTTTCAATGTGACAGCTTGGAGGAACAAACCCTGGACAACTAAATAAATCCAGCTGTAGTAGGATCTTTGAATGATGCTGCCTTTCTTGGGGCTATTTGGAAAGTCAAGAAAGTTGGGTCTTCTGATCTTGGTAAGAACAATAGGAATGGATGGGGTATCATTTACCCTTCCAGCCCATGAAATGATATCAAGTCTCTCTGAATCTATTTATTGTGGTTGTTTCTAGTTCACTTTATGCCCTTCATTTTGCAATGTTCTAAGTTGGTATTGGAAAAGGCTCGAGAATAAGTTTACTTTATATTTTGTTGGCACAAGGGTGAAACACATCTGATAAGGTTTTGGGGAGAAGAGACTTTCAGGGTTATGATGAATAGATGGATGGGTAAGTATGCTGTCACGGTATCTCACTAAGCAAGATGCTCCATAAGCATACAAATGCCTGGTTTAAAATAATCTTACTATAAAGAGAAAAAAAGTTAAATGAAGGCAGGCTTCCCATGGCCATCTCATTCCTTCCTGCTTGTGCAACAGCCTTGATACATACAGGATGATGGCTCAATGGTCAGAATTGCGTGACTTGTGTCACAGAATGGCACATTACTTCAAACCTAAGATTTCTACATCACCATAGCTTCAGAAGATAGCAAGCTTTTCCTACAGGGAGAAAATGGAGGGGATGGAGTAGCCAACACTGCCAAGAGTCCTAGTGACTGCGTCTAAGTTGGTATTGGAAAAGGCTCGAGAATAAGTTTGCTTTGTATTTTGTTGGCACAAGGGTGAAACACATCTGATAAGGTTTTGGGGAGAGAAGTGACTTTCAGGGTTATGGTGAATAGATGGATGGGGAAGTATGCTGTCATGGAGCAAGATGCACCACGGCCTATATCACATGCCCACCAGTAACAAATTATACTAATAATAATTGAGGGGTGCAACAATAATTAAAAAAAAATTGCATATAGGGCAAGTAATAAGTTCTGAGCTCAGTGTTATTTGGATGAGGTTTTGTGTCACTGAAGGTTATGCTAGTTAGAAGCTTATAAATGTTATATTTAACTACAAATCTGTGTAGGGAAAGACAAATTTTTTACACCCATATAAACACCACCACCTGAAAGTTCTCCTCCAAGCCACTGACCGTCCTGACTTAGAAATACATCATCATTCCTTCACTGTCGCTGGGTCAAAATCCTGGAGTTCCCTTCCTAACAGCACGGAGGGTGTACCTACACCACATGGGCTGCAGTGACTCAGGCGACAGCTCACCGCCATCTTCTCAAGGGCAACTAGGGATGGACAACAAATGCTGGCCTAACCAAATGAATTTTTAAAAAAATAAAGAAGGGAAGAATAAGTACTTCAAATTCCCCATGGGAGGAAAGCAGCAAACATATTTTGTGTAAACAAACTGAAAAGAAAATGTAGGGAGGAATTAACAAGGTTACTTACTTCTTAAACAAATTCAGCAATATTAAGGTAGAACAATAAACTTGCATCTATAAAGTGCCTTATGTCTCTCAAAATTTCCCAAAGCACATTATGACCAGTATGTTACCTGAAGTGAATTATTGTTTCTGTAGGAAAATAGTATTATGAATATGCTAAACCTGTACCTTTCAGAATCAATAAAGTTTATAAATTTTTAACCTGATGTCAATTATATGTTGTATTACCTTCATAAAGTTGTTGCTTGAGCAAAGGGCAAAAGCACCAACACATTTCTGCTGCTGTAGGTGATCAGTAAACAAGAGACAGTGCACAGAGCAACAGGAAATCTAGTACTGCCATAAAATACACTGGAATTCAAAACACATCTGACCTTCATGGTTGATAGAGCCATTACCAAAATCTGCAGTCACCAATAAAGATTTGGGTTACAGGTTATCTCGAAACAGCTTATCTTGAAACAGCTCCATGATCAAAAGTTTAACAGGATACTTGCATTTGATCATGGGACGACCTTCAGTCTCAAAGCACTGAAGCAAGACAGACAATATATAACAAACAAGAAACACAATTAAACTTTTGGATGGGATGGAAAAGACAAGTGCGTATGAAACATGGTGATTGTTTAGGAGACCTTTATTAAGGTTAATGACATTTTTCATCTACTACTCTTCATAGTACAGCAATGAAAAAGGTTGTATGCAATAGAAAATTATCAAATAATATGTATTCTCTACTTTGAATATATCAAGTATTTCTTTAATTAGCTGAAATTGAGTAAGAATCTACATTGCTGGTTCACCCAGTGGCCCTTAGATTTTTCAAGCAATTGCCTTATCCTTTGAGAAATCAGGCTGAAAACAATGAGTAGTACCGGTTAAGAAACTGCACTATCTATTTTAAACTCTCTGTAAATGTAATATCCAGTTCAGATGACAACAACGACTTTGCATTAGGACATAGGTTACATCATATTGCAGTGATAATATGTTCCTCTCAAATCACTGTAGTTACAGAAAACCAAAATGGTAAAATCCTGCCATGGTAGTGCTCTTTCCTCCATCCACACCTCTTGTTTTCGGTGGCTGTGTTTTATATTCATCCAAAATACAGTATACGCTAGTACATATATAATCAAAATTTTCAGTGAAGATTTAGTCACCAAGTTCACAGTTACAACTCTGCAGGTTTTTACAGAAGTTAATAGGATATTGCACTAGTTCTGCTACTAATCGGTTTCTTTCACAAACCACAAAAGGGTGTGCAATTCATACGCATTACATGTGGTAATGAATCACAAGTCTTTCATCACAAATGAAATTCACACATGTAAATGGACTGCTCCCAGCAAGCTAGTTGCCCATTTATTATACATCCATTACAGTTTAAATCGTAAAGGTTAAGTTTTCATTGTGAAGAGTGTACAATAATACTTCAATGAAGAGTAGAGATTTTGTACTGTGAAAGTTACTTGGTTTATTTCTAGGAATTGCCTCATCTGTTTCCATTTATTCCTTTCTTAAAGATGCTGCTTAAGAGCCAGGGGACAAAATCAAAACACTGAGCATGTGCTTATGGAAAGAAATTCACAAAAAGAACAAATTGTGAATGTTTTAGTTAACAAACAGCTGCAGTAAAGCACATGGTAGGAGTATGCAGCAATATTTTTACAAACCCAGTGCTATTTTTTGTCAATGTTGTGTGATACAAGAGTGATGACCCCAAAAGTAGCTGTAATCGATATATAACAAAGCAATTATTAGTCCTTTTAATGTTATCAACAAAATGCTGTAGAATATATAAGACAATGGACTTCTTTATCCCATTTTCACATCTCCTTAATGTATTTAATAGGTCTCCATCAAGATTTGACATGTACCAGTAACCAGATACACCAAAACCATTCAGCTCCCTCAGCCATATCCCCCATCTCCGCTGGCTTATGACCACATCTGTCATATGTAACACATTAGTGATGCTTAATAGGAAATGGTAATTCCAGCAAGCCCATTAAACTCTCAAAACTTATTTCTCCTGATTCTCAAATGAGTATCTAACCTGGATTTTCAATGAACCGCTAAGGGATAGGGAATGCGTTATTTAACTGCTTGTGGTCAGTATTGGTGATTTTCCCATCAAAAACATAATTACAAGTGAATCAATTGCCTAGTACATCCACTGCAAATATATACTCATGTGGAAATCCTTCCTGCTCTTAATTTTGACTATAATTATTTCTAAAAATCCTTAAGTTCAACTACAGAGTTAATTCATTGAGTTCCATACACACTCATTCTTTGGAATTCTCTACTCCAGAGGGCTGTGGGTGTTCAGCTGTTGAGTTAAATCCAAGACCAAGGTCAATAGACTCTTGGACTCTAAGGAAATCAAGGGATATCAGGAAAAGGTGGGAAAGTAGAGTTGATATTGAAGTGCAGCCATGATCTTGTTGATAGAGGAGCTGCTCGAGTGGTGTTTTTGTCTCCACCTGTTCTTCTTTCTTAGGTTCTTACTCTGTCTGGGTAGGGAAAACCCAGTGGAGTCATATAAAGAAAGGATATCCTCAGAGTGTCCACTCAGTTATCATCACATTTGCTGAGGCAGAGTTTAGTTGTTGGGAGGCAAGCAGAGAGTGGCAGGGGTGTGGGGGGGGGGGGTGGAGTGGAAGAAAAGATTTTCCAAGTGTGCACCGGATATTGCCAGCAAAGGCTGCAAAATGAAAACTACACAAAACCTTTGTCACTTAAAACACCATCAATGCGGATCCCCGTGCTACAGATTGTACCTGCTGCACAGGATTTATCCTGCCACATGTCTCTTCAATGCATTGTCTCCCATGCTACTGCTAAGATGCATCTTCGCAGTGCTCAATGGGAAAGGACCGAATTGGTGAATTGCAAACACCTTTGGAGTTATCTTTCCTTTGATTTAGTACAGGGGAAACCAAAGAACAAAATATTTACCTTCCTGGCTCATGCTTTAGCTGTACACTGCATAATTAAGCTGAAGCAGGGAAAAGTCACTTCAATACATGAAAACAAAACCCTATTCCTTCAAGCGTAGAGAAATTTTAATAAAAACAATCTGCCATCACAGGTTTATGAAGAAAAGTACCAATTATCTTGAAAGAAGATTTTAACAGTGCTGTAGAAGCCAGCTTTACTGGCTGAAATATATGGATGGATATAATTAGCACGTCTGTTGTGTTTCTTTTTCAGTTGTATAGATTAATGAGGCATTACAGTCTTAGAATCGTGCGATTCAGATTCACACTGTAGCCACAATGCCTACCCTTTTATTAGCCGTGATTGGCTTTTGGGCAAAGTTTGACCGAAGCTAGGATACAGGGTGAATATTCAATGAGAGCACCACACTGCCCACCTCTGAACACCATCTGTACATAGCCAGGAGTTGGGGTGATCAGAAGCCCTGGGGTTTCCCAGTCTTTCCTCTGCCACACTCCTAGGCCATGGAAGCTTTCCTTTCTGTGCCAGATTTCCCATGCTGCTCTCCTGCTCTGCTACTCTACTGAAGCCATTTACATCCCCTTCTGTCTGATTTTCACCTAACTTTACCTCTTGCCATTCATCACTTTTGTCATTTATTCACTCCTGCCCTCTACCTTTGTGTTATTTTCCTTCTTCTGCAGCTCTGCACTCACTTAAAAACTATTTATCTTTTAACACCTTCCCATTCTGATAAGTCCTCAAGAAGTTAACTCTGTCTCTCTCTCTCTCTCTCTCTCTGTGTCTGCAGATGCTGATGAGTGTTTCCAGTTATTATTGTGGTTTTTATTTTGTTTTTATTATGGATTACTGTTTGAGATGTTTAAAACAGGCAGGAAGACAATTCATTGTTTAGCAAATGCAAGTTCTAGAATTTGAGGTCTCTTAAGTTTGTGAAATTAAACATTAATTTTCACATTTATTAAGACATAATACACAAATTCTACAATACTACATAAAAAGCAGCAGCTTATTTCCACCAGCAATACTGCAAATATAAATACAGCTAAATCCTGTTAATGGTAATACTCAGTGCCTGTTTAAAAACTGACTTGGACCATGATGGGATGCTCCAACTTATAAAGGATCTACTAGAAATTCCATTTCCACGTTGGGAGCGGTGGAACATTTAACATCAAGTTGAAAGGGACTGTTGTACTGATCAGTTTTCTCTCCTCTTCCTCTTATTTATTCCAGGAGATATAACAGTTTTGAGAAAAAAAAAAGACATTATAGTCAAAGTAGGACCATTTATTATCTCCTCTTATGTATTAATATTGGTAGATTCACACTCAAAGTTTTTACAGTCTATAGCTTTACACTATTAGCATTTATCAAATGTTAAACCTCATTGGGCAGACGTTGCTACCAGTTATTCAGATGACATTTTTGGAATTATTTACCTGAAGCTGGCATGGGTATGGCACTGCAATGAGCTCATCATATAGCCCTGCAAACATAGCATGTATGACGAAGGGGGAAAAAATGGCTACATCTGATCAGTGAATGGAAGTTGGATCTAGAGTGCCATCTCTCAGCTCACATTACACTGTGGTCAACAGCTCCTAATTTAAAAATAAGACTGCTCCACTAATGTTCACCACCATGCTTTTATTTCCTACTTTAGTTCCCAGGGCAACATGCATTAGATTTCCCAACAATTGATCTCCCCTCACTGGCAGTGAGAGGATGCATTGCTGGTAAGACTGCCCCTAGTTTTTCCCCCTACCCTCATTATGGACTGCTGAAAAAGGTGCGCTGGCCTAGCAACTCAAGCAAGGTCCAACAATCCCCTCCCCAATAAGGGCAGATGCGAGATCAATATCCTACTGTTAAAAGGGATGAATTGATTCCAAACTCTAGATTTCTCACTGAGCAATTTGCTTTGCTGCCATTTCAGAGTAGCATTTTGACAACCTGTCTATTTTTGTGGTGGTGTCTATATGTGTTCACAACATGAAGGGAAACCTAGGAAAATGAAATATAGGTTCATTACAGCAAACGGGATGGTGAGAACATTTTTAAGAAATATTGAGTCAGGCCCATCAGAAAAGACATGTAAATTTATTCAAATGCATTCAAAAAGGGGAGTGGATGAATACTTTGGCCCAGTGGGGAAAAATGGGAAGTTCTTTTTAAAAAAGGCAGCAAGTTGTTTTTGATCTAGAACATGCTACCTAACATGACAGCAGATTCAATAGCAACTTTCAAAGGCAAATTGATAAATACTTAAAAAGGCAACGTTTGAAAAGCATTGGAGAAAGAGCGAGGAGCAGTGAGAGCAATTGGATAGCACTTTCCAATAGCTGGCACAGGCAAGATGGTCTGAATGATCTCTCTCTGTGCAGTACAATCTATGATTCTATGAAATCTGCATCACAAATCGAATAAAGCAAGTTAGTTTTGCACACATTGCTCCAAATTGAGACAGTAGCAGTTCTGAAAATATTGCAAGGGAGATTCTTCCCCTTCCTATTTAATAATCTAGCTTTAAACAAATGAATACAAGGTGCCAGGAAACAGGCTTTACAATTCAGACTTCTATTGTTATGCTTCTATATCAGGAGATCCAAAATTAACAAAATCAGAGTCATTCCCATAAGACAACACAGAAGCAATTTTTGATTGAAAAATCCTTCCTGTTTCTACAATGATTTTTAAATTCTTTATTTTTTTTTAAAATATATCTTTATCACGTAACTGGAGTTAAAGTATTTTCTGGTCCCACTGCTGGGTGTACAACCTTAGAGGCTCATTGGCATAAAACCCACAGTATTAATAGAGGTCACCAGCAGAATCCAGTGCTTGTTCATGGTCCAGAAAAAACAATTGCAAAATAAAAAGCCCTATCACAAAAAGTACATAATTGCTGAAATGTTTTGTTTGTATACAGCAAGTGTCTGTGGAATATGAAGCCATCAAGACTCAACCAGAGGTTCGTGCTTGTCACCACAAACTCCTTTTGGCACAATCTTATGACAAACTTGCTCTAATATGATTATGTCAAAATGTAACCGTCTAGAATTAGAATACTGACACCTTAAAAATTAGTTTCCCTGTCAAACCAGCAGATGTAAGCTTCTAATTTTCCTTGCCTGATTGATAATGATTTGTGTCCTGAAGTGTAACATCTAGTGGTGTCAATATATTAAAGCGCATAAGTAAGGCTAGCATTGCATGAAAGAGAGGTGAACTCAAATTCTGCATAAACAAAACCATTCACATTTTTTTGGCTACATAGTGATATTTACAACTGTTTTAGTACTGAATCGGGTTGGTTTAAAAGTTGATACTCATCATTTATTACAGTCAGCACTGGTTCCTGAAAAGACATGAGTATCATACAACTATACTGACAATTACCAAATTGGTTTTGATTGCCACCAACAAAGGGTTTTAAAAAAAGTTAAAACAAGGAAATCCTTTGGAACATTTTGAACTGAACTTAAAGCTCAGGTCTTGGACTAAAACAAAACAGGAAAGACAAAGCAAAAAAATAAAGATAATTTTTTTTTTAAATTATTACAGTACTACTTGTTTGCACATCAATCATATACAGGCTCAAGTGATTTCATGGAGACTGTACTGTCACAATATAATGTGACAGTTACATCTCCCGGCAGTAAATTAGAAAATCAAAACACTCATTAATAATTGGAGGAGTATAGAAAAGAATATGCAATCAAAAGACCAGGCTGTGAAAGAAATAAGATGCCTAGGTGTGCAGAAATGCCCTTCAGATACATTTAGTGAGCATTTAAACAGCTAGGCTGGCTCCTACTATACATTCTTCTACTGAGGTGTCAGACAACTTGGTCCTTCTTCCAATCATTTTGGTTCTGCTCCATCTAATACCTGCAGGGGGGAAAAAAATATTCTGTGTAAAAGAGGAGGAGCTCTCCTGACAATTCCATTAATGGTTAACACTGTGTGTATAAGTCCTACCTCTCCATTGAAGCATAAATAATTGTACGTACCATCCTACTCTTTACACGATAAGTTGCTCCACTAAACTAGCCTAAGCAATTTTTTTTCTCACTACAATCAATGGAATATTGACCAAACTATTAGTGATTATAGAGTACACAATGCAACTGATAGCACAGGCTATGTGTGTGTAGATAAATATTATATATAGTAATATAGGGCAATTGAAACAAGACACAGTGAGATCATTATCAGCAGCAAAATAGTTGTTTCTTTCAAATATAATGCCCTTCCAACAGAATTTAAAAATGGTCCTGCATTTTGTGTTTGTCCTTGCACAGAAATGCTCGGGTTATGTTGTAACTCAACGTTTCAAAGTTTCCATCAGCTTATTTATTCAATATTTGTGTCAACATTTCCCCAACCCCCCTCCCTCTGCAACCGGACTCCCACATGATGAGGTGCTCATTTACGACAAGGACCCAGGCATCAGGTTTCATTGTAGGCTTGATATCGAGGTGATTACAGTTCTTTCTTTCAGGATTTCTTGGATTAAAACCAACAGCTTTGGATCCCAAAATGTGGAGCTAGCCATTATTTTGTGAAACCAGGGGCAGAACTTTTGCCGTCAGCGAGCAGGGGGCGGGGCCCACTTGCCGACACGTAAAATTACGCGGGATGATGTCGGGCGGAACCCCTGATGTCATCCCAGCCCATTTAAATTTTCAGGAAGGCAGCAAAGGGCAGAATTTTGCCCTTGATGGGCGTCTGGGCTCCACCGGCTCGGCGGCAGGCAGGGAGCTGACCCCCGCCGCTGAAATGGGGCCTGCCGCCATTTTGAGTGGGTGGGCCAATTAAGGCCCCGCCCAGCAGCCTGCCTGACAGGAAGTGCTATGCACTTCCTGTGCTGGTTGGGGGTGGGATCCCCTTCTGTCAAAGTGCGCTCTGAGGCAAAGTGCTGACTCAGGGAGTTTACTGACAGGTAAGAAAAGTCAAAAAATAGAGAAACATTAAACTTAACATGTCCCCCTCGTGTGACAATGGCACACGAGGTGGGGCATGTTAATAAGAAACACATAAAGTTTATTAAATTTTTAAAAAACGGACAAGAAACCTCATCCCGCCAGTGGATGAAGTTTCATGAATAACCTGGAGCGCGCTGGGGCTCCTGGCCTGCCCGCCAGCCTTAAGCTTGGACTGGCAGGGTCTTTAACAAGGTTAATTAGCCTGCCTCAATTGGCCATTGACAGGTCGGCGGGCGGACGGCTGATTTCGCTGTCCGCCCGCCTTCCTGAAGATTTAAACGGACCGGGATGACGTCGGGGATTCCGCCCGACATCATCCAGCGTCATTCTCCCCTCAGCGACCAGGCCCCGCCCCCCAAATCGCCGAGGGGAACATCCTGCAGAAAATCAGCTGCGGGCCCGCCAACCTGTCAATAGCCAATTGACGCCATTGACTGGATCAATGGTGTAACTAAAGGACCTGCCCGTCCAAGCTTAAGGCTGGCGAGTCGGCCAGGAGCCCCGGCGGGGAATTGAGAAAACATGAAACCTCATCCAGCGGCGGGATGAGGTTTCATGTCGGTTTTTAAAAAGTTGATTAAAGTTATTATGTAAATTATGAACATGTCGCGACTCATGTGACATTGTCGGATGAGGGGGGACGTGTAAGGGATTTTTTTGTTTTCTATTTTTCATATTTTTCAAAGTGTCAGCGATCTCCCTGAGGCTGCACTTAGCCTCAGGGAGATGCGCACTTCTCCGTGCGCATGCGTGAAAGAGCGCACTCTTGCTTTGGGGAATCCCCCTACCCCCGCAGCACTTCCCGCTGGGTAGGCCTTAATTGGCCCGTCCATGTAAAATGGCGGCGGGGCCCGCTTCTCCGGCGGGGATCGGCTCCCCACCCGCGGGAGATTGGGTCGGGCCCACCTGCCCGACAGGCAGGCAGAAAATTCTGCCCATTGAGTTTTTGAAGGCAAGGATCATGTTAAGTGTGCGTGGAGCTCCATCTGGTGGCTCAGCTGGTAAAGGCAGCAAAGGCAAAGCTGAACATCTGGGTTTCTGACAATTATATAGTGATTCACATCAGAAATTTGAGTCACAACAGTAATGAAAGAATCATACGCACAAAGATATAAGATGTTCAATGTTTTGCAATGCAAAAATCTGTGCTCAGGGGCAATTCAGTTTCTTCAAGTAAATACTATGGGAAGAATTCTCCCCCCATCCGGGGGCGGGGGGGGGGGGAGTGAAGGAGTGGGCACAGGCAGGCGCGCCTCCAATCGGCGCCCCCATTTCGGGGCGCACCGCCATTTTTACATGGGCAGGCCAATTAAGATCCACCCAGCGTAACGTCTGCCAGGAAGCGCTATGCGTTCTCTGTGCAGATTCCCTCAAGCGAGAGTGTGCTCTTTCACAGACGTGTGCGAAAGAACGCACTGATCTCCCTGAGGCCAAGTGCAGCCTCCAGGAGATCGGCTCCAAAGTAAAAGTGGTAAAGGTACGAAAACAAAATTTCCCTGACATGTCCCTTCATGTGACACTGTCACATGAGTTGCGACATGTCCGTCACTTTAAATCAAACATTTATTACATTTTTAAAAACCCTCATGAAACCTCATCCCGCCGGTGCATTGATATCAGGGTTTATTATACCTGTAGTAATTAGGTTTGAAGGGTCCATTTTTGTTCAAGCCAAGATATTTCGCCTGATCATCTGTCAATTCTGTCAAGTGTGCATCAAAGGTTGGCAGATGCAAACTGGCAACATACTCATCTGTAAGGGGACAAGATTTATTTAAAAACAAATGCTGGAAAGAAGTGTTGAATAACTGATTCAAGTAACATTGGGATCTCAGACAATTGTGTTTCCCAACTGTTGACTGAAATACTTATTAGGACAACTAAATCTGTGAAACTTTCTCTAGAATTTTAAGTTATTAGTGCCACAGTAACACTATGGACTGCATAATTTCAGTCCTCCCACTTCTTTTTATCCAAGATACAGCTCTACAATGGAAAGCACAATACTATGTACTTGGACTTCCAGAAGGCCTTTGACAAGGTGCCGCATAGGAGGCTGCTCAGTAAGATAAGAGCCCATCGTGTTAGAGGCAAGGTACTAGCATGGATAGAAGATTGGCTGTCTGGCAGGAGGCAGAGAGTGGGGATAAGGGGGTTCTTCTCAGAATGGTGGCCAGTGACAAGTGGAGTTCCGCAGGGGTCAGTGTTGGGACCACAACTTTTCACTTTATACATTAATGATCTAGATGAAGGAACTGAGGGCATCCTGGCTAAGTTTGTAGATGATACAAAGATAGGTGGAGGGACAGATAGTATTGAGGAGGCGGGGAGGCTGCAGAAGGATTTGGACAGGTTAGGAGAATGGGCAAAGTGGCAGATGGAATACAACGTGGGGAAGTGTGAGGTCATGCACTTTGGTAGGAAGAATACAGGCATAGGCTATTTTCTAAATGGAGAAAGAATTCAGAAATCTGTAGTGCAAAGGGACTTGGGAGTCCTAGTCTAGGATTCTCTTAAGGTTAACTTGCAGGTCGAGTCAGTAGTTAGGAAGGCAAATGCAATGTTGGTATTTATTTCAGGAGGACTAGAATATAAAAGCAGGGATGTGCTGCTAAGGCTTTTATAAGGCTCTGGTCAGACCACATTTAGAATATTGTGAGCAATTTCGGGCCCTGTATCTCAGGAAGGATGTGCTGGCCCTGGAGAGGGTCCAGAGGAGGTTCACGAGAACGATCCCAGGAATGAAAGGTTTAACATATGAGGAACGTTTGAGGACTCTGGGTCTATACTCGAAGGAGTTTAGAAGGATGAGGGGGGATCTGATTGAAACTTACAGAATACTGAAAGGCCTGGATAGAGTGGATGTGGGGAAGATGTTTCCATTAGTAGGAGAGACTAGGACCCGAGGGCACAGCCTCAAAGTAAAGGGAAGACCTTTTAGAACAGAGATGAGGAGAAACTTCTTTAGCCAGAGAGTGGTGAATCTATGGAATTCATTGCCACAGAAGGCTGTGGAGGCCAGGGCATTGAGTGTATTTAAGACCAAGATAGATAGGTTCTTGATTGGTAAGGGGATCAAAGGTTACAGGGCGAAGGCGGGAGAATGGGGTTGAGAAACTTATCAGCCATGATTGAATGGCGGAGGAGACCCGATGGGCCAAATGGCCTAATTTCTGCTCCTATGTCTTATGGTCTTACCCATCTTTTTAGGCAGGAGATACACATCTTGTTTGTAGCGCCCCTCAGGAGCATTGTAGAGCTCTATCAGAGCCAGTGCCTGCACAGAAATCAGTACATGTCATTAACTTATATGTGATAAACAGGATTGGTATAAGGCTATATATCCTGGGCATTTCACCTTTGTAAAACATTATTTAAATTTTGTTGCTTATACTTCGTCATTGTCCATTGAACAAATTTAGTGCCTTGGTAGTTGCAACATGAGAGCACTGGGTCTAGTGGCAAGGAGACTAGCGATCTACTTTTTCAACTGATGCTTGCTTTTGGACTCACTTAACAGGGCAGTTATTACTGGGTAGCTGTCAGTGTTTGTCAAATATAATGTTTTAAAGACAAAAGACATTTGTATATCATTTCTGAGCAGTGCTGCCCGAGAGGTGAGCGAAGCTGTCACTTGGCGAAAACTTAATATACAGAATACATGAGGTACAAGGTTATTTGGAATAAAATACCAACAATCAGATTACAAGAGGGCTCTGCTGCACTGAAATTAAATTATTTATGGTGTTCCCATCTAGTCATTTACCTGAGTGGTTGCCGTGATTGAAAGCACAAAGGTGGGAACAGTTGAACAGCTCAAGTTTAGAAGGCGACCCTAAATCAAAAAATGAGAAGAGAATTTATTAAACTGGCATTTTATACAGTTTTATACAAAAACCGTACACTGGTTTTCACCGAACACCATTCCTTAGCTGATATGGCAGACAAGTGAACTACTGGCAGGCAGCACAAGCATTCTGTAGAGAAACACACACACAAAAAAAAAATGCAACAGGTATGAGCTACTGTTACAAAGCTTCTGGGCAGCAACAAATCACCTCCGCTCCAGCAATTATTTACTACAAGTTCCACACAATCCCCAAAAATGATTCGATACAAGTCCCACAGTGTCATCAGTTTAATTACAGTGCTTCCTTTTCTCAAACCTTTGCTTGTTTTCCAGCCCAATATCTGTGCACACAATTCAGGCCAAAATAACTGCCAACACCCTGCTCTCAGACTTCATCTTTTCCTATTCCATAATCAGTTGCTAGGAAGCAAGCTTGTGGCCCAAATTGATCCACTTATTGATTTTTCCATCTCTCACTCTCAAGGCTTGGCAAACCTACAAAACTGGAGCTTTAAGCTCGTGATTTACATTTTCTGAACCCTGCCACAGATGGATGCCCTCCACAATGAAGGCCTGTCAGCTGTGAGCACACTTTCTTTTTAAACATTCAAAAGTTTTCAAAGAGTGCCTCCGTCCTGAGGCACCCTCTCCGTCTCTCACCTACAGTGGCATCACCCACCTCTTCCAGTGGTGCTACCAGCTGCCCAGAGCCGTAGACACTCTCATTGACCTTCCTGCCTGCACAGCATACCCACCATCCTTAATTGGATGGGGCTCCTGGAGGGAACCTGTTAATTGGCCACTACCTGGAAGATTGCATAGTGGTTTCCAGGGGGTGGGGGTGGGACCTCAGAAACTATCGGGGTTGGAAATGATCCTAGTCTGCATTTAAAAATTAAATTATAAAATTCCGACTTCAGTGCTTGCTGTTTTCCCTTTTATTTAACCGAAAGGTTGTTTGAATAAGCTATCGGAGGGCTGCCTGCACCAACAGAACTGCATCCAGGTAAAACTCTGTCTTCAGCAATGGAGAAAAGTATATGTCTGCCTTGTAATTCCCAGCAGCTTTGTACTCTCAATATTATCATCCATAAAACTGGAGTAAGCTATCTTGAAATTATTCCTGTACAGATTATTACTCCAGAAGCAGAACGAAGTGTACAAACCTCAGCTAAAAGCACAACACGCTTCCCATCTGGCCAAATCACGTGGTCTACTTGAGACCGTACACGCTCCCATGTCAGTTCTGGAGTGCGTAGGCTAGCCTGCAATAGAGATTTTGCAATGATAAGCAGATCTGAATATTACAAAAATATAGATCAATAAAACCATTGGACAAACAAGCAAAAAGAAAAAAATCTACTATATACCATTTTACTGATCTAATTACTTGCATTCAAAATTAATTCATATTTTAATCAATAACTGCTCTTAATTTAGTAAAAGCTTTTAACATAGCAAATCATGAAGCTAAATTTTTTTGGTAAATAAAACATATCATCAGACACTTTACTAAACAGGATCGTAATGTCAAGTAGCATTGCTACTGTGCTGAGTATAGATTAAGAGCAGGGCCAGCATCCATTAGGATCTGAGTAGCACCTCCCAGGTCCACAACATCCACCACCTAGAAGGCCAGAGGCAGCATGGCAGCCCTGTTGCCTCTGGGTTCCTCTCCAGGTATGAACACCATCCATATCAGAAATATGTTACTTCATCCTTGTTGAGTTGGAGTCCAGTAGCTCCTTGATTTGCAGCACTTTGGGAATGCCTTTTGGGCACTGGAGGGAAATAAACTTGCAGGGTAGTGGGGATCGAGCGGGTGAGTGGGCCTGACTGGACTGGACTGCACCAAGGAGAGCTGACATGGACTTAATGGACCGACTGGTCTCTTTCTGCGCTGTTATAATTCTATGATTCTTTTATAATCTCAAAATAGAAGGGGTCATTGGCCAGTTGTGGCTGTCTGCATGCTAGCTCCACACGTGAGCTATTTATTTTAATCCCAATTCCCTGTAGCTTTAACAGCTTTCTCAAGAGTTCAATGTCACAGTGCAAGTTTGTGATTAACCTTGCCTTACCACGTCAATTTCCGTGTTGGAATGCCCCATGTTGCAGACAATACAGCCGTTTTTCATTCGGTCAAGTTGTTCCCTAGTAACAACATTTTTGTTACCTAAAGATAGAACATATTCATTTAAAAATAAGTACACAATATGTAAGTATAGTCATGGCCATATACAACTGAAATACAAAATAAAGAGCAATTTACAAGATTCATCATTGCTAGTAATATACAAGCGTGTTCATTCACAGTTGATTACTGAGGAATATGATTCAGCAGCTCTACGATCATTATGATCAATCATTGAAAAGTCAATTTGACAACATGACATATGTCACTGTGCATCAACATCAAGAGTACACTGGACACTCGCTTCTGGTAACAAAGCAAAAGAAAAGTTAATTTAAAAGAGAAAACAAAAAATAATGCAATAAATTTGTGGTTTATAAAGGTCTGTGCTTTTCAACTAAATTAAATATTCACAGAAACCGAGTGGCAAAACCCCAATTCTACTAGAGTTGGATATAGGGGTGCATCCAATTCATATCTAAACAGTACATTCAGTAAATTAATCTAATATTTGACTCACCTCTGTCACTATTTCATTTTTTCAAATCATATTTTTAGGGCATTTTCAGAGTGCCAAGGTTTTTGCCTTCCCCCATCCCATAGCTCACTTCCAAAGCAATATTTTCAAGCACACTAGGTAGAATGGGTTGCTAATTAAGACATTGTGCATGCTGTAGCTACATCTGTATCTCTCCAGTACCTGTGCAGGTAATGATCAAATCCCCCTGTCGTACGACTTCATTCAGTTTCATCACACGAAATCCGTCCATACTACAGGGAAAAAAAATTCTCAATAAAAATAAAGCAGTGAATGCCTTTGTCTGAATTTTGTTTTTGCTTTTGACACAAAATTACTTATAATTTTATCAAATCACAATGAAGACTGATGGTACTCACAAAGTGATAAACCATACTTCTAATGTTAATGATAACCCATGGCCTAATGGTTTTAAAGGTCCACTTAGGTTGAAATCCAGACAGTGTGCCTCTTTAGTCAGTTCTGTCAAGATGGACTGAATATTACTGGATAGCATACAAACTAAGAAATAGGAACAGGAGTGGGCTGGTCAATAAGATCATGGATCATGGTAGCCCTTCTACAATCAGCTCCACTTTCCCGCCCGATTGTCATATTCCTGGATTCTTTCGTGTCCATAAATCTACTGATCTCAATCCTGAATATATTTTTTGCCTGAGCATCCACAGCCCTGCTGGGTAGAGAATCCTAAAGATTCACAACCCCTCAGTGAAGAGATTTCTCCTCATCTCTGTCCTAAACAACAAACCTCTAATCCTGACACTATGACCGATCCTCTCCAGCCAGGGGAACCCGCCTCTCAGCATCTACCCTGTCAAACTCTCTAAGAATTTTATATTTTCAATGAAGTCATCTCTTATTCTTCCAAACTCCAGAGAATAATGGACAATTCTACTCAATCGCTCCTCACAGGAGAGCATTCTCATTCCAGGAACCAACCTAGTGAACCTTTGTTGCACACTTTTTAAGGGCAGGTATGTCATTCCTTAGTTGTAAGGAGACAAAAACGTACACTGTTCTGCAGGTATGGTCTTGCCAAAGCTCTATATAATGGCCCAAAAGATTTCCTTACTCTTACATTCCAAACCCCTTGCAACAAAGGCTAACATGCCATTTGCCTTCCTAATTTGCTTGCTGCACTTGCAGGTTAACTTTCTGTGATTTGTATGCATTATCAGGAGTTAAATGCTCTTCAACCAAATTAAGTTGATTGATTAAACACCGCTAATGGTCCAAGGGATTATTTATCAGTTAAGTGTACAAAAATGTAAGATTTTCATGATAAATTTGTCATCTATTGAATAATTGGTTCAATATCACCATAGGATTCAGCCATTTTGTTACATGATTCAGAGATCACTAAAAATATTTGCAAATTAGTCATTTTGTTACTTTTAAAACTTATCTTCTCCCTGCCAGGTTTCTCTCCTTTCCTCCTGAAGCCACTAATTCTTAGAGGGATACAATTCCACTGGTGTCAGTTGTCTCTAGCGCATATCCCAATTGACCATTCCTCATTATATTCATGAAATCATCTATATGAGAAATACTGGACACCATCCCGTGCACAGCAGTAGTCACTAGTTAGAATAAGAGCCTGTGATGATTTTTTTCCTTCCCTGGCCCAGGTGAACCACAGTGACTAAAGATCAGTCAACAACATGGAGAGGGAATTGAATCTAGGAAAATGGCCAGCCAGGATTCACTGAATCATGAGGAAAGACTAACTTGTCCCTTTTGAGAGTAAGTACTCAACATATCAGATGCAAGGAAATAAAATCTCTTATAAATCGAATAGGCATATTTTGCTCAGTTTCACCTGAAGGGGGTCTGCTAGTCCCCGGTCCCCTCAGCCAAAAATAGGTGAAGTTTGAGCATGGAGCTACACAAACCAATGAAAACAGCCATCTTACCAAGCCTGTAAAGCACAAATTGGATCGATCTCTGTCACATACACAATAGCACCCAGTGCCTTCAGAGCAGCGCAGCAGCCTTTCCCAACCTATAAAAACATATTTTAAAAATTGTATTATTATTCTTTTTATCTTTACAGTTTTTCAGCTTGAGAAACAGCAAATATGATCTATGGAACTCTTTCACTGATACATGGTTTACTGCAAACTATTTCAAAAGCAAGTTCAAATGAAATTTTAAGTGGCTGCAAGAGAATATTTTTAAAAAACCAAGGATAGAAATTTGAAATGAAAATTGAAAATACAGGAAATAAGCAAATTTCAGCCATTATCTACATAGAATTGAAGAGAACAAAGAGCAGAGAAACAGGCCATTCAATGCAACTGGTCCCTCCCTTCATCTAACCCTTCTACTCCTTTCACTCTCATTTGTTTATCCACCTTCCCCTTGAAAACATCGAAATGAGAAAGGCAGGCTAACATTTCAGAATTTGTGACAAAGCTTTGCACCACATCTTCTGTAACAATTGACTGACAGACAGCATTTGTTCTTAAGTTACGAACAGCCATTTCTCTTGAACCGGCATTCTTAACAGCAGTTACTAATGCTGCTTTCTTTTCTCTAAATTCAGAACCAGTAAAGCAAGATTCTTGCTATTCTGACAGTTCTCTGTGTTAGCCATCTTCCATACCTGCAGCTTTGCCTGGGTTCCTAGGTAGGAGTGACTGATACAACATTCTCATTACTGCATTCATCATTCTACAAGATATAGAAAATAAGTACGCGTGCGTGGGGCAAGCTGCATTTCTTTTTTTTTTGGTATTATTTTTACAAACACATTCTCGAGGGTAATTACAGTATGTTAAAGCAACAACCAACTTCTCTACAAGAGATGCATTAGGGACAGCTTCCACAAGAAAGGGGGTGGGGCTGAGGGAATGCTTAGCAGTGCATTCCTAACACCAAAAACGTAACTTTGGTTACTTCACTTTTGCATTTGCAAAGAAAGTATGGGAATGAAGGAGCATGTAATACATGAATCATTCTGCTGTCTTTCTGTGAGGAGCACTGACTCTCAATACTTTTGTGCAATAATAGCTTGTTCAGAATAATAGCTGCCACAGCACCAGCAACAGAATCCAAATCAATAGGAATGCGCTCTCAGAACAGCTTACAAATTAGATATCCAATGATCCAATATTTGCATAATGACCATGCAAAAATTACAAAAATCAAGACCAGCAATCTGCAGTAAACTGGAATGAGTGCTGATTGATAATATTTGATACAAAAATTGGATTGCAAACTGGGTTATAAAGCTAAATATAAAAAGCCATCAGGTAAATTAAAATGTCCATTTATTTACAGAAATAATAGGAGGTAGGTTGGACATTACCTCTCCGTATCCACACACCACCACTTGCTTTCCACCGAACATCACATCTGTTGTTCTCTTTAAGCTGGCAACAGGAGAGAAGATGATGAGATTCATAGTTTATGAACTGTGTGAGAATAGCAGGTTTGTAACTTCAACCAAAATAATGACTTGAGATCCAATTTGATTTATACAAGTTCTTCTGGGCACATTGGGAGCTCTTACGTCAGCTAGGATTCTAAAAGGGAACTCACTCCCCTGACAGCAGGATTGGTTGATGTTAGCTGGTGCAGCAGAACAGAGGCCGAAATGGTCCATGTCCCTGAGCTAGGAAAGAACAATCAACTCCTTCTTGGACTCGAACTCAAGTTCTGTCGAAGGGTCATGAGGACTCGAAACGTCAGCTCTTTTCTTCTCCGCCGATGCTGCCAGACCTGCTGAGTTTTTCCAGGTAATTCTGTTTTTGTTATAAAACTAGCAAAGCAGCAGCCCCTGCTCCAGATCCCTATCCAGTGATTCCTGCTGGAAATAAGGCACTTGCATTTGGGATCAAGCACAATGCCAACATCCTGTCTGCCACATAACCTAAGTTCACACAAAAAATAACAGCTTGGGAGGTCAGCTGAAACCAGCAAAGACATGTCCACCATCAGAGAATCTTCAGGTGAAAAGAGAAGCAAATAATTGGGCAAGGGGAGAACAAGTAAACAATGTCGCAGCACACTTTCAATTCATACCCTGAATTAACAAGAGTTTGGGGATTCAAGATGATTTTTCAATATTTTATTAGTTTTAATGGCTCATTTATTGTGGTATTAATGTCCCCAGCTCCAGACATGTGAATCTCATGCAACCAAGGGCAACATTAAAGTAAACTTGCTGGATTTATTTAGGTTAGTACTGGATGACAATTGTGTTCCTTTTTTGATGCCTGATCATCCTGGCTACCAGTTTTAGCAAATAAAGTTTCCTTTACTGCTTCCATTTAGTGCGGGGGTCCCACATCAGGAGATCGGATGATGAGGAGGGAAGTGGGGTGTGGAGGCGCACAATAACCTACTTACAAGCAGCTAAGTATATCCAAAAATCAAAACTGAGCTCCCTCTTTCAAGGACTTCTAATCAAATCGAATATTACTATGTACCGCATTCGGCATTTATTGAAATAATTCCACATGCCCAAAGGTTACATACATACATAGGTCATTCGGCCCCTCAAGCCTGCTCTACCATTCGATAAGATCATGGCTGATCCGCTTGAGGCAGATCTACTTTCCTGTATACCCCTTCTACCCTTTGACTCCCTTGTCAGTCAAGAATCTATCTAACTCAGCCTTAAAAATATTCAATGACCCTGCCTCCACTGCTATCTGGAAAAAGAATTCCAAAGACTAATAACCTCAGAAAAAAATTTTCATCTCCGTCTTGAATGGGAGACCTCTTATTTTTATTATAAAAGATAAAAGCAAAATACTGCAGATGCTGGAAATCTGAAATAAAAACTGAAAATGCTGGAAAAACTCAAAAGGTCTGACAGCATCTGTGGAGAGAGAAACAGAGTAAACGTTTCGAGACCGTCTGACTCTTCTTCAGCTCTGCTGAGTTTTTCCAGCACTTTCTGTTTTTATTTTACTCCTTATGTTTAAACCGTGTCCCCTAGTTCTCATCTCTCCCATAATGGGAAATATCCTTTCAGCATCCACTCTGTCAAGACCCCTCAGGATCTTATAGGTTTCAATAAGATCACCTCTCATTCTTCTAAACTCCAATGGATACAGACCCAACCTTTGCTCATAGGATAACCCCTTCATCCCAGGAATCAGTCCAGTGAACATTCTCTGAACTGCTGCTAATGCATTTATATACTTCCTCAAATATGGAGACCAAAACTGTACACAGTACTCCAGATGTGGTCTCACCAACACTACAACTGTACAATTACAGTAATACTTCCCTACTTTTACATTCCATTCCTCTTGCAATAAACGAGAACATCCCATTTGCCTTCCTAATCACTTGGTGTACCTGCAGACTAACTTTTTGTGATTCCTGTACCAGGACACTCAGATCCCTTTGTATTTCAATCGCTCTCCATTTAAATAATACACTGCTTTTCTATTCTTCTTGCCAAAGTGGGCAAGTTCACATTAGCCCACATTACACTCCATGTGCCAAATTTTTGGCCACTCACTTAACCTGTCTGTATCCCTTTGCAGACTCTTATGACCTCTTCACAACTTATTCTCCTACTTATCTTTGTGTCATCAGCAAATTTAGTATTAATTCAAGTCACTGATGTAGATTGTAAATAGTTGAGGCCCAGCATTGATCTCTGTAACATTCCACTCACTTAATCTCGCCAATCTGAAAATTACCTATTCGTGCCTACTCTCATTTCCAGTTAGCTAGCTAATGCTCTACCAATGCTAATACATCATCCCCTACACCATGAGCTCTTCTCTTGTGTAGTAATCTTTAATGTGGCACCTTCTGGAAATCCAAGTACACCACATCCACACAGTCCCCTTTATCCACATTGCTTGTCACTTCCTCAAAAGAGCTCTAATAAACTTTGTCAAACACTATTTCCCTTTCACAAAACCATGCTGATTCTGCATGATTGTATGACAAATGTTAATTAACTGGCCTGTAGTTTCCTGCTTTCTACATTCCTGCTTTCTTGAAGAGGAGTTACATTTGCTATTTTCCAATCTGATGGGATCGCAACTACCCTATAGATTATAAACCCTCCCTTCAGTAGGTAAACAAAGCATATTTAAAGGAACATGTGCAGCGATCCGATCATTGAGAATTATTCAGGAGTAAGGGCAAAATACTTTTTTTTTAGGTGCAATGGACACTGATTAAACAAATACAGAAACCCCAAAACGAGCAATGATTGTGCTGCTATGCACATCCTGAATTGCAAATATTAACAGAGCAAAACCAGTCTCATCCATTCAACAAGGCTTTTCTAGCAGATAAGAAATTCTGTTTCAGTTAAAAACACGAAAATATGTTTATGCTGAAATTGAGAGGATGACACACACAAGTTATACATGTTAATTACATACAAAATCTTTCCAAACCCAAAAAAACCCCAAAATACTGTATTTCTCACCCATCCAAGATCGACTCCCTGCAGCAGTAGAGGTTATCGAATTTTTGTTTGGTAACAGAATCATTCACATTCATGGCTGGGACGCAGAGCTTGCCTGCTTTTGACAACTGATAGAGTCTGAAATATTTAAAAAATTAAAAATAAAGACAAAATCTTAATGCGTAGCCATTTTTTCTAACTTTTGATATATGTTAAGGATCTGGTTGATGTGTGGCTGATATACCAGAGTTATCCTGACTGTCTTAATGTTGCTTTCTGGCCCCGTGTGTACACACAAGAGTGCATTCCCAGAGCAGCATTCACGTACCGAAACACTGATTATGTTATAGTGTTCAAATGTTGATGGAATTTGTTTCTTTGCTAACTGTGGAAAATTGGATTTTGCCTGGGCTTCTCAAGTTGATTTTTTTTCCAAAATATAGTATTTTGGTGGTGCTAGATTAATGTTTTAAAAAACAATAAACCAGGATGTGTAGAATACTGATGTGAAGCATTAGTTATTCAAAAAGTGGATTGTAATGCATAATCTCAAACATATTCTACTATGGCAAGATGGTTCCTCTAACACCTGAAAGTCCAGGTATCATTTCATGAGTGAGGCAGGTGCATGTACTTGGCTACTAAGGTAGTTGCATGAGAGCCTCCAAAGTATGCTCCCACCTCAGGGTAGTGGCCCAAATGATTGCTCGTTTGGACAAGCCGTTTATCTTACAGAATTAAGGGGAGGGAGTTATCTTGCTTGCTTGCTCTGTTTCTCGTGGACAAAGAAAGAGTTGTTCAGTTTTCGCAGCACCAATAATCAGTCTTGAGTTTTAAAAATTTGGCTACTGAAGGCCAGCCTATTTTTAGAGAGTAAGTAAATAAGCATTTTCCTTGCTTTCCATAATTAAGGAGTAAAGGAAAATTGATTGCTCTATGAAAACTGCATATTGCTCATGCATGTAATTAAAGAAGCTGTTGGTTGAAAGTGTGCTGCCTCTTGGTTAAATTTTCAGACCACCTTTTGTCTGGATGCAAGGCTTCACACGGTGGCAAGCATCAAATTTCAGACGTTGGTATAAAGAGCAAGAGTTCTCCATTAAAATTTCCGAGTTATGTTATCATTTAACAAGATCCTGGGCACACTATGGATCGTAGGGGGTACAAGGTTCACTTTGGGAAGCAACTGGTGAATCTGTAGCCTAGAGGGTACTTGGCAGAAAGATAATGGCACAAAGGGATGAAAAATAAAACTACCAGACGCTCAGTTTGGGCATTTGGGAATGATTTTAAATGATTTACTTCAATCGTTTTCTTATGTAGCCACCAATGGCAAGTCGATCAGTAAGGCGCTACTCGCACTGATCTGAACGCTTGCCTTGATGTGAAATTCAAACTGCTTTTTGCTTCAACTGAAAATGCGTATTTGATACAGGAAGGACACTAATAGTACTCATAAGCCCAATAAATAAGTGAGAAATATATATAGCTCATCCAAGAATGTAGTACAAACGTGCCATCCTAAATGTTGTCTTTGGCATGACGCAGCTCAAAAACGAGTGTAGACAATTTCTACACAACGAATACAGTCTCTAAGGACTTGCGCCTGAGCTTCCCACGACATTTTCATATTGCAGCAAAGCCGAGATCACATGTGGAAAACTGCAGCATCAGCTCACATCCTAATGCACTAAGCTACTAAGTCATCTATTCATCAGTTTTTGGTATTCTCTAGAAAATATTCACTAAAGAGTTGTGGGGCAGTAGTGATCTTAGCTATTTCATCCTTCCATCAACTATGGATGGAACCAATGTTTTCTCCCACTCTATGTCCTCCACTTTCCTTTTTACTGCAGATCTCCGATTACTAGTTGTCAAGATTGTTCTTTTAACTGAAAACTTTGAATGTTCCCACCTGTGAACACCAGTCACACTTTCCTCTACAATGCCTCGGATTTTCTTAAAAACATTGGGATATTTCTTATAGACCCAGTGTGTCAAATCTCCACCATCATCCAGTATCTATGAGGGAGAAAACAAAACACAGATAAAGATCGCCGTTAACTTTTGCATATTCAGCAAAAGTCGATAAATCAACCACCAAGTTTTTAGGCTAAGAGGAAAGGTTAAGGAAATTAAGTATAGATTAGTTGAAGGGAAGGAGACTGCAAGGTGAGCTGTGTTAAGTTTTCAGTTGGATCCAGTTTCTGTTTGCATTACGGGTATACGTCCAACATCAGCTGGACAGGAGCTTGGAAAATTTTCATTATTTACTTTGTGACCTAGAATTATTAGTCAACACAAGCTCATAATTTAAAAAAGTTTACTGAACCTGTTTGACATTGCTAGACTTTGCTCAAATGCTGCTGGAGATAGTGTAGTGGGAACAATTATCTCAGTCAAGGTTAGATATCAGAATTGAAAAGGAAAGATAAATTTTCCATGCCTCTTACATTTCCACGGTGAATATTAACAGCGTCCAGGAGCCTATAATATAATTCTATGATAAGATTAAATTGTGTTCTTGTAGGACACCTTAACTGCTGCAAGGTCGCTCTTCTCTATAGGCCTTCCCTTTAATCATACTCCCCACTCTAGGCTTTAAAAGTCTTGATAGCTATAAAACCTGTAATAAATTACTATGCACCACTGTGAACATTTTCTTATGCAGCGAATGCAATGTATTGGCAGATTACCTCCACCTGGGGGCACTATTAACTAACAGCCATTTAAAAGTCTGCATTTTGCATTGGAGTGGCCATTTTTTAATGAGGTTTAGATTTCATTAAAGAAAACACATGTAAAATATGTCAATTTCAATAATTACAGTTCACTAAAGTACAGAAACTTGCAATTAAACGAAATGGATATCGCAGGTTTCGAAACATCATTACATATCTTTTCACAACACAATTTAATTTCCCTAAATCAAGAACTACTATATTGTGAAATCTTTTCTAAAGCTCTCAGTAATATTTTTTCAAGCTATCTAATCTCCTTTAACCAACTAAGAAAAGCTTAGTCATGTCAGAAGCACAATACGCTGAGGTCCTAAAGAATCCGGACGTTGGGTTTTACCCTCACCATTCCAGCCATGTTATTGTGTCAAAAAAGGAATGAAAAAGGTTTGAAGAGTTGTAACTGGCTATCTGCACATTTCCTGGCAGCTAGAGTGACAAAGTGCAGTCAGAGGATAGGAAGAGAACAAAGGATATTATGGAGATAAGAAAACGATTTGGTGCTCATTAAAAAAAAACTGAAAGTCATTTTATTACTGCAGTCTTACAATTAGCAAGAGAGTACATGAAACCCCAGTTGGATTTGGAAAGCTTTAAACCAAAACTACGATAGGGTAAGTACGCTGTCCTTTAAGCTCTGGGACCGGAATCTTAAGCCAGCCCTAACTTGTGGTGTAAGATCCTAATTCACACACATAAGAACCATTTGCACCAATTTCCTTGCAGATACAGGCATGTGGCACAAACACCATTTGGTACAAATTGGCAATCTTGGTCTGAGGCCCCACTAGAGTAGTTAAAAACAGAAAACTTCATATTGCCACAATCCCTTCCAAAGACTGGAGTTAATAAAAATGCTGACAACAGTTGAAAAATACTTCATTTCCCAGCACTGATACCCTTCATTTTTTTTCTTAAAGAAAGGCATGCAGGGAGAGAGCCATTAAAAACAGTCTTTTCAGTTTCAAGAATGAGGGCACAAACAAACAAAGAAATGATAAATTTGTACAAAACATTGCCTAGGCCACAGTTGAGAATAGTGTATGTCGTTTCGGTTAGCTCATTAGATAAAAAGTTTTTAAAGCCATCATATCACGGATTGGAAATTATAGTTGCAGAAAATGATTTGAATGACTGGGTCTATTTCCACTGAAGCCAAGAAGGGTAAAAGGAGATTTAATTGAGGTACTTAAAATTATAAAGTGTGACAGAGTGAATAGGGAAATACTATTTCCTCTGACTGGGGAGTTAATATAAACAAATATCAACTTAGACTTGTTAATGAGAGATGTGGAGAAGAGAGGCTAGGAGAAATTGTCAGAGCATGGAATGCTTTGGAGGAAGAATACCTAATAAACAGAGCTTTCAGTCCTCAATTTGGCTAGAAAAGTAGTTCATTTACCATATTTGCTTGCCAGCCGTTCATGTTCACACAACAATCGATGCACCACCAGAAATCATCTTCAGACTCCCCTTTCCAAGCAAACACCGCAAATCCTAAGGGGTGTGCAGGTGAAAAAAACCAATAATTATAGGGAAATGCTCAAATGTTGGAAACCGAGCTATAAAAAGCTTAAAAGGATTCAAAAGTGGACAGAGAGTTCAACTAAATGAGCACCAATGACTTCAAGCAGATTTTCCATAATTATCAGATTATCATCTGCAAAACATAAACTGAAATAAAACTTCACAGCAGGAAGGATAAATCAATGAACTAGGCTCTCCAATATTCAGTAGGAGAATCCGAAGGGATCAGCTGATGACATTTCACGGGTCAGAGCATTTCACTAAGCTTACAAAAACCAACATAATTAAGCTCATTGTTTCTACTCAACATTAGCTAGATGACATTTTAGAAACACAAAGCACGCACATTAACTATATTTATATGGTCTTAGCAAGAGAATTTTCACCAAACTGACATAATAAATAGTACAATTGTTCATTTTTTTTAGAACACAAATATTTTGCTGATGGCAATATTTGCTAATTAGAAATCTTCTGTACTTTAGGAATTGTTTAGATTAATCTATAAACAGGATCAGCGTCCCCAGTTCATTGGATCTTGTCCTTCCAGAATGCTAACCCTTCTTGCCTTCCTCTTAGATCTCTAACATTCACCTTGAACAGACAGGACCTTGCGTTAATATCTCCTCTGAAGAACAGCATCACCAACAACACAGCACTGCCACAATATTGCACTGGACCATCAACCCAAATTAGGTACTCACTCTAGCTCAAACCCACAGACATGTGTTAGCTTGGCTCATTTAGTGTATTATAGACATCAGACCTAAACAAAGCTACACAAATACTGCATCTGCATATGTAGTAAAGTAAATGAAGACTTGCTTGCAATAATCTTAAAACTAGTAACAAAAAAAATAAATCACACTCTTTTAAAAAGTTTAATTTAAAAGAACATGCGATTGAAGCTATAGTTCATCCCTAGTAACAAATGCCCAGCAGTGTGAAGAGTCCTTGATGGGGGGGGAGGGAGATTATCTTGTAATGAAAAACAGAAAATTGCTGTTTATATCTCCTTAATTAAAGACCCATTAGTAAAAGCACATTCTCAGACAGCATGTTTGAAAGCCATATATTCCAGTAGTTTCAAGTGCCGTTAACAGAAAAGAGAAACAATCTGGAGCTAAACACTCTGGAATCTGTGATGTTTTGTTAAAGGAATTACAGCCCAATAGAACTAGCTGATTCATATGCAATAAATCACCTACTGAAAGCAAGTGTCCATTTAAAATGGTGGCATTAATTCAACATTAAAGCAAGTATGCCGATACAAGCTATGCAGTTGATCAAAAGGCTTGATCATAACCTTGATTTACCTGCATACATAAAATCCTGCCCATCTCTTTTTTCTTTGGTTAAACCTATAATTTTTTTTACATGTAGCTTTTTCTCTCAAGATCATCCTCAGAATTTCACCATTCCCTACTCCAGTACTGAACTGAAATCGAGCAACTTTTTATTCTCCACTATTTTTTTCTCCCTCGGTAAGAACAGCAGTAGCCTCTGGGTGTCAGGCGCCTTCAGGAACTTGATCAGCACTGCTGCCTAAAGCTGCATTTTGCTGCTGGGAAAGACAGTGACTTTTTCTTCCCCAATACAGGATGCATCCCTCGCTGCTGAAAGAATGCAACTTCTAAATGAACACCGCAAACAAGGTCCATTAAACGTACCCAGGGTGGGCACAAGAGGCATCTGTCTAAGTTGTCCTGCGCTGAGCTCCGTTAGAATCTAAATTCACAGAATAACCATTATGAAATAGTCGGTCACTAAAGTTATTAGTCTGGATACATTGATTCAGCAAGTCCTCACTAGAAGTTGCCTTAAGTCATTTTGCTTTAACGCTGTTAGCTCTTCAGGACCACTTTTTTGATTTATCTCACCATTTTTGATTATATGTCATCTGAACTCTGGCCCCACCCACCCTGCGCTGGGAACCCAAGGCCAGCCGCCGCCACATTCTGATGCCAGAGCTGCCACCACAGCCACCAGAGGCCCAGGTTGCGAGGAGAGAGCGAGGTCCAAGGTCAGGGCAGGGACTGGAAGCTGCTGGCCGCAGGTCAGGTGATGAACTGTGAGTAATTCAGGGTGGGTGGGGGGTTTAGACAAGACAGACAGAGACAGAAAGAGACTTACAGAGAGCAGAGTGGAAAAGGAGAGAGAGAGAGAGAGATCGACAGACAGACAGAAGTGGGAAAGGAGAGAGACAGGCAGATGGACAGAGTGGGATAGGAGAGAGAGAGAGAGAGAGAGACACACACACACACACAGTGTAAGGAGACAAGGGAGATAGTGGGAAAGGACAGAGAGAGACAGAAACAGAGCGGGAAAGGGGCGGTGGAGAGAGAGAGAGATGAAAAGGAAAGCAATCAAAAAGTTGAGCTGAGTTTCAGGAATGCTGTGGGTGAGACGCAGGAACTATGTTACTCGGGGCTTGTTTGGGTGATTTAGTGTTATCTAATTTCAATGTGTACGGTATTTCATATTCAATGATGATTTTATTTTGCAAGTTATCCCAGCTAGGAGTGCACAGTGCTGTACCTGTACTGTATAGTATTTCAACTTGTACATCGGAAATTTCTTGCCCGGAAAAACCAAAGAACCCAACTCTGGCTTTAACATTGATCTCTATTCACATAAATTTATTTCACTTCAAGTCGCGATTTTCAGGAACACAACTACAACTTTAAGTGAGGACTTACTGTACTGTATATAAAAATATTTGTTAACTACTATTACACATGACACAAAAGTATAAAGGTTATATGCGTATTCATCCATAGTCTTAAACATGAATTAGCTGCCAGCTCTCACCAAAAGCATATGATAGTTGAATTCAAACTATTTCTCAGTGATTTGACTGTGAATACTTGAAACAGTACAAGTTTCTGACTGAGGCTGGTAGATGCATTGAAGTTACACTTTATCCCTGAAGGAACTGGACAAGAATGGTACGTGGTCAGGTCATTAAAGCAGGTGTGAAGGAGGACTGTGCGAATTCAGATTGCACAAAGCTACTTTCACATTGACCTTAAGAGGGTGCGGCAACCTCTGATATCTGTACGTATTGTGATAAACCCAAGGTAAGTCTGCCTGTCTCACCAAGGCTGGCTACTGGAAAGATCAGGGTCTCTTTTTTTTAAGGAAGTCCTCCCGCTCAATAGTCTTAGCAAACAGAGCAAAAATCCCAAATGGAAAAGGCAAAAGCAGCTTTGTTTTTCAGCAACCACAGCTGACTACCAAATCAGTATCAGTTTTCCTAAAAAAAAACTCAGATTACACTTTCTCAAAGGTTCATTTTTTTTTTAAAAAAGATATTTTCCTACTATTCTTGTGTGCCATTTCTTGATTACTTTCTAGTTAGCCTTATGAAGAATATTCAACTATTTTTTGGCGGGGTCTGGTAAGGGTGAACTGGGTTGTCTCAATATTTTAAGATGCTTTTATGCCAGAAGCAGTAAGCTGAACCAAATGCTCTGAGTTCACTACAGACATGAGAACTATTTGCATTGCATTAAGGGACCTGCAGTTTGCATCAAGGAGCCTCGGTTGCTGCAGATTTCATTTTCATGGTCCAACTGCAACAGCTCAGTGATCTGACATGGTGTTTGCACAGCACCTTAAGCATGGCAGCTAAAGTGTACACATAAATCCGCCATTAGTGTGGCTAGAATCCCACCGCTGAATCCAAGCCTTGGGTTGCAACTGTGTTTCTGACCTTCGTATATCAGTGCTGGAGATATCAATTGGCTTTTACCTCAGGTGTTTGGGCACCCTTGCTGAAGCGTGTTGGTGTAAGCCACATACCAACTGTAGTTAGAGAATATATTTTCATTACAATTGATAGCAATTGTGGGCCAAGGTTCATACAGCTCATGGGGGTGTTACTACAAGATTCTATAACCTCAAGTCACATTAACTTATTTTTTGAATATGGCTGAAAAAAAGACTTTTTTTGTTGAAGCACTCATCAGGGCAATTCGCAACAAAATGCAAATGTCAGGGGAAACAACAAATTCATACTGTATCTATATGTGAAGAGGGTGCTGATTGGTTGGCATGCGGACTCTGATTGTTAGAGGCATTGCCATGGAGAATTACTCCATTGCTGGTGGCAGACAGTTAACTGCCAAGCATTGTTTGAAATTTAAACCAGGACTCTAATTAGTCAAGACATGGGAACGAACCAGCGAATTTCCTTTTCTTATTCGTTCATGGGATGTGGGCGTTTATTGCCCATCCCTAATTGCTCTTGCTGTGAGAGCATTTTAAGAGTCAACCACATTACTGTGGCCTGGAGTCACATGTAGGCCAAGCCAGGTAAGGACAGCAGAATACAGAGGGAGATTAGTAATCCAGAGACCCAGGGTAATGCTCTGGGGACCCAGGTTCAAATCCCGCCACAGCAGATGGTGGAATTTGAGTTCAATAAAAATCTGGAATTAAAAGTCTAATGATGACCATGAAACCATTGTCGATTGTTGTAAAAACCCATCTTTAGGGAAGGAAATCTGCAGTCCTTACCTGGATTTCAACCTATTTCAACATCAAGCTCGCGTGGTGATAAGGCCAATCTTATAGCATGTGGAACTGTAAGAATCCCAACGCACACACTGGCTTCTTGCATGTCTTAATGGGCTCCATCCTGAGCTCAAATTCACCTTTGAAGTGGAACAGTCAGATGAACTCCCTTTCCTTGATGTACTAGTTGAGAAATCTGCCAGCGGGTTCGCTACCACGGTCTGCCGCAAGCCTACCTTCACTGGTCAATACACGCCGTTGGGATTCTTAGTTCTACAAGCTATAAGATTGGCCTTTTCAACAACCTTATAAATAGGGCCCAGGCCATTTGCTCACCATGTAAGCTGAAATAGGGTGCATCAAAGATATCCTGTGGGATAATGGCTACCCTGATCAGATCATTTTGCACTGTATATCATGCACACGCTGTCACTTTCGGCCCTGAAAAGTGCTCACTCTACCTAAGATTATCTTGGAACAGCAAGGTATCTCAAAAATTTGAGGAATAGGTGAAGCTAACTGTTTCACGCTGTTTCTATGCAGTAGTAACACAAGTTGTACTCCCCACTGACAGGGTGCTGTCAAGCCAAAAAGATGTTCTGCTTATCACACAAATGAGTAATGTGGTGTATGAATTTCAGTGCCAGTGTGATGCCAGGTATGTAGGCTGTACGTCCCAAAGACTGGCGGATTGTATCAAATAGCATGTCCCTTCCGCTGTTAGCAATGGGCAAGGTGCAGACTGTATCCAACCAGCCCGTGCTTGCAAAACTCAAAACACATTGTCCAATATTAGATGTGATTCAATGATTGAACAACATTTGCTAAATAATCTTCAGTGTGCTAAGAATTACACTGATAATCAGTTTAAGATAGTCAGCTGGACTCGCAGTGTGGCAAAGCTACATATATTAATATACAGGGTCATTCTTTGCAAACAGAAAGAACATGGACACACGTTACGCCTGTTTCAGCTAAACAAAATAAGTGACAGCCATTCACTGCTTCATTCCCCAGGGCAATGTCTTGACCAGAGTCAAGCTGTCTGGTTTGAAATTCAAACAATGCTTGGCAGTTAACTGTCAGTCACCATCAACTGGTGCATTATCCATGGCAACACCTCTACCAGGTCTACTTGCCAACCAATCAGCACTCTCTCCTCATACAGTATAAAATTTGTTGTTTCCCCTGACATTGGTATTTTCTTACAAATTGTCCTGATGAATGCAAGATAAAAGCTTTGACAAAAAATGTCTCTTTTTTTTCAGCAATACTCAAGTTCTGTACTACCAAATGACCAATTTATTTTTTCTTCTCCTCACCCATACTCTGAAGCATTTCCCTGCATCCCCACTTTGGTGGGAATTGGGGGTAGAGTGTTGGTAGGGTGGAAGAAGGAGAAAGCAAAGAGAATGGACATGGACAAGTTAAAGAATCTAAAAGCAGTGGGGAGCTAAAATGAGTAGGCACAGTCATTAGCTCAGTGCATATTTTTCAGTTCAATTCTACATGTTAATTCAGTTCCTACGCAGCAGTAACAATATAGATTTACAAAGCACTTTTAATATAGTAAAATGCCCCTTGGCATTTCATAGAGGTGTTATCAAACAAAATTTGTCACCAAGCCACACAAGGAGGCAAAAGGGCAGATGACTTTGTCAAAGAGGTATGCTTTAAGGATCATCTTAGAGGAGGAAAAAGAGGTGCAGAGGTTTAGGGAGATAATTTCAAAGTTTAGGGCCAGATAGCTCAAGGCCCAGCCACCAACAGCGAAGTAATTAAAATCGCGGATGGTCAAGAGGCCAGATTAGGAGGAGTGCTGACATCTTAGGGGGTTGTATAGCTAGGGGAGATTAGAGATAGGGAGGGGTGAGGCCATGGAGGAATTTAAAACAAGAATGGAAATTTTAAAATCGAGGCATTGCAGGAGCAGGTGTCAATTGAAGTCAGCGAGCACACGGGCGATAGGTGAAGGGACTTGGTGCAAGTTGGGACACTTGCAGCAGAATTTTGGATAACCTCAAGTTTACAGAAGAATAAAAGCTTTTATTTTGACAGAGTATTGGTAAAATTAGCACAGGCAGCAGATTGTTTCACTGCCCTAAAACGTAGGCTTATAGTGACGTACTTTGAAGTGGATATTGATGGGAGTGGGAGAATGGAGGGAGGATAAGGAGGAGAAAAGATATTTCAGGGATTAAATTAAGATGTTGTTACTTTCTACATTACTCAAAGCTGGTTCATGCAGTCCCTTTAGTTACTTGGGTCAATATCTATTACCATTAAAACAATGACTAGGGGGTTGGAGGTATTCTATCCTACACAAACGCAAATAAAGATTTTTTTCATATATACACAAATCTTTTATTTATGAGCAATAGGTCATTACCTAGTTCAAGAACATCAGTGGGACAGACAGGGCAGGACAATACATAGGCTTTCTACAATCTTTGCACAAGTGCCCCAGAGCAAAAATTAAATTAAAAAGCATGGAAAAGCAAATATTGCAGCAACTTTAAACATATGTTTTGTGCAACTGCAAACTCTCTCACAGCAACTTGAAATACTACAATCCTAAACCTCACCTTTCACTTTTACTGCTCAATTTGCTAAGCAAGAGGAACCCGGTGAGCAGTCAGCTGTCACCAAATCCACAATGATAAAAGCTTTACATACTTAACTCTGCCTCTGTGCAACTGCCTACCAACATCTTCGTTTCTACAGTCCATTGTGAATGTTCTGCTTTGAAGTCTAATAACTACTTGCTGCTTAATCGACAAATCTGCATGATCTTAGATGTGATAATTCCACCAGTGCAGGGTTGGTTAGTTCAGTTGGTTAGATGGCTAACTTGTGGTTCAGAATAACACCAACTGTGTGGGATTGATTCCAGTCCCGGGTGAGGTAGACTTGGATCTGCCTCCTTACGCTGCTCCTGACAGTGGAAGGCAATGGCAAACCAACACTGAGGAAAACAGCTAAGGATGAAGCATCAGCAGACAATGAATCAAGGACCTACCTTCATACAGAGCACTCATGGAACAGAGCTCCAGGATATTTGGGTGTAATTGGGGGAGCCTAGCTTTTGATATCTTGCCAGCTTTCAGTTAAACTCCCCAGATTTAGAGAAACCGGACCATGCCTTGTTCTATTTCAGATAGGTTACCAAGGATAGAACCGGAACCTAATCTTTTACACACTTATAAGTTTATATTTATAGAGATACACATTACAAACATTCACCTCCTCAACCAACAACCACTTTTATCGGTCTGCTCCTATATATAGGAGCACAAGTGAACCCCAGTTATTGCCCACCACCTGAATATAATTAAACACTCAATCAAAACACAATTAACATGCCCTTCATATTGGGCAAGCAGAAACTCTGAAGATTGCTTACTCTCAAAACTGGAAAGTTACTGATACTGGGTTTACAGATGTGTTGGATACATTAAAAAAAAGAATCGCTCCATTGGTGGTTCAGCAGGATTATCCTTTTAGTAGCTAAACCACACAAACCAAGATAGCAGTTTCAAACCCCGGTATGTTCCATGTTCACTGATGTGACAGTCCAGGTGTTGGAAATAGTCTCAGACCTCCTGATTAGGTAGAAAATTATCCCAATCTAATAATCCCTATTGTACGTGTATGTGGGAATACTGTTGGAAGACAGGATTCAGATGTGGTGAGAACTTCCCCCTGAATAGTCCAGCACAATACATTATGAAGAGTCACATGAATAATGGGCAATCAGCACCCAGCCATCTCAGTAATGCCTTCAGAGAAAAGGGAGAGCAGAAAACTGACAAGTTGCCTTTCGCCTGCAGTCTAATGAGACAAATGGCAGGCTGACATCAAAGGAACAGAAACATGGATGTGTGAACTTACTATGTAAATAAAATATGAACATACCAGCCTCAGCAAGAGCAGCTGCAACTTCATTCTGTGTGGAGTAAATATTACAGGCTGCCCAGCGACACTGCGCTCCAAGAGCACCCAGAGTCTCTATGAGGACCTGCAGCAAGCACACAAGGAGGAAGAATTTAACGCATTTATAATGCCACACAAACTGTTTTTATTCTGGTTTTATAATAGGGTGACTTACAAAATCCAGTCAGTTTAATTACAAATTAATGTTGGCCAGACAGGAGATCCACTCAGAGCCAGGGTTTCCCACTAAACTCAGCATAAACGCATCAACATCACTCCTTACATTTCAAAGTAAATGGAGAGTTAGGCTGAGCCGTTCTGGGCAGTGTACTGGAGTAAAGATATTTATTAGGCAGCCCTTAAAAAACTGCAACTCTCACACAGGTGCCACATGGTGCCTCACAACCAAAGATATTAACTTTTCCATACAGCTATAGGATCCAGTCAATTATGTTTTAAGATGCACTAACACAACTGAATGAGACATTTTGAGCCCCTTTTATGGTATTTTTGCCCACTCAGCCTATTGTACCTGTTCCTTTCACATCTTGTACGTAGATATCTTACCAAGAATTCATCTCCTGATGGAAGTGATTAACCGCTAAACTGTGAAATTTCTTCCTGACTGAAAATAACCCGTCAAAACTTTGCAACACCAAATAATATCACAACCTATATGGTTCATGCTTCAGGAAATATCTTTTCAACACACCCCATTTCTACAGTATCAATAGCAAAGGGACTTATATTCTGATCACCCACTTTTCTACTGTCTTATAACCTGCAAATAGAGTCTTAACTTGGCAATTGGTCTCCTTCGAACGAAAAATTAATCAACTTTGCATTAGTTGCTTTTGAGTAGAGTTCTACTCAACTGTTCTCATCTTGTTTTGAAGGTAATTTATTAAAGACTCATGCGCTCTCACTCTGTGATCATAGTTGAAATTAAATATCCTGCTCACTATCTGTATCCCTAAATGAGAAAAGTTCCAGGTCAATTCTATCTACCGGTCAGTTAATGAATTCAGTCAGGGAAGTGGTGAAGGCATTGCAGTGGCTTTGCGGCTTCTAAGTTAAGAAAGAGGAAAAGGACAGCAAGGCTTCCCACTGTAGTTCATCATTTGCTGACATCAGCCAGAAATGCACTTCAGGCAAGAGAGTCTCATGAATTTTTTTTTTTACAAACAGCAAGCTAGAAGGCACCACCACCAAATGTCCTCTACTAGACTCACACAATGA